>NC_060906.1:18112163-18437163 GCF_014805685.1 Silurus meridionalis
GACCTGCTGATAGATAAACCAATGCCTTAACACATTGAACTACTCTCTCCTGTTTATACAAGCAGTCAATAAGCCTAATGAACCAACATGGCTTCTTTTTCATACTTCAATACCATGTAACTCATTAAAAGAAGGCCAAACTATTATTTCAAAAAAGACAAAGAAAAAAGCAATCTTTTAAACAGGTCTCTTTAATTATCAAATAGATTTACAGTTTAATGTCACAAAGTAAACAAACTATTAGATTTATAAAAAAAAAAAAAAAACATTTTTCACCTTGGCTCTGTCAGGGCTTGAACCCACAACCTTGTGGGGACCAGTTGATAGATAAACCAATGCCTTACCCACTGAGCTCTTCTATTCTGTTGTTGCAAGCAGTCAATAAGCCTAATAAAGCAACATGGCTACTTTTCCATACTTCAACACCATGTAACTCATATTAAAAGAAGGCCAAACAGTTATTTAAAAAAAGACAAAGAAAAAAGCAATCTTTTAAACAGGTCTCTTTAATTATTAAATAGATTTTCAGTTTATTGTCACAAAGTAGACAAACTATTAGATAGAAAAAAAATGCATTTTTACCTTGGCTATGCAAGGGTTTGAACACACAACCTAATGGGTAACTGCTGATCAATAAACCAATGCCTTACCACTGAGCTATCCTATTCTGTCTTTGCAAGCAGTCAATAAGCCTAATAAAGCAACATGGCTACTTTTCCATACTTCAACACCATGTAACTCATATTAAAAGAAGGCCAAAAAGTCTTTTAAAAAAGACAAAGAAATAAAGCAATCTTTTGAACAGGTCTCTTTAATAATCAAATATATTTACAGTTTAATGTCACAAAGTAGACAAACTTTTAGATTTCAAAAAAGAAATGAAATTGTTACCTTGGCTGTGCTGGGGCTTGAACCCACAACCTTGCGAGGATTTGCTGAAAGATAAACCAATGCCGTAACCCATTGAGCTATCCTCTCGCATTTTGCAAACAGTCAATAAGCCTAATGAACCAACATGGCTTCTTTTCCATACTTCAACACCATCTAACTCATTAAAAGAAAAGCCAAACAAGTCTTTCGAAAAAGTCAAGAAAATAAAGCAATCTTTTAAACAGGTCTTTTTAATTATCAAATAGATTTACAGATTAATGTCACAAAGTAGACAAACTATTAGACTTAAAAAAAAAAAAAAGTTTACCTTGGCTGTGGCAGGGTTTGAACCCACAACCTTATGGTTGATTAAAAAAAAAATATATATATGGTAGATTAAAAAAAAATATATACATTTTTTTTTCCTTGGCTGTGCCAGGGTTTTAACCCACAATCTTATTGGTAACTGCTGATCAGTATACCAATGCCTTACACACTGAGCTATCCTATCCTGTCTTTGCAAGCAGTCAATAAGCCTAATGAACCAATAAGGCTTCTTTTCCATACTTCAACACCATGTAACTCATTAAAAGAAGGCCAAACAAGTCTTTCAAAAAAGACAAAGAAATAAAGCAATCTTTTAAACAGGTCTCTTTAATTATCAAATAGATTTACAGTTTAATGTCACAAAGTAGAGAAACTATTAAATTTCATTAGAGAAATAAAAACTGTACTTTGCAATGCTGGGGCTTGGACCCCGAACCTTGTGGGGACCTGCTCATCGGTAAACTTACAGCTTACCCACTGAGCTAACAGATCTGACTTGTGCAAGCAGTCAATAAGCCTAATGAACCAACATGGCTTCTTTTCTATTCTTCAACACCATCTAACTCATTTTAAAAGTAGGCCAAACAAGTCTTCCAAAAAAGATCAAGAAATAAAGCAATCATTAAAACAGGTCTCTTTAATTAACAAATAGATTTACAGTTTAATATTACAAATAAGACAAACTATTATATTTCACAAGAGAAATATAATTATTACATTGGCAACGCCAGGGTTTGAACCCACAACCATGCAAAGATCTCCTGATCGGTAAATCTACACCTTACCCACTGAGCTAACAGATCTGACTTGTACAAGCAGTCAATAAGCCTGATGAAACAACATGGCTTCTTTTCCATACTTCAACACCATGTCTTCTTCTTCTTTTTTCGGCTTCTCCCATTTGGGGTCGCCACAGCGGATCACCCGTTTCCACCTCTCTGTCCTCTACATCTGCCTCTTTCAACAAAACTACCTGCATGTCTTCCCTCACCACATCCATAAACACCCTCCTTGGTCTTCCTCTTTTCCTCCTTCCTAGCGGCTCCATCCTCAGCATTCTCCTACCAATATACCCCATGTCCCTTCTCTGCACATGTCCAAACCATCTCAATAGCGCCTCCCTCACCTTGTCTCCAAAACGTCCTACATGCGCTGTCCCTGTAATAAACTCTTTTCTAATCCTGTCTATCCTTGTCACTCACAATGAAAACTTCCTCATCCAGTCTTTTTATTTATTAATACACTCAGTTATCCAAGCTTATTGAGCTGTATCGCCTGGTTTTGATGAGATATATAGCTGGGTATCATCAGCATAACAGTGGAAGCTAATTCCATGCGTTCTAATAATATTTCCTAAGGATGTATATTGCATGTATATTGTGAAAAGCAGGGGTCCTAGAACTGAACCTTGTGGCACGCCATAATTTACTAGCATTTAACTGGATATCTCTCCATTTAAGTCTACAAAATGGTAACGATCGGACAGGTAGGATTTAAACCAGCTTAATGCCTGTCCCTGAATGCCGATGTAATTTTGTAAGCGATCTAGGAGGAGATCATGATCTATACGAATGCAGCACTAAGATCTAGTAAAACTAACAGCGAGATGACGCCTTGGTCTGAAGCTAAAAACAGGTCATTAGTGATTTTAACTAGAGCAGTGTCTGTGCTATGATGGGGCCTAAAACCTGACTGAAACTCTTTAAAGATATTGTTCTCTTGTAAGTGGGAACATAACTGGGCAGCGACAATCTTTTCTAAAATCTTAGACATAAATTAGAGATTTGAAATTGGTCTGTAATTTGATAATGTGTTTGGATCCAAATTAGGTTTCTTAATGAGGGGCTTAATAACTGCTAATTTGAGGGATTTAGCATATGACTATTATACCAAGGTGCAGGTGTTTGTTCTCGAACATTTTTTAACCGGATGGGGCAACAGTGTCTAATGTGCTAGTAAGGATAAGGTCTATGTTGTTAGTCATTTCATCAAGATTATTAGCAGTTATGGGTTTAGTGAGAAATAGAGATAAATCAGGTTATTTATGAATCTGTTCTTAGTGGTCAGAACAATAGTCCCACCAAGTCGTTAATGTGGTGAAACACGGCTAATCTGCTCTACCGGTAGTGTGTACAATATGAGGTAATGGTCTGTTATGTCATCACTCTGAGGTAAAATATCTATATCAGTGACGTCTGCTCTGTGGGATATTATTAAGTCTAATTTGTGGTTAAAGCGATGAGTTGGTAGGGTGATGTTTTGTTTAACCCCAAAAGAGTTTAATGAGTCCACAAATTATAATCCTAGGGCATCGTTTGCATCATCTACATGAATATTAAAATCTCCTACAAGCAGCACTTTATCAAAATTGATCAAGAGGTCTGAAAGAAAACAATCAAACTCTTGAAGAAAATCATAGTAGGGTCAACACACTCTCCTCATTAGTCAATACATTTCCATCTCCATACTTTATTGTTTCAACTTGCAGCAAATTTTTCTCAACTCGGTCCTTCTGCCTGGCCAATCAGTACAAATCCTTTTCTCCTTTCTTAGTGTCCAACTTCTCATACAGCTCCTCATATGCCTTTTCCTTTGCTTTTGCCACATCCCTCTTTACCTGCTGCCGCATCTCCTTGTACTCCTGCCTACTTTTCTCATCACTCTGTCGATCCCAATTCTGTTTTGCCAACCTCTTTCTTCTTATGCTTTCCTGCACTTCCTCATTCCACCACCACGTCTCTTTATCCTCCTTTCTATTTCCAGATGTCACACCAAGTACCTTTCTAGCTGTCTCCCTTATCACTTCTGCAGTAGTTGCCCAATCATCCAGCACCTCCTCACCACCACCGAGCCCCTGTCTGACCTCTTCCCTGAATCTCACACTACAGTCTTCCTCCTTCAGTTTCCACCATCTTATTCTTCTTTCAGTCTTTACTCTCCTCCTCTTCTTCTTCAACTCCAAGACTATCCTTCAGACCACCATCTGATGCTGTCTAGCTACACTGTCCCCTCCCCAAACTTTACAGTCTTTAATTTTTTTAAAGTTGCATATCCTACATAGAATATAGTCCACCTGTGTGCACCTTACAGAGGCTTTAGCCATGTTGTTAGCAAATCATTGCCCCTCTACTCCATGGGCAGCACTAACATCTTGATGCTGGATCAGTAGATTTATAAAATTTGGATCCAGATTGGATTATATCTGTACTATTCACCTCTTTAGCTTTATAAAAAGATATGTATCTGGCCCCATTCTCCCTTTTTCCATTAGGTCATGCCAAAGCTATATCATGGCATTACTACTAGCCAGAGACTGTCAGATATGGACCGAGGGTATAATGAGTAGCTCTGTTATCTAAGTGGTTAGCAATTACAATACATTTTTACATTTATAATAAAGTCATGAAACATTTATATGAAAATAATTTAGTTAGTAGTTCACTTTTTAGGAGCTGAAAGAGCACAGAGCTTTGCCGAATGTGTGTAGTTATCTAATACAGTTAATCCCAGAGTTACAATGGTTCGACTTACGATTTTTCGATGTTGCCGATAGCAATACGACAAAATTGTAAAAATATTAAAAATTTGGCACAGCAGGCACAGGCATCCATGTATGATGTACGATACATTGGACGTGCAGCTGGGATGAGTGTATCTCTCCTCTGTGAGATGCCCCACTCTCGCTAGTGCACGATGGAGTAAAGTTGTCGCAGTGTGTATTTCTATCTGTTTCAAACAGTTTCAAACAGCAATTTAAGTGATAAAAGCATGTCTTCCAAATGCCCAAGTATGTCTAGTGCTGGTAGTAAAAAAAAGAAAAGGAAAGCCATCAGTTTAGAGCAGAAAATGAAAATTATAAATCAGCACAAAGCCGAAAAGGTTGTCATAGTCATAGTACCATCTTCAATTTACGATATTATCGATTTACAATTGAGTCGTCATAGCATATTTCCATCGTAAGTGGGGGACTTAACACCATTTGTATATATTGTAGTGAAATATCAAAAATATAATCCAGTAGAGTTAAAATAGCAGCTGGCAATTTTAGGTACAACGATTGTATATTATCAGGACCTGGTGGTTTGTTAATCTTTTTTTGGAAGTTTATTAGTGATCTTTTGAAAGTAAACTCTTTGTGAACTCTGTTTTATCTATGCAGAAAGGCTCAGCCAGAAAGTAAAAAAAGTGTATTATCATTTAATTATCATGATTTAATAAAATTATAATAAACGAATACTGTAATGTATAATAAAATGACTACTACTACTAATAATATATTCCATTAACCAAATCACATTAAAGCATTTTTTTACCTAAATGGACAATTTAGATTCCCCTGGCATACAACAGTCCATGCGAAATTAGGATTGAAAGACCTGGAGTTGGCCAACCTCTTTTTGATTAATTTCCTATTGCCATTAATAATGAGTTTTTGAATATGGACAGATCCACAATTAATTACATTAAGGTCTTCAGTTTTAACAGATATATTATATTCAAATTATTTATTGCATTTTATAAATTAATATACATGTACAGTAAAACCCCGTTGTACGAGCAACCTATTGTACGAGCAAACGTAGAAACGAGCAAACTTACTCGCAAAAGTTTACCCTGTTTCACGAGCAAATTTCGAAGGCACGAGCAAACCCACGCTGCCGGTTCCCCGTTTTCGGCAAGTAATCCAGTGGTGCGTGGTGGGAGCGTGGTCCACTAGTCCAGAACTGGATGAGAAGCAGTCTGTGTAATATCCAAAAGAGCGCATAGGAGAAGCGCGCCGCTGAGGAAACCTCACTGGGCGTGTCTAGACACTGTTTGGGAGGTGCTTTTATGGCTTTGCCAGTGGGGACCTCGTGACATGTACAGCCAAACCATTGATAATAACGGACAGTGGGTGAGGGTGAATGAGGGGTTTATATATGGTTGGGTGATGAGTGCTAAATGAGAGTCAGGTGTGTGATTAGTAAGCCGGCGAGCAGGTCCGTGCGGGTGAAGAATCAGGGAGCTCCCGACAGTAAGTGTTGAATTATGTTTACATTACGGTAATTTGTGGTGTATTTGTCTGTTAAAATAGGCTACAATTATGGGCAATAGGCGATCGAATGAGATCTCGGATCGGATTAAATCACTTTTACATTCATTCTTATGGGGAAAATCAGTTCAAACGTACGAGCAAATGGACCTACGAGCAATTTTCAAGAACGAATTATGCTCGTACAACGGGGTTCCATTGTATAAGTAAATAGTATAATAATCTATTGTGTAATATACATTACATTTATATTTTATTTTTGACCGATAGACGGCACTAGAGAGTGGGAAGGACGTGACACACTTCCAGAACAATGTAACGGTGGGGTCGGCAATACCATGTGTGACCTCTAGGCGCATATATTACACAGTCACACAGAGTCTTGAAAATGGACCCCATAGGGTCTTCAGAGGAAACCTCACTGGGCGTGTCTAGACACTGTTTGGGAGGTGCTTTTATGGCTTTGCCAGTGGGGACCTCAATTTAGGTCCCCACGGTGACATGGGTCCCCATGAGTCGGTGTGCATTCAGGTCGAAGTCCCCACCGGGATAGGAGAACAAGAGCACACACACACCCACACCCACACCCCCCCACACACACACCACACTTTTCCACCAGAAGATCTGGTGGTATTTTCACTGGAATGCTAGCTGTGTCATCACTAAATGGCCAAACTCAATTGGGTTATTTTTCTTGGCCAGATACCATGTGCTTGGTAGCAAAATACTGCAGAGCATTGATTGGTAGTAATAGCAATCCTAGTACTTGCTCTGGCCAAATTCAAGAGGCAAAGTCACAATTTATCATTCGAAATTAATGTTACATTTATTTGCCTGCAGTAATGCACTTTTTTTTGCAGATATTTAATCTTTAGTGATTAATAAATAAGATATTTAGTGATTCTATCTTAGGCAGTGTACTTGAAATCTGCAAGGTAGAGTTGTAATTGATTCCCTATTTACTGTGCTGAACAGTATATCCAGTAATGGAGACACCTGACTGTATTACATCATATCCCCATGTACTGAATTTCAGTTTCTTGTCACATGCCCTTTACAAGCTTTAAAAAGATCCATCTTACTGCTACCTAAATGGGAAAGACTTGCATACCTTGCTCCTTTGTATTTCTGTCACCCTATCTCAAATGATAGTATATAATTGTATGATTGTATTGCTGCGAACTATTTTTAAACAATGTAATAGCAAACAGTTTTTCACTTTCCAACAGTTTTTCACTTTTATGAGAGTATGTTTAATCTGTTTGTCTTTCTTTCTTTTTTTTTTTTTTTTCGTTTTTATGAGATTGGGTTTAGCTTAGAAGAGAGCGAAGAAACTGTTTTTTTTTTTTTTTTTTGGCTAGGTTAGTTAGTTCACTTTGTACCTAGTTAGACAGAACTACACAGTATTTATACAGTAAGGTCGTCGAACTAATCTAATTAATTAAACTAATTCTACTTGTACTGGCACTGCTGCCCATTAGTGCATCTCAAATAAGCTTGTAAACAAATGTTCTTGTCTCAAGCAACATGGCTTCACATTTGCAGATTTGTAAAAAAAAAAAAACAATACCAATTTATATGACAGTGTACAAAGGACAGTTGAGGACAATGCTTGTTTTCTTGATGTGAAATAAAATACAATCCAGCCAAATTGCTATTTATTATGAAATGTTTTTCCCTTATATCTCTACTAACAACCACCCACCCTGTTGTTGTCAGGCCAATTGGGACATTTCTGTTTTTGGAAATTCACTTTTGCAAAATGTTTCACTGCTCCTCCCTGAAGTGCTTCACAGGGCCTTCCTGTGGGCTTTGCAAGCCTATCATAAGGACACATAAACTAGGCATCATTCAGAGTGCATGCACACTGGTTTCTCTTTTTTCCTGCCTCGGGCTTCTTGCTGGCTCCAGATCATAAATCAAACCTGCTCGTGTGGGAATTCACAGCCAAGTGTGTCAGCATATCACATACAGGATGTTCAATATTTTGCTAGTTCATGAGAGAAACAGATTGTGTTGTGTACTAATATGCTAGGAGAAAGACACTGTCCTCCTACAGACATTCGCCTTTGTTTGCATTGCAGGGAAACACCAATAAAAGATACACCGAGAAGGCTGCCAAGACAGTTACATCAGATGAAGTTTGATCATAGCTTGGAGAAAGAGAGGAGCGGTAGATACTCATTGTCAGAATAATGAATGTAGTGTGTCCTGTCAATGTTGGATGGTGCTACTGATGGTGAAGATTATGACCCATGATCCATGATCATTTAATGCTTTATTTAAAAAAACTCAAGCATCTCTGGTGTGATGGAAATTGTTTCAAATGTTTTAAACAAAGTTTTAATGTGAAAAGTTTCATATTTCATATTCATTTTTTCAAGTCTCAGAGGCCAGAGGCCAATTTTTCTATGTTTTCTTCTGCTAACACAGACCACATTTCCTCCAATCGGACTGAAAGACACAAAGGCCACACCCAACTAAAACCACACTGACCACTTTCGGCTTCACTGACACAAAGTAATGGATGTGGACTTTATTACAGTCTTCAACCTGAAAGAAACGCATTAACACAGTTTTCAGTGTCTGGTAAAATTTCCTCTTTCACAAATTACAGTTACATGAAAACTGTAATCTTAAATCTTTACAGATCATTTCCTACCTCATTACAGATAAACTCATATTTCTCCATGAATAATAATTCCTGCACATGTACAATTAAGACCTCTAAATGTATTTATATATTCCTGTTTTAAAATGTGATATATAATTTGCATGTTAAACAAATCTGCAAAAGTGTAAGTGTCAGAGGGGAAATTGCAGCAAGAGCTTCTGGGTATTTCCAGCACCTGTTGCCTACCCACCCTTTCTCCTACTTCGGACCCATCATCATTCCAGCTGACTCATTTAACTGCAGATCAGCTCCTTTGGCTTGCTTAAAAGTACACATCTTTCCAGATCCATCCATCTAATCATAACCAGAAGCATCTCGGATTTCAAGCTTCCCATCTGCATAGTTTTAGGATTTGTCTGTCTCATGTACCAGATGCTACATGTGCCAGCGTACACAGTGTGATAGTAAAGAATGCTGTCCAAATTCATAAAGGGCCTAATATGCACCCATTCATATGGATATACAGTATAAACTCACTCAATCTGGTATGGCCTGTGCTTTTATGAAATCTTATTGGAATGGGGTGCAGATGTTGTGGTGAGAACTCAAGCATTTCAGGGATTGAATGAGAAAGATTGGCTCATCCTGTGACATCTCTCAGATGCTACACAAGTTGGCACAAACATTGAAATAGTAGCGAGATATGTCCATAAGGCATTAAAACATGGGCAAACATACCAATGTAACAAAAATACTCAACACATAGAGAGTGTGACTTTTTTTTCAAGATATTGGAGTAAATAGGATCTACAGCTAGTTTCAAGCTTCACATTTAAACACAATTTGACAATTCTGACATCCACATTGCCCCAATCTGCCATAGGCACAAGGATAATTTTCCAGTCATTGTGGGAGTGATTACTCCTATTTCAAGCATAGCCCAAAGTTCTGATAATTTGTGTGTGTTATTCATAGTTGTGCACAATCACTCCCAAAAAGTGTCTGTGGTAAGTCTGTGGTAAGAGTCTGAGAAGTGTGGTATTGTATAAAGTTAGAGCAACCACAAAAGCCTTAGGGTTTTCTAAGGTGACGGTAAATATAGAGTACAGCATATGTGCGAACTCAAACAGCACTTCACCAATCCATGAATTTTTACTTTAGGATCTACTGAATTTGAATTATATTCTTCTCTCTAGTGTATGTGAATGATGTCCAAAATGCCCTGGACCATGCATCTATACAGTAATTCAAATAGGGAAAGTCATGTGGAGGACTCTGGGGACACTTATACTGTGACTCTGACCCCTGAAGTATTCTAGGTCCTGAGGATTGGATTAAATCGTTCAACCGGACCATTCATCTGGGAAACTATAATATTGGTTTATACTGACTTAATGCCTAATAATTTACAGAGTTTGTGCAGTGTTCATGACAAAGCAATGATGGCAAAATCTCTCTTGGGATCCAGACTTGGGAGATTATGTGAGAGAGGGTCTAACATCAAGTGTGAAGTCCACTAAACTAATAGAAAGTGGTACCTTTGTTTCCTTCTATGTCAGTAAGTTTTCCATATGAGATTGTGTCTCAACAAAAAATGCTGGGGAAAAAGAAAAGATAAATAAGAGAAAGAAAATAGCAAATGGTTCAATGTCTTTTATCACCTTAAATGGCCATGGCATTTTATGGAAAATGGCAAAGTATTTTTTCTGCAGCTCTTTTACACCAATAATCATTAAATCTCTCTCCAGATTAAGTGTTATTGATCTCTCACACAACCCGATATATAAAAATTAATCACAAAAAACCTACATTGATGCAACTCCTGGTGGGAGTAAAAGACCACTGACTGCTCTCACTTGGTCAGCAGTTTGATCTCACAGGAGAAGCAAAATGTTATGTCTTGATGACCTCACTCCTTACAGCCACAGAAGCACCCACCTAGTGAGTGCTGTCATTTCTGGGAACCAGGGAGTAAAAAGAAGAGTGCAATGGCCTCGTCTAGAGGCCTGATAAATGACATTCAATGATCTTCTTCTGGAGATAAGTGATGCACCACCATGTCCCCTGCATTATGGTCCTCCATTAGGAGGCATCTTCACCATATGCTGTGTGCTCAAAAAGCTCTAGAAAGCTTCTGACTTTTAAGGAGTAATCTTAGAGAGGGTGACATGAAATACCAGAGGGAAACACACACACACACACACACACACACACACACACACACACACACACACACACACACACATACACACACAAACACACACACACACACTCAATAAAAATATACACTTGACTACACAAACTTGACACTTGAAAGTGTGAGACCATCATATACTTACTCATCTACTCCTACATCATTGCTTTCACACACAATCAACTTGTTTGGAAGCATAATTTACCTAGAACACATATAATTCAACACAGCAGTACTAAATGCACATCAATTTGCAACACAATCCATAAATCCCAAAATTCACTTTGTCATTGTGAACTTTACATTAGTAAAATGTTTCTTCTGTATTTATGCATTTAGTTTGTTTTCAACTCTTTTATCCAGAGTGATTTACAACTAAGGACAGCTGATGGTTTGGGGTTTTTGCTCAATTACCCAACCTTTAGATGCCATCCCTTCAGTTTCTGATGAGGAGCTCTTGCTTCAGCCTGCTGGAATATCAGCATGATGGCTTTCAATGTTGTTGTAGCATGCTGAGACTTGGTGGCCTATATCAAGGAGCTGTTGTTGCAGGAGCTTTCATGTCTTTGGATACATGGGGCTGCCATAGCATCATTGTTTGGATCTGCCTTTTGAAAGTCTACATACAGCAGGACTTCAGATCTATTTCTGTGTATTACTGCTTAAAAATCAGACAAAAAAATTGTGTGAATAAATAACGTTAATCATCAAGTTGATTAGAGTGAGTTAAATGCTCTTTGCAGGGGTGGTCAACTATTTACACCAACAATACAGTCAAAAGTGTTTGGTATAGTGGTGAGGTATGTTTAGTTTTTGGGTGCCATTAATGTAGGACAAGTAACAATAATTTGAGTATTTATATGTATTAATTTGAGTATTTATATAGCAGATTTATTACCAAAAAACCCTTTCTTCCTAACTAGTTTTTCTTCTAGCAGAGTTTTTGACTGATGGCATTCTTAGCATGTGTCCTTATGAACCAGCATTAGAATTTATTTATTGACAGAGACTTTAAAGCAGTTTAATGAGTCACTATGGACACGGTGTCTGCCAAATGCACTAAATGTTAATGTAAATATCATTTTTGACTGCTTCAACTCTAAAAGCATTAGTTGATTTCATAGTTTTAATTGTACGCTTTAATAGTTAAATATATAAACAGCAAATAACAACCAACTTAAATGAAAGAAACCAGCATTCTACAACATTGAAATTAAAATATTTATGCCAAAACCTTCATTATTAAATAGACTAATGTGAGTCAATGTGATTTGTGGTCAGGTGGATAAATTGATTCATTGTCACACAAAGCTTACTAAGTATGGATATTGACAAAGTGTGTTGGATTGAAAAAATAATAATACCTTAGCCAACCCATTACTGTATCTGTCTTATATATAGAAAAAAAATAAAGCAAGAAACAATAAACAAAAACTTGATTGCTCAAGAAATTGCACATATATTTAGGAATAATAATTGTGACTGACAGCAGTTTCCAGGTGTACTCTGCTAGATTGTTGTTTAAATAATTAATAACTCTGGATGTCTAGTCATGGTTTTAGCCCTCGGTGTTACCTGTAAAAACTGAATTTGTTGTTACTAAGGATAAGCCTAGATACAGACAATTTTCTGTGGGAGAAATTCAAGCAGTTATTAGATGAAAAACATTAGGAAACTGGATAAAAATTGGTTTATTGCCAGTAAATATAAAAATTTCAATAGACCTTGCAAAAGACTTTTTGATTTACAAAACACATTTAGACTGTCTCATATTCATTGTTTGATCTCAAATCTAAAGAAATTCAATATATAGCAAAAACAATAAAATTGGTCCTGACGTTTCAATACTTTCAGAGGAGACTGTGTATTCTAGATTTAAAAGTGTATGTATATATATATATATATATATATATATATATATATATATATATATATATATATATATATATATAATATTAGGTTTTATTTATATATATATATATATATATATATATATATATATATATATATATATATATATATATATATATATATATATAAAATATATAAAAATGCACCTTATTTACTAGACCAACACGTTTTGTGTTAAAGAAATGACGGTTTGGGATTGTACAATTTCATTTAATATATATAAAAAAGCTAAAAAAGAGGAAGACATGAAGTGGTGATGTGCAGAAGGCATTTCGATTCATTCCCTTGTGTCTGTGAAGATAATGTGAGTCACGCAGGAGGCTGCAGGATAAAGGAACTTATTAACCTCGGAAACACAGTTAATTAAACAGCCCTCCTCACTCCTGCCTGTTCATCAGATCAAAGGCAGTGGAACTGGATCGGAAGAACAAGGGAACAACGAGAGAAAGAGAGAGAGAGAGAGAGAGAGAGAGAGAGAGAGAGAGAGAGAGAGAAAGGAGAGAAGGAAGATAGCCAACTCCTTATCACAAGAACACTTGCAATGTCATAAGAATTTAGCAAAGGACTGCAACTGGGTGCCTGCCCGTTCAGCAAGTCTCCATATTACAAACATTGTCTATGTGAGACAGATGAAAATGCCTAATTTCTCTGAGAAGTTAAAGAACAGCATGGGCCAGGATTAAGAAACAACTATGTTGGAATGAAATGTCAGACTGTTCTCTTATGATACACGTCAGATACATGGCTAAGAGCAAGAATCTCTTTGGAGCTAGATTACCCAGCAAGTGGTGGTCAACCTTGTTTGGTGATAAGGGACACACAATCACATTTTTAAAGTAAAATTCACCACAAAGCCCATTAAAGGTGCTTACTTCAAAGAATTGAAGGATTGTAAAATGCTTTGCAATTTTATTGCAAATGTTTAGGCTAATTTTCCTGTAAAATTCCTGGAAGAAAGTAGATGTCAGTTGTCAGTTTTCAATGGGGTGTTTAAAGTTACCAGGGTTTTTTGGGAAGTAGGAAAAATGTAGGAAAACCCAGGAAAATCCCACGAAGACAGTAAGAACATTTGAGAAAATGTATGCTTTATTTGTATCACACCAGCCAGATATCACTTGGTCTAGACAACACCAGAAGCAGACAAAAACGCCTGAAATGGATAGCAAGCCTGCTCACAATCAATTCAGAGTAATGAGTGAGCAAGGTTTGTTGCCAAAAAGCCTGTCTTTATTTCAATATGGAAGTCTGGATTAAATACAGTAATGTAATGAAACAATTTAAATAAAGGGGCTGTTCATTTATTTTCTGAGCAGAGATAAGTAATTGCTCTGTATCGATGATGGGAGAACTTCTTCTGGCTGTATGTTTAGGGCTGTAACTGATCCCACTTGAATGACAAAAAAAGCATGTTCCAGCTGTTTTTCTCGTTTCTGTCCTCTATGATAAATCAGTTAATACATCATCTTGCACATTTTGTCTTTAATAAATCAGGAACTGGATGCTTTCAATAAAATAAATGAAGCTGAACTACAGTGCAGTCCATGAGAATTTGGAGGATTTTGGCTCAATGCTCAAGCAAATTGCAGTTGGCATGGAAGAATAGACATGAAGTTGCAGACAGAGCCAAAACATTTGGTGTATAAAAAACAGTGTTTGGCACAATTAGAAGCCAGAAAACTTTTATTAGATGAAACAAAACAAACCTATCTGACCAAAATGGAAATATGTTGTAGGAATATATTAAATATTCCTTACATTTATTTAGCATTTTTTCATTATAAAATTAAAAAACAAGATTATTAAAACTATATATAAACATTTTACATTTTATTTCTAGAAATTGTTCTTGGTGTGATAACCTGTGTATTCTTGTTTCTTAACAAAGTTTACAAGCATAATGCTTTGACTTAATCATGATATTATGGCTTGTAAATTAAATTGTTAAAAATGGTGCTGCAGGTTTTTCAGCAATTGGTTATCTAACTATTTGTAGCTTTTTAGCTTAGAATGTATTTCTGACCATGGCTATTGGTAAAATAAATATATTATTTACCCACCTTACATTGATGTGCATACTCTTGAAATGGTTGAATTGACATTATTTAACACTTAAAATTATGTTTAAAAAACAAAAAAACAAAAAAAAGACTTAAAGTCAAAATCTGGCAATGAGTAGAAGAAATAAAAGTTATTGAAACATTGAAAACCACTGTAATTATGTATATTAGATGGAAATGTGAATCAAAGGTGAAGACAGAACTAAGAGGTGAAACAGAATGTCAAAAAACCCTAAAACCTGCATGTCACTGACAACACTGAAACAGCAAAAACACTCCACATTTAATGACACAGAAACCAAAAAGCAACTTATAAAACACACACTTTGCCTAGCATCGATCTCAAAAATATTCTGCAGCTGCGATAAAAACTGAACATAACAAATACTAATCTAACAAAACCTACATGTAGGAAAGGGTCCTGTGACATAGTCATGGGCAATGATAGTAGAAACTAGAGGAACTTTGGTACAAAACACAAATAATAGGTCTTAGAGTTTTGACAGCTCACAAATGTAGTTCTAAATCTGCCCGCATTTCTGTGGTGACAGGTGTTACTTGGATTTGAGGAGTTGTGTCCAGTGAATTATTCGAATCAGTGGAGAGATGGTATTTTCAAAGGCTTATGCTGTGACAAGCATATAAATTGGACTGAGTAACAGAAATAGTCCAACATGCATCAATAAACTCTTACACCTACCAGTAATAGGAAATGTACTGTGTGCATACATGTTCAATTGAATGTTATTGTTTGTAAATTTGTTCCTCTTTTGTTTTTATTTCCATGCACTTAACTGTATATAGAGTAGCACCATTTTTATTAAAGTCAGTCAAGTCAAGTCAAGTCAAGTCAAGTCAAGTTTATTTCTATAGCGCTTTTCACAACAGACATTGTCTCAAAGCAGCTTTACAGAAATCAACAGTCAAGGTGAATGGTGTGCATTTATCCCTGATGAGCAAGACTGTGGCAAAAACTCCCTTAGATGTTATGAGGAAGAAACCTTAAGAGGAACCAGACTCAAAAGGGGAACCCATCCTCATTTGGGTGACATCAAGAGTTTGATCATAAATTTTCAACAATACAGAACACTGGAGAGTGAGAACTAACATGAGCACTGGAGTATAAGATTATAAGTAATGTTCTTTCTGCAGTCTTATACAGTCTTTATGGTTATAAAACTAGGAGCTACTGAGCTCAACATTTGTGATCATCACAGATCCAGCATCAGCTTCTCAATGCCAGAGCATTTAAACACTCCAGGAGGTCCAATATTAAAACTCCACACAGGGTGTTTCATAAAATATTAGTAAGCAAATACATAATGTACATCTCAATCGAATACATGATTTAGGGTCAGTATCAGTAATGAACATATAAATATATATATATGATTTGCTGGAAACAGGGAAAATAAGAAAGTGTAAGGATTTGAACAATTAGGACAAGAACCAAATCTTGATGTATTGATCACTGGGTGAAAGCATTTCGAAAATGGCAGATTTGTGGGGTGTTTGTGGTACGCAGTGGATTTTCATTAACATGTTTACCCAATTTGTTCACCTGACAATTCCCACCTACTGTATACAACAACTACAAACCAGGGTGGTTAACATCTCCATTCTTCAGAATCCAATCCTAATTCTCACTTTCCCATTGTTGGCATATGCCAGGGTCAGGGTTCAACAGTCAATCGGACAAGTCTGCAAATGGACAGCCCCATAAACAGCACTGTGTGTTTCTTTCATATCCAGCAATTACTTTTTCAGCAGTTTGTTTCTGTGGAATCGCACCAAAGGCCGAGCCAATGACCCTCGTACAGTTCACTGTTTTTCCTTCCTTGGACCCCTTGTGATAAGTAGTAAATATATGATTCAGATTGGGTTTTCTAGACAGAAAAGACTACAGTGGATGTTAGAACACGCTTGGTAGATGAAGCAGCAGCCATCCAGATTTATAAAAAAAAAAATTGGGTTCTGGCACATGTGTAGCCTCTTCATATGTCATCTCCCTCACAGTCTCTGTTATTCTGACTTGTGGTTTCTATCTTGTTTGGACAACTTTTGTCAGCATGGACGAGTTTTAAAGGCGGTTGTAGAAATATTCTGAACAGGCATAAAGGTGTCCCTGTTAAATTGCATGCCTAATGGTAGCCTGAGCTGCAACAAAAGACTTCCACAAAAGCACCAGGTGTGTCCTATTCAATTCAATAGCAGTTCTTCACTAAGCAGAAGGAAGCGTTTGATTTACTGAAGAAAATGTATCAGCACAGTAACTTCCTCGGCTACTGTAGTCATTGGTGCTTCTAATAGATCTAGATACCTCGGGTCAGTACGATGGTAACTTGGTAAATAAATTCACATGAGCAGAATCTAGAGCCCCAGCATGTGAACGCCTACCTTTATCAAAGCCCCTGGACAGAGACAGATGGCTTAGAACGGCGGGTGAGTGTGTAAAAGTGTTTGTGGGATGGCGGCGTAGCAGATAACAGTGGCGCAGGGGAACAGAGCTCTAAATCACAGTTTATCTCCCACCGACCACAGACACACACTAATGGTCATCACAGCAGGAGGAGGACAGTGGAGGTTTGCAATAGAATGAGACCAAACCACAGGGCCAACACACACTTGGGGAGAGGAGATGCTCACAGTGCTAATTCTGACTAAAACTACTGGGCAACGAGGGTATCAGCAGTATGGATTAGAAATAAGTCATGATACAGGTACCGATATAATTCTATGTTTTTCTAAATAATGGTAACTGAAGGTAAGATTGAGTTATAAACACATTCAGGTTAGTTATATTTTATTTGTTTTACACATTTCGTTTAACACATGATCACAATGCAACTTTACAGAAATGTGGATTTAAAATTTGAACCAAAGTAAACCAAAGTCACAAGCACAGATAAATCCTCAGATAAAAGAGGATGAGGAAAGCTCAAGTTGGGCATCAGGCTCAGGCAGCTCTGGTAGTCCCAAAGAATGTCCCAAAGAATGACAGAGACATTTTTGCATAGCTCACTGGGTTTGAGGAACAACGACTACGCTCTGTACAATGCTGTAGATTTCATTAGTCTAGGTTCAAATAAAGGACATGTGAGCATTTCAAATTTGGAATATCTGATAAGACTACACCAAAATGTTTATTGTATGGCAAATCCATTTATGCTTTATTGGTCATTGAGATTATAATGGTTTATAATCTATAAAAATTTTACTGCAGATCAGTGGTGTGAATAAAATGTGTTTGATAAAAAAGAAATGAAAAAGTGTAATGTGTTCCAACCTACTGGGTGCAGCATTTTGGATAAATAGAAGCTTATTCTTGTACGTGTTGGAGCCTCCAGACAGAGCTGATAGTCAGTAAATATGGTGCGTTCCTACCCAGCCACAACTGCTGTTTAAATTCTGTCTAAAATCTGTTGTCTGTGATAAATAAGCAGCTCTGGATATAGGTACAGAATCCTAGCATTTCTTCCTGGACTTTCAAGATGCATCAGAATGTCCTCTGGCTTTATACACAAACTAAAGAGGGTAAAGTAAGTGGTCAGGTATGGCAAAAAAAAGAAAAAAAAGGCAAGTGACCAGGCATGACAGTGGTGGATTTGAAACAGATGGTAACAGAGCACAGGGTAAAAACTGGTTTTGTGTTGCTGAGATTTTAGAAGTATCACTGCTGACTCTTGTATAAGTAATATAAAGGCTTTTACTTGTTTAATTAATTATTTCTTTATATATCCCACCTTGTTAGGTCAGACATGATACAGAGTCCATGGAGCAAATGGGCTTGAACCACTGACCTTCCAATCAATAAGCCAGAGCCTTGAGCTACTATCTCCCGAATACTAACACTAGCATTCTTAATAATAAACAATGAAATTCCAAATATACATAAATCAATGCATTTCTTAGTTAATGTTTAAAAACTGCATTTATAAGCAAGTAAATTCATTATATATGATCCTGTGATTGCATTTATCTAATTCCAACATGGACAAAAGCATCAGTTACCATCATACTATTGCCATTTCTTGCTCTGTTCCCTCTAAGCAGCAATGCTTGCTATAAGACAAGGTTCAAGGTTTTTTATTTGTCAATGCCACTATATGTGCAGACATACTCAGGAATCGAAATGCCATTTCTCTTCCCTCTCATTAAGTGTTTTCTTTGTCAATGTGATATAGAAGTGTTGTATAGGCAGTCAGTGCAATATCAGCAGTCAGTGCAATATATAACAGATTTTGTATGAGGTAAAAGCAGTGTACTTGTAATAAATAAACATACATAAATATATATATATATATATATATATATATATATATATATATATATATATATATATATATATATATATATATATATATATACATAAGCCGTGTGAATTCAGTTTATGCATCCTTTGCAGAAATAAATAATAGGACATATAAAGTTCAGCATACTGCCTGCAAGAGGCAGAAGGCCGAATAACACAGCAATTAACTAGGGCAACAGTTCTTTTAAGTGAATAAAATAGGTCATAGTAACAGTGGGCATTTACAAAATCCTGTAGTGCACTTCAGTTCATTGAACTGTTACGGCTGTGAGTGCGCGCTAGTCAGAGCTGACTGAATTGAATATGAATGTTTGTCAGGGGAGAAATTGCAATAAAAAACAATTTTCTTCCAGCAACATCATAGTCTGTGAACCATGTGAAGTAGTAGCGTAAGAAGCAGAAACCAGTTTTACTGCCATCATCACGTGAATCATAGAACTGTTTTGTTAAAGGAGAGTATCTTGAAACATCACCCAGAGCAATCAATGTGACAATGCAACAAACACAGCAAATGCCTTACAACCCTTTTAATTGATCTGTGGTGTATCAAACACAATACTGTGGAACATAAAGTAGGAAAACATCACCTTTGAAAACATTATCAGGTGGTTCAGGATATTCTTTGTTATAAAATAAATACAAATCTCAGATTCAAATACTGAAGATATACTGCAAGTAGAAAGATAAATTAATAAAAACACACAAGATTTTTAAAAGGGCCACATGGGTACTTTAAAATAAAATCCTGCTTCTGAAACCAAATTATTTGATTAGTGTCACCAAGACCTCTTGCTTGTTTGCCTTGCCTTGTTTGCTTCCTACTATATGCTTTTCTTGAATAATTTGCAAGTTTTTCTTTGTGATTACTCTGCCGTTGTTTAACTATTTGTGCACTATTGCTTTCTAGTAGCAGTTTTCAGATTTCCTATTTCATCTTGCTTCCTATTTCTGGTTCCTACTTCTATGTTTTTGGGTTTTTTGTTGTTTTTTGAGTATTCTTTATCTATTACTAATTTACTACTTCTCTTTCCTAGATTCTTACTTTCCTAATTGCTCCTAAGTCCTAGTCCTGGTATATGTAGTCACTTTTTTTTAAGTTCGAATTATAACACACACAAACAACACATTTCTCTTTTTATTTTAAATACCTTCTTGAATGGTTTCAACCAGTCTGTCATTTTGATAAAAGAAAAAAAAAACAACAACAGAAAAAGAAACACTTGATTCTGCTCATTTATTCCATCATGTTCAAATGGTAAAGAAGACTGAGAGGGATTGAGGAACATAACTCGAGCATACTTGAAGTAAATATTAGTCAACTCTGATTTTACGGTTTTCAGCAATTTCTGCTGGTGTTTGAGAAGTTTTATCAAATTTCTAACATGTTTTTATCCACACTTTGATGGCTGTTTAATATTACACATCATCTACTATTTTGCCATTAGAAAATGTATTTTCACATAAAATAACAAAGGGATAAAAGTATTAAATAAAAAGCCAAGTGATGACTGAGTGAGGAAAAGGTTTCTCTCAAAGAACCAGAGAATGTTAGAAAACAGATTTATCAATCAAGTTTCCTTGATTTTCCTATTTTTTTAGACCTTCAATTTCCTTTTTCCTAATTCCCTGATTATCATTGAGTCCCCTTTATTTCACTAGTTACTCCTTGGTAAGTCTTTTTTAGTAAACTTGTTTCTTAGTCTTTAATTTCTCTTAATTAATGTTACTAGACTGCACATTCCTTTCTTTTCATTTAAATACTTTAGCTACTTCTCATTCCTCTACTTTTTAGGGTGCTTCCAAATACTGTAATTGACGCCTCATTGCCTTTTTAAACCTAGATTATTTGGCCTCAGACACAGACAACAGACTGAGAAGGTCATCCCAGATTTATTTATACCAAGTCTATTCTATACTCCAACTCTGACTATACCTCCTTCAGAGCGCTCACTAAGTGTTCCCAGCCAACTGACAAATATAATCACTCCAGCAGGTCCCTTGAAGTTAGCCCTGGAATCACCATCCAGTGGGACTTTCTTCATAAAAGCTTTACTGTGGGCTTATCAGGGGACCTCATTGTAAGGTGCAAATTGAGAGGCCACCACTACTGGCCTCTCAATTTGAAGGAGCCATGGCGGTGCTTGGAGATTCACCCAAATTGTCAAGAAACTCTTTATCACAAGTTACTTACTGTGTGTCTCCCAACAGCTTGAGAATAAGGACATATATTGAATGGTAAACAGTGAGCTTTTCTACAAAATTTGTTACTGTTTTTCCACCACAAACCAGTACAGTAACTATAACACTGCTATTCTTATCTTATTGTAACTCTTAATCAATTCATTGCCAATCTTATATACACTATTTTCCATAAGTAATTAATAAAATTCCAGGATCTACACCAGGCACAAGATCTTTTCCCTCAATTGAAAAGAGCACCCAAACTCTCTTTCAGGAGACAGTCTAAGGCATACAGCTATAGCATCGCATAATGGACACCTCCTTCATCTTGATTAACTGTCTATGCAAACCATGTATAAAAGACCTGACTTCCCATATCAAACAGTTTCAATTTGATGTTCAGAACATGGACACTGTGCTCACTGTGTACATATATAGTCTAAATTCCATCGAATAATGATTCACTCCATACGTCCTCAGTTTCTTCCAACCCAAAAGCTGAGGCACAAAATAATACATGATGTCCAAATCCACAACATTAAGGTAGACTACTATGGCCCTTCATACAGTTGACAAGAATATGTTTATAGCTTGGGGTAACTCTATTGTTCCCAATAACTGGTGGGTTAAAATATCCGATTGAATCCTCTCCAGAACCCGGGCACTGAGTTCTGCTGGAAGGATGAGGAGTTGTAATTCCGTAAACAGAATATATCCTCTGGATGTATCATCTTAGTTAGCCATTCCAAGAGCCTACATCTTGATGCAACATGAATTAGGAATGTTAACCTCCCCACCCCATCCTAGCCCAATGCTTTCTATATTTCTAGCTAAACAACATTCACCTTTCCAGCCTTGACAATATAACTGTTTGTAACCAGTATAGTAGCTCAGCTAAAGTAAAGGACTCCATAAACATTTCTTATAGTGCTCCATTTATTGTTTAACAATATGGAGGTCAACACTTAACACTGGCAGAGGTATTCCATGGTCAGTTTTTCAGATCAATTTTTGGCCATCAGTGGCCTCTCTAAATCCCATTGCCAAACTTCTTGTGCTGCATCTGCCTTTGCAGTATCTCCACTGGCTCTCTACAGCTTCTTGGAGTTGCCTCGATAAATTGAAAACTAGAATATAATCCATTTTAAACGTAATGTCCTCCTTTTAGACATGGAAATTTCTTTCACATTGAAGCAATGAAAAAAGTATTTCTATTAATCTGTCTCGCACCTTTTTTTATGAATCCAATCCACCACCATGCTGACAGCTTTATGCTTCTCTTTACCTGAGTGATTAAAGTATATGGCCTGATAAAGCAAAGAAAACAAAAATCAGAAGAGGCTATGGTAGCAAATATAGCTACAACCAAACCTGTGTTAAGGTTTTGAAAATCTGTGACCCACTCCATCACTCCTCTCCAAGTGGATCCACTGTTCTGGGCATGAACACTGAAGTTCTCTTGAAGAACTATATAAGTCAGTCAGGGTAGAGTACATTGTTGTGGACCTGCTCCATTTCAAAAAGCTAAATACTTTGAATGACTATCAATTCATTAAATGGACACAGAGGCTTCAGTGTAAAAAAAAAATGCTTATGTGGGAGCCATGTGATTACTGTGTACATTTAGCATTTTCACACAACCACCTTCACTGAAAAAAAGGGAATCTGTGGTCACAGAAAATATTACATATAGTTTTCATAAAAATACTTAATTGGTCATTAAAACATGATTACCTTTTACTAAATGAAATGTAAACACATACATTATCTAATCTACTAGTTGGAAATATGTAAATTAAAGTATGTAAAAAAAAATGTATCAATGTACACAGTATAATTAATGTGATCCAATTACGATTAAAAGTCTCACAAAGATGTGGCACTGACAGCGGAAATGGATATAGTGTTAAATTAACTCATGGGTTGGATCCTGAGCTTGGGTGAATGCATGAAGTTGGTTTGATTCCAAGGTTTTAAAAATGCATGCTCATTTTATGTTGGATGTACAGTATGAAGACGAACTGTGTTCATGTTGAAACTTTGATTTTGAGTAAATTCAATGAACTCTTTTTTTTCAGTGTAGGCTCAAACAAATAATAAGACAAGAACAAAGTCAATAAATGGGCTTGAATTTACATGCCAAGTCAGTCATGACAATAGAGTAGATATTGTATAGTTTAAAACATGCTGGACAACAAGTCATCAATAACTGGGTTAAAGTGATGTATATTTGACCGGACATGGCACAACGTTTGGCATCCATTCCTCTGGTGTTGTTTTCTTTCCATGCAACCTTATTCTCCCATTTTTAGTGAGAAGAACTAAGAAGCAAGGGAACAAAACAAGGAAGCGCAATTAAAGAAATAAGAAGCACCCTAATATTGATCTTTTATTATGTCTCCCTAGTTTTACTGAGTTCCCCTAGTTTCTTAGTGACCAGTGATCCAACAGGCAGGAGAGATTAAAAGGCAAGATTAAAAATTACTTGAAACCACCCTGGGACAGTTAAATAACAATAAAACTAGAAAGCGAGGCAGAATTATGGGTTTGTAAATCATGCTCAGCTGTTGCTGAGTCCAAATCGCCTGCAGTCAAACACAGAGACACTCCGCCTCCACCCATATCAGAGTCATTCAGTAGGCTGTGCTAAGTCAAAGCACAAGCACTCGTCCTTCGTCTGTCTTTGTGGATTATGTCTCATTATCCCTCCTGTCTCTGCAGCCTCTGTACATGTTGTTTCTGTAATCTGTAGCTTGTTTGCCTCAGGTTCGTTGGGGTATTTTACATCGAAGTGATTTCTTCTCCATCTTTTCTCACCAGGAAAAAAATACACACAGTAGTGTCCTCAGCGTGCGTCCATTTTTCAGAATGTTTTAGTTTGCTTCCTGATACAGAGTCCCCCCAGTTGATAATTCCTGCTGTCTGTGCTTTTTTTGTCTCTTTCCACATCAGCCCATGTCTTTCAAATCTTTCTTTCTGAATTTTTTTATCTTCTTGTCTTTCTTTCAGTCTTAATTAGTCTCTTCCTCTTGCTTCTTTTAACCTATTTCTGTATTTTTGTATTTTTCTCTGATGTCTCACTACTATGTCAATCTCATTCTGTCTCCATGTGTATCATTGTCTCTTTCCATTCTTCTTTCTCTTTTTTCTTTCAGTTTTCTGACTTTTTTATGTTGTTCCACCTGGACATATCTCTATCTGTTTCCACGTCTTTTGTGCACAATTCTGTCATTTCCGATATCGCTGTCTCTTGTCTCTTTCCTTCTCTATACCTCTTAATATATTTTCTTTCCATACCATTATTTCATTCCATCAATTTTTCCCCATCTCGAACATCTCATGATATCATCACTTTTAGCTCACACACATACACACACTGACAGCATGTATCTCTTTGTGGACTGTCTTATTATCTCTCCTTTATCAATAAGCTTTATACAGGAAAAATTATTTTGCCATTCTCACCCTATCTCTTTCTGCCTCTGTCTGTCTCAGTCTGTTCCAGTCTCTTCATGCCTCACTCGGATTTTTAAGTGTCTTACTGTCTCTTTTAGTCTACTTTCCTCTGTTTTCTGAGTTGAGCTGTTTGTCTGCCTGGGGGTAGGTGGGGTATTTCACTGTCTCGATTTTCTCCTTCACTTTGTATGATGGATAGAGGCCGGTGCGCCCCAGTCTGCGATTCAGTCCTTTGGAGTAGCCGTCCCAGTGGTTTCCAGCAACGCCAATTACATCTCCAGGCTCCAGTGCGACATCCTCAGCAGTGTGCGGCCGATGTGCGTAGATGGCGATCTGGTTGTGAGCATTTTGCCCGCCGAAATAGTAGATATCATCCAGAGAGTAAAGTAGGATGAAGCATCTGGATGCAGAGTCTGCATGATCTCATAGGCTACACGACACACCTGGTACAACAAGCGAGACAGGATGAAATTATTCTGTGTTCAGAAATGCACATTAAACAAAACATTTTAACTTATAACCAAGCATCTCTGCTTAAAGAAAATTACTTTTAACTGTGGGTCAAACATAGTCATTTCATCTTGGTGTATTCATGTCTTTGGACGTATGAGATTGCTGAGCAACACGGGATCTTTAAAAATGAAATTGGAATGTACTTAATGTCAGCAGTCTACTATGGCTCTACTATGGCTCAGGACCACAGGTTGCACTTAATCACCTGTCACTGCACACCATAACAACAATTGAACTGTAAATAATGGATAGTCTGTGCCACCCAGATGAGGATGGGTTCCTTTTATATCTGGTTTCTCTCATGCCATCGAATTGAGTTTTTCCTTGCCACTGTCTCCACTGGCTCGCTCTTAAAGGAAAAATGTACAATTATAAGGACCAAGCTTTTACATTCTTTTATAACCAATTTAACTTTGTTAAGCTGCTTCGAGACATTGTATATTGTTAAAAGTGCTACACAAATAAAAATGAATTAAATTGAGAATCTGGACCCCAGAAAAGGTCCCTCTTTGTGCTTGGGAATGAGCTCTGTGTCTGAGCAGAGCTCCAGAGAATGAGTCCTTGAAAATTTTTTCTTGGTGTATAGGAACCAGTACCCTAGGAGGAAGTCTCTCTCTTAGAACAAGTGTATAAAATGTAACAAATAAACTGCCATATATTGCATTACCAACAAGCAGGAATATAGTAAGAGATAATAATGAATTAATAAATAATTAAATACCTTAAAAAAAAATGCATTTACATGCACATGTATATTAAATATATATTCTGAGCACTTACATTCACTTACATTCCACTTTATTAGAAGCACCTGGACAGTTTTCTAATCAGCCAAACGTTCAGTAACAACGATGTGCAAAATTATGCAAAATTTAATTTAATACAAATATAGGTCAAGAGCTCCAGGAAATGTTCACATCAAACATCAGAATGGAAACAAAAAAGTGAAACACCTGTGACTTTGATCATGGCATGGGTATTGGTACCAGAAGGGCTGATCTGAGTTTTTTTAGAAACCATGGGATTGGCTCAAAATGGTGCAAAACAAAAAACACACAGTGTGTGACAAATCTGTGGGTGGAAATGCCTTTTAGGCAAAAGTAGTCAGAATTTTCAGCTACCGGGAAGGATATATTACTCAGAAAATCACACTCTGCAACTCTTTGTAGTAAACACAAGCACATCTCAGCAGTGGTGGACGAAGTACACAAAGCGTGTACTTGAGTAAAAGTAGAGATACAGTAGGTAAGATATTACTCTTCTTTTTATCATTTTTATCACAAGACAAAACACTCCTCGTTACGTACCCCGGCAAGATGCTGGTTTGGGCGGCTGCCCACGTCGCCTACGCCTAAACCCGCCACTGGCAAGCGGCAATGAAAACAAGTTTAAAACAGACTGCACTCTACACTGATTGGCAGCTTGCTGCATACTTGACCTGTTAAATATTTATCCACTCATAAACAAAAAGGAACAACTGATTTTGCGAAATGAAGTTAAGTAAAAAGTAAGATATTTCACTTTCAAATGTAATTAAGTAAAAGTCTTCCCGAACGGAAATACTTGAATAAAGTACAGATACGTGGAAAAATTACTTAAGTACAGTAATGAATTACATTTACTTCCTTCCTGTCCACCACTGCATCTCTGCCTGTCCAAAACAGGATGGAGTGGATAATAGGCAGTTGAAGAATGGAAAAAGAACAGTTAAAAGTTGAGTCTTTGTTTATGGCCGCCTCAAAGTCTTGTTCTTGGCTGGCAATAGTGAAACTTGGTGCAATTGTCTGCTGTTGCAGCTTATTTAGCTCAAAGCTTGCTATGTTGTACATTTAGCCATGCTTTTCTTCTCAGCACGGTTGTAAAAAGTGCTTATTTGAGTTACTACTTCCTGTCAACTCAGACCAAAGTAATTCTTTTCTGGTTTCCCTCACCAGCAGGGTGTTTCAGCCTGCAGACACTCTACAGATAGGACACCCCCACACACACACACACCATTTTGTGTAAACTTTAGAGTTTTAAGAATTTGAAAATCATAGGAAATCAGCAGAAATATGCAAACAATACCATCTGACACCAACAAACCTTAGACCATCAGCCACAGAGATCGTATTTTCCCCATTCTTATGTTTGATGTTAACAATAACTGAATCCCGTGACTTGCATGGGTCTAAGCTTTGTGCTGCCGCCCTGTGATTGACTGCATAAATAAGATACTAGTCGTATAGGTGTTCCTATTTAAGAGCCGATGAGTTCAGGTTTTGGTAGGATTGTATTGCTGCCATCCACTAGAGGGCAACACGGATATAATAAACACTGCCACTTTAATGACATTCACTCTTATTCTTTTACACTTGTTAAAATGCTACTGTCATCTTAATTCACCTCAAATCAGCTGTTGTTCAGCAAAGTTTCACAAAAAACTTTTCACTGCACTACCTCATCACACTCTCGCATCGTATCTATTTCTTTTTGAATAACTGTATGTTCTGTCTCATTTAGGCTGCATTCCTCCTATGAAACCAGGGGAACACTTGATAGTCTCTGCATCCATGGCTATTCTGAAATTCATATTCAAAAGATCTTAGCAGCAGAGAGAGTAAAGCATATGCTAAAAGCAATTTATATAAAAAACCAAACAAACAAAAAAAAACAACAGAATATATATACAGGTAGTTGGGGTAGTATTTAACAAAACACAGCAATTTACTGTACTATAACCTATACAGTATACTGTATATGTATGTGGCAGGGCGCACGTGGACAAATGATGGTTTGCAATAGGAGAACGGAGCCGGATGAAACAAGCGTTAAAAAGCACACCTGTAAGTGATGAGAGTAATAAGTGTGCTCTGTTTCAGTGTCTGGTGATGCCAGTGCAAAGGAAAGAGGCAAAAGCTACATTGGGCTTTGAAACATAATATGGGCTTCGAAAAAATATACGCTCTAACACTGAGACAAAACAACTCTGTCGACCGCTGGCGAGAGTAATTCCTCTCACAAGGCGGGAGATGCGTACATCCTGGAGCGCCCCAACGCATCGTACCACATATACGCTGCTATTTTTGAAACTTGTTTGGGTTGAACCATTAGAACTCAGGTAATACCTGTACAGCTATACAGTATCTAAGTATTTCGTATATGTATACTATATAGCTAAGTATATTTATTATGTTATGTAGCATTATAAATATAAGAAAATAATGATAATATATAAGTATATAATATATAGAAGGATAAGCTATATATTTATTATGTAGATCAGTGGATCCAAAGAATAGCAAGGGAACAATGAGCTAATGGCAGGAATACAACCTGAATGTGACAGAACATACAATTGTTCATTGCTATGGCTTTTAACTACAACCTCTTCACTTAGATACAATAAAAGGTTAATTGGGGAACCTAAAGAAAACCCATAGAGACGTGAGGAAACCGAGCGGTTCCAGGGTTGAAATGGACACACACATTTCGGAGAACCATACAGCCATAGTGCAATCATGGTGTATATAGACATATTAACACACCCATAATATTTGTGTGTTATTAAGAAATGAGAATACACACTTCAGATTTATTGCATATGTTACTTGATACCTGAGATCAGATAGGTACAGTGTGTTTGTGTGTGTGTGTGTGTGTGTGTGTGTGTGTGTGTGTATACCTGTGAAGAGAATGTACAGACTAGAAAGTCAGTCTGGGACAAGAAGTGGATGTCCAGGATGACTCCCTTGAGAGAGTTCTCTGTGTATCGGTTATGCAGTCCAGCTGACCACGAGATAGAGTTATCGCTGATGAACTCATAATCGGGGTATCTGACACACACACACACACACACACACACACACACACACACACACACACAATTTAGGAACAAAATATAATTTTTTTTTACATACAAATGCAAATAAAGGAAACAAACACACACACACACACACACACACACACACACTGACACAAATTTTTGTTCTACTGACAAATATGACACAAGCTTTAAAGCATAAAACACATAATTGTCAAAACTTTTAGATATTCATATCTGTAAAAACAAATCCACACTTTTCTCACATCACACACACATGGACAAGGACACACACTCCTGATTCAGTTCACTCACTTGCTCTTGGCCTCCTGCAACAGTGAGGGGTCGTCAGTTGCCAAATACACTCTCTTTTTGTCGAGCTGCATGCGCTGGGCCATGAGCTGGAATTGTTCCTCTACATGCAGCATGTACTCCTCTATGGGGTGAAACGCAGCCTCTGTGCCAACTTTATCAGTGCGCCTCACATGCACCCTGCAAGCACACCATACACACTGCTTTAATACAGCTGCACTTACCTTTACAAAGCCATGACTAATCCCAGATCGACATATAGAGAGAAAATTAATGATAAAATCCAGGGATAAAGAATAAGACCCAAACAAACATGTACCGAGAAATGTTCTTACCAGCATAAAATGATTTTTCTCTTATTCTAAACCCTTTGTTCAGGAGTGGTGTAAATATTTACAGATTTTAACATTTACTGTACCGATTAACGTGCATGTTCTTACCTCATCGTTTTGCAGAACGAGATTTTGAAAGTTTAAATATGCGTACGCTTGTGTATAGTTGTTCGACAATGAATCTTAACTTTCCCATTCAATCAATTTTACATGTAACTGTAATTATGTTAATGTATACAGCTATAAATAGATCATTGGCATTTACAGAGACCATAGTACTATAAGTTCTATCTTTTTAAAATATGGCAGATCAACATTTTTATATTCCTCCTAGCTAAACCTTGACCGTTAGATAATCTGCATTTACAATACAAGGTCCACAGCTTAAATGTATCTAATTTTCACCAAAGAAAAATTGTATTTACAGCTGTACATGTTTTAATATAAATCTTTAACTCCAGTGTTGCTCCCAAGCAGTGTAACAAAGAAACTTTCAGATGAGAAGATTTGAATCTCATTGATCCGGCCATCTTTGGTCAAAAATGCCTGAAAGAACAAGACTGCATTTAACGCTTTGCTTTTACAAAATCGAAACACATAATGATGACACAGGGTGTCTGCTGGTCCTTGAAATGTTATTTTACATTTTACATATCTATTAGAAGACATTAAACTTGAATCTGAATGTACTGTACAATATACTTACATTATGGCAGAATGCTCGTACACTAGTTCACACTAGAAAATGACAGTTCATTTGAGATTTTTGCAGATGTTGGGGGGGAAAGTTTTTTTTCAAATTTGTAGATTTTGTCATTTTCTTAAAGCGCTTTGCAGATCTTTACTGCATATGTGGCTCTAAACAGTGCTTGAGTTAGCATTGGGGAAAGATTATATTGATTTATATAATCTCTGCCTGGCATTAAGAACCATGCGCAAGTTTAAAAGTGCTTTATAATTTCCAAATGTACATTACAGCACATTATAATTCTTTCTTCACATACAGGTGCATCTCAATAAATTAGAATATCATTAAAAAGTTGATTTATTTTAGTAATTCAATACAAAAAGTGAAACCTGTATATCAAGTTTTCACAATGAACAAAAACCCACAAATTCACTATCTCAAAAAATGTAAATACTTGTTATGGGCTTCTATTGCTTTAATTACTGCCTCAATTCAGCATGGTATGGATGATCAGTCTGTGACAGTGCTGAGGTGGTATGGAGGCCCAGGTTTCTTTGACAGTGGCCTTCAGCTCATCTGCATTTTTTGGTCTCTGGTTTCTCATTTTCCTTTTGACAATACCCCAGAGATTCTATGAAATCAGCATCTCCATAAATCTGGTCAGCAGAGAGAAGCATTAGTGCTCTATAACTTCCTGGTAGACAGCTGTGCTGACCTTGGACTTGATAAAACACAGTGGATCAACACCAGCAGATGACATGACTCCCCAAACCACTACCGACTGAGCAAACTTTACACTGGACCTCAAGCAACTTGGATTCTGTGCCTCTCCTCTCTTCTTCTAGACTCTGGGACCTTGATTTCCAAATTAAATGCAAAATTTTATTTCCTTTCATCTGAAAAGACGACTTTGGCCAGTCCTTTTTGTCCTTTGCCCAGGTAAGACACCTCTGACGTTGTCTCTGGTTCAGGAGTGGCGTGAAACAAGGAATGCGTCAGTTGACGCCCGTGGATACGTCTGTGCGTGGGGCATCTTGAAACACTGACTTCAGCTGCAGTCCACTCTTTGTGTATCTCCCCCAATTCTTGTATTGGTTTAAACTTTTCTACCACATTTTTTTCCCTCCTTTTAACTTTCCATTAATGTTCTTGGATACAGCACTCTGTATCCTCTGTATGCACTTTGTGTGCTTGGATACAGCCAGCTTCTTTAGTGATGACCTTTTGTGTCTTACCCTCCATGCACAGGGTGTCAATGATCGTCTTCTGAACAACTGTCAAGTCAGCAGTCTTCCCCCCATGATTGTGTAGCCTGAATCACACTGAGACACCATTTAAAGGCTCAGGAAACCTTTGTGGGTGTTTGGAGTTAATTAGCTGATTAGAGTGTGACACCATGAGTCTCCAATATTGAACTTTTTCACAATATTCAAATATTCTCAAATACTAAATTTTGGGTTTTATTAGCTATAAGCCATAATCATCAAAATTAAAAGAAATAAACACTTGAAATATATCAGTCTGTGTGTGATGAATATATATAATATACAGTCTCACCTTTTGTATTAAAATACTAAAATAAATCAACTTTTTAATGATATTTACATTTATTGAGATGCACCTGCATCTGAGCAATGTTAGGTAGATGGGGTTAGAGCACAGGATCAGCCATGATCCTGGGCTCAAGGACCCAAGTCAAGTTAAGTCAAGTCAAATTAGCTTTTATTGTCATTTCAACCATATACAGTGAAAGGAGACAACGTTCCTCCAGAACAACTGGTGCTACATAAAACAACACAGAGCTTCAGAAAAGAACACAGAGCTAAGGACTAAAGTAAGTGGCAGTTTGGTGGCCCAAGAGTGGCAGGTAGGTGATACCAGGGTTTAAACTCCCAACCTTCTGATCAGTAACCCAGAGCCTTAATCACTAAACTACTACTTACATACTTCAAAATTAAAATTCTTATTTATTTGGGTAATGTGGTGCACCCGTCAAGCACCACTCACATTTTCTTCAGGAAAAGTCCTATTCTAGTCAAGATTTGAAATTTTCACCTAAAATAAATCCCCTAAATCAAACTAAATACAACATAACTGTAATGTAAAATGGCAGCATTGTGTTGCAGGTTCATTAAAGTAGATGTAAACATAAAGGCCTGCTCCATAAAAAGCCATTAATCTTGTTTGTTTTTGGACTTTTATTGCTTACACTAATAAAATGTCAGTGTGTTTTGCAGTTAAAAAATGAAAAAGCTCTGTGACAAAAAATCCGATTAGCTAGTAAGATTTTGTACTTAATCAGAATAATGTTTCCTTTAGTCTCCAGTAGAGATACCCTTTTGCCCTTGTTTTTATAGGCTTTTTTATTTTCCATACAACCACGTTAAATATTCTGTTTTCGATTAATGGACTAACAAGCATTAGGGCTTCGTTTCCTGCTTAAGTACTACAGCAATGAGAGCGTGAGCGAGAGAGAGAGAGAGAGAGAGAGAGAGAGAGAGAGAGCGAGAGGGAGGGCGAGATCAGAAAGCTTGTCGAATGCACTGTTCTTTTCTTTCTTCCTTTCTTCGTTCCCTTGTTGGGTAGCTTTTCCTACTTGTTCTCACTGTCTGAAGTGACAAAGCACCAGTACTGTTCGGCTTCTCTCTCTCTCTCTCTCTCTCTCTCTCTCTCTCTCTCTCCCTTCACACACATTGCCTTTCATCTTTTTTTCAATCACTTCATGTCTTACATTCAGTGCTGATTCTCGGCTACGCTGAGGTGCTTAGCATCCAGCGATCGATATTCCCTGACCATGCCCCGCTGCTAACAAACGAATGTGCACTTTTTATTTACTTTTGCAGAGCTCATCACTGAGCTCAGTCTTTTTGTATCTTGTTTCTCGTAGAAAACGGTAGTGGGTTTGTTTGTAGCAAGCACTTGTTAACATTAAAAATAAAACAAAACCAAAAAAATTTCCTCAGCAACTGCACTCAGTGAATAACTTAAAGTAACATTGTGGCCAAAAGTTTCCCAAATTTCCCTTTGTTGCAAAAAGAGGGAAAAAGAAAGGCATGTGTCTTGTCGTACATTTGCAGCTTGTCTGCTACAGCAGAAATGAATGACTTTTGTTACTTTATTATCTAAATTGCTGATACATTTATAGCCATATCTTCTACCTGAGTAAAAAAGAAAGATGACTAGTCAGTCATGTTCATTTTACAGAGAACAGACTAAACATTAATCTTTGAGGTGAGCCTGTAATGTTTTACACTTGAAGTTTGCACAAAGCCATGCAAACTTGTTTGAAAAAAAAAATAGCATCACAGCTTCAGAGCAAATGTCAACACAAGCTTCATAAAAAACACCAGCAAATCAGTCATGCTTGATATTTGTAATATCCAAATGCTGCCAAGAAAAAGTCAAAGTAGAGACATCATGATGATGCAATACAATTAAACATACTGTACACACACTGTGTTTCAGTAAGATAAAGAGCTATTGTTGAGCCCTAGAGCAAGATGCCAAACTCTTAACTGCTCAGCTTTGTACAAAATCCCCTCAAGTGCTTGAGGCTTGTTTTGATGAGAGATGGGGAGTAGAAATGGGATGAATGTGAACACCGCATTTGCAATTCTTATTTACAATCCACTACAAAATCAGCCATTTTTTTCCACATGATTACTCAAATTAGGTCAAATGTGCAAACTGAAGATGAGTCAGTCAATGAAAGCTCTTCATGAAAATTTTATTTGTGGTAGTGATGTGTTAATGGTGCGAGCTAAGTGGTTCCGGCTTACTGATGAGTTGCTAAATTGCCAAACCGCTGCTGCTGGACCTTTAGTCCCCGACTGCTCTTCCTATCAAACTTGGGTATGAAAAAAAGAAATGAACACACATAGCCAGTGTATGCAACAAAAGATCTGTGTGCAATTTACACTGCCTGGCTGAAAAACAAATACTTATATTGCTTAAGCAAATACTTTAAGAGCATATGATTATAGGCTTTGTTGCACTGATTAATCTGCTTTAGGTCAACAATTCTTTTAACTCTAACTAATGCAGTGTGTAGCCACATACATTTTAAAACCATCATACATGAAAATGCATTGAAAAAGATGTCACTGTGTTTCCTAAAGGGCAAATTACTATTACTACTCAAGCAAATTAAACAACTAAGGAGATTGCTGAAATGACTGGAACTGGGTTAGGAACTGTCCATCTCATTAGTAAAAGCTTGAACAATAGTTGTGAAGTTGGGAAAAATTTTTGTGGATAAAAAAAATCATAAATGTGATTTCAGGTCTTTAAAACACTTGGTGAGGTCACAGTGTATAACAATCAATAGTAGAACTCACAACTACAGTATGTCGAGTAGTGAAAGAAAGAACATTTCAACATGAACAATGTGATAAGAACTTATATAACTTGTAAGCAAAGCTAATTAATACAAAAAGACACCACTTTGTATAAAGATTGAATTATAAAGCAATGGACAAAGGTCATGTGGTGTAATGAGTCCAGATTGACCCTATTCCAAATCAATAGATGCATCAGGGTAAGCAGGGAAGAACATGAATCAGTAGTGTCTGTACAAGCCTCTGGAGCAATGTAATGGTCTGGGGTCGCTTCAGTTGGTCCGGTCCAGGCTCAGCAACATTATTTGGTAATAAAATAAAGTCAGCTGACTACCTGTATGTACTGAATTTCCAGGTTTTCCCGGATTTGTTCTTCCCTGACGATGCAGGCATATGCCAGGATGACAATGCCAAAATTCATTAGGCTCAAATTGTGAAAGAGTGGTTCAGGGAGCAGTAGGAATAATTTTCACTCATGAATTCGCCAACAAGGATTCCTGTCCTTAAGCCTATTGAAAGTCACTGGGATGTGCTGGAAAACACTTTATGGAGTAGTTTGACTTTCATTTCTTCAATACAAGATCTCAGCTAAAAATTAGCGCAATTAATGAAAATAAATGCTGTAGTGTTGCACAGTATGAGGATGAAACCCTCCTTAGTGTCATGCGATGAAAAAAAGAGTACTTTTGGCAAGTGTTCATAGGCAAGACATACTGTACTACTGTAGTGCTATGGTAGCATGCCGTCGGGCAGGAAGAACGTGCCGGAAACCGGAGTTCAGCAGAACAAAGGTTTAATGAAAGGTTGCACAAAAAGGGAAAAGCGGCAAACAACACAGTACATAAAGATCCAGCAAACCCGGGTAATCCTTTAGAAAGGCTAAGTCCCTGGAACATGCAATGTCCTGGAAAAGGCAGTAATCCAACGTGATACGAGAAATCTGTCTCTTGAGTAATCCGCCAGTGTTCTCCAGCCTAAACTGTAGAACGGACAGTGACATGAAGGAAGAACGGAACTTAAGTAGGAGGTGAGCTGATGAGTGCCTGGTGCAGGTACTTAGTATGATGGAGAGCTGCTAGGAGTGATAGGTGGGTCTGGTGAAGGTGTGGCTGGTGGATCCCTGACACATGATTGGTACTACATTCAGTTATAAGTAGCTAGTGTGTCCTATTACTGAAAGACAGCCAGTTCAGAGACTGGTGATGTGGTGATGAAGCTTCTTCTGAATGAAGGTGTAAAACCACGCGGATATATACAGAAGACTTCAAGCACAGTATGGCGATGAGATATATAACTGGTGTAAATGTTTTAAAAATGGCCATATGTCCTTCAGTGACGATCCCAGTTGTGGTGGTTCCCTGCCCACAGCAGTCACTCCTGTGAAAATTCAGCATGTGGAATGCTTGATCCATGAAAATAAAAGTATAGCCTGATGTGAAATTGCACAAGAGACGAATCTTTCTGTGGGAAAGATGACCACAATCTTTCACAAACATTTGCATTTTTAAAAAGTTAGTGCATGCTGGCTATTAAGACAGCTTACGGCTTTTGACCGACACAGAAGAGTTGAAGTCTGAACTGAGTTGAGGTCCGATTTGGACTCTTAAAAGAGTTCCTCTGAGATCACTAATGATGAAGTAAGGCAAGCTGTCCTAGAATGGTTTAGGCATATTGACAAATCTTTCTATGTCGAATCTTGCATTAGTTAAACGCTGGGATAAATGTTTAAATGTAGCAGGGGAGTATGTCGAAAAATAAATGCAGTTTCCACTTAATGAAATTTGTTCTTTAGTTTTTAAAGTCCCAGTTTGACTTAAATGCCCTTTCTATATCAATGTATAGTAACATAATATAACACAATCTTTTTGGTGGCATAGTGACCTTGAGCAGAAAACACAGTATACTGAAAAGTACATCTTGGGCACATTTGATAATGTATATATTTTGAAGAAAATGGTCTGCAATGAGGTAGTAAACATTTAGTAAAAATTAATGCTTTATTTATTGCAAATATTTTGCAAATAATCATTAATTAATGGCTTCTCCCATTAGGGGTCGGCACATGTTTTTACGCTGGATGCCCCATCTGACTAAGAAGTAAAATAATGTTATGTGTAAATTTCCAGCCTTACACATAGCAAACATATCACATTTTCTTCTGTATTGGATTCTGACTAATCGATGGGAAAATGCACCCCCAGCTATTGTTTAAAAGAAATACAGACAGACAGCTGTGTGATGACTTTCAAATTACTCAAATGAGGTTTTGCTTTGCTTTACAGCTTCTGCTGGAAGTAGCGTTAAGTAGCAATCAAAGTAAAGGGCATCATGGACTTATGTGGCGATCACACTGTTGGGAATAAGAGACATAAAAAAAAAATATCAGAATTTTGTCACGTCCCCAAATAGCTTCTTGAACCCTGAATCTGTACACTTGCTCTATGTGGAAGTGAGAAAATCATAAAAAATATAACAGAACATCACTCTCTGAACCCCATAAAGCATATTTCTGTCCGGCTCTCAGTGCAGCAGTTGTAGCCTGAATGGAGCCTAAAAGCCTTTAATGGTCAACACTCATCTTTTCTCTCAGGTCCCTAGTGGAGCAAGAGAGAGAGGGAGAGAGATAAAGAGAGAGAAAGAGAGATAGAGAGACAGAGAGAACGAGAGCAGGACATTGAGTGCGAGAGAGTGGAAGGTAGAAGTGCTAGAGCAGTGATGAAAAATGAGGCAGGGGTTGAAAACGAATAGCACAGAGAGGGAGAGAGACTATGGGAGATAAAAGAGGGAAAAGAAAATGGAGAGAGGTTAAAAATCAAAGCAGGAAGGGAGTCCTGTAGCAGTTTGAGGATGGAGAAAACCCCCCCCCACAAAAAAAACACTTGAACAATAGGGAATCAATTCTATCTTTAGTACTCATGAGATTTCACCAACTTTTGCATTCTAGTTCAAAGCTTCCCCTTGCATGAACTGTGCAACGTTTTAGGCCAGGAACTCAAGTCAATGAAATACAGTATGATAACAATCACACATTGTATTCACTAATGGATTAATCTGCTCTTGACCATATTTTGCTCTCCTTTAGCACAGAGAGAAATATTACGTCTAGAGATAGAATGTACCATAATCTCATTCCAAAAACCCTAAGGTATAAATCTAATTACAGCACAGCACTGTGTATTCTCCATACTAAAGACCTTGAGCTGCACAAGGACATCTGCTTAGTGTAAAAATTTATTTTAGAGCTCTATATAGTGCTGTCTGATTGGTAGTGTCCCAGTGTAGAGCCAAGAGAATGGGGGGAGGATGCAAATGCAGACATTTCTTTTCAAAAACCAGACATAACCCAACACTGCGGAGAAAAAAGAAAAGGCTAGACTAAGGCTAGGAAAAAGCTAGAGACCTAGAACAAGTGGAAAAAAACTACAAGGCCCAAGTCACGGGAAACATCACTAAAGCCCTATTCGGACGGGACTAGTTTTCCAAACGAAGTTTGAGTTAGAATTTTTTTCAGCCGACGTCTGTTATTTCATGTATGGATTCGGATGGGACTAACATCTCAGTGTTTATTGCGGAGGTAGGAGTGTCTGTGTTTTACATGTGGGCGTTGCACAAGACCTCTACATCCATTATTGGTGCGCAGAAAGCAGAAATTTAAATAACGGCGCGCTAGGGTTAGTACGGTAGTTCACGTTGACCAAAACACCCAAGTAAACACGTTTTGGAAAAAAACATTTTCGCCAATCACAGACATTCGCATTCGGACGGGATTAGATTTCTCAGAGGATCTCAGAGGCTGAGTTTGCTGAAAAACAGTAGGTAATTTGCTCTGGAATTTTTACAGAGGTCGTGTGAGAAAAAGACAGACATGGTAGATTCGGACGGGATTAAAATCACAAAGTACCTCTGTGAAACAGAAATTTCTCTAATGACCCCCTGTAAAACTAGTCCGAATAGGGCTTTACACAAATAGTTCATTTTGTGCCTCAACAAAGAGCAACATAAAACATGGACCAAAAATAATGTGGCTAATGATTTAAAACAGAACAGGTGTGCAAAATGGGCTCAAGAAATGGAAGTGACAACAAACGAGATTCAAAAGTGTGCACAAGGGTGTCTTCCTGAAGGGAATTGAGTAAAAGTCAGAGACAGGTACAGCATGAGTGGCTTCTAGTGGTCTGGAGGAAAACTATCCAAAATTTCCAACAGTGTGGCTAAACTTCCTGTGCATCCACAACCGCAAACATTCTTCAATTTTCTATTATTTCCTTCGTCCCTCTATTTGTCTTTAAAGTGCTATTTAATTCTACAATGTGCTTTTATAGAAGCTGTTGATTCATTTTCTTTAATAGCAGCCCAGAAAACACTTCTGACTCTAAGAAAAAAACTAAAAATATTTTAAAATAATAATGCGATCCATAGCATGCGATGACAATGCATCCAGCTTTATGCATTGTCATTTAATTTCGTTTTGTGTTTTCTCAGTAGTTTATAGCTTCTGTGTAAAAATGTTTCACTTGCATCCGCTTCCTGTATCTTACATTACTACAACGTATAATTATTGATAATGATGACATTTCTAATCTTTTATATGGTGAAAATTTCTAGTATCAGACTTTGGGATCAAGATTTTTCAGCTTTTTATGTTCAAGAAAAGACAAAATCAAGGAAATCATAAGGGCTGCAGTATAAGTGATACTGCATGTTTAATTTGGCACATGTTTTTACGCTGGATGCCCTTCCTAACTCAACCCTCCCCATTTATCCAGGCTTGGGACCGGCACGAAGGCTTGTGCAACCCTAATGGCTGGGGTTGGTTCCCTTACCGGGGAACGAACTCTGGCCGCAGCTGTGAGAGCGCCGCATCCTAACCCTGATTGTTTTACTGTAACAGTTCCATGTTAACTTTGAAAAAACTATTAAGCTAATAATTTAATTTATATATAGAATACTATAATTAATCATTTGAAAATTCTCTCATATCATTATAGCATTATTCCAGATCTTTGATTTACCTTTCTCTATTTTTCTTTGACATATTCCGTAACTTGACCATACTACAAAATCTTTAATACCTTACAAAAGTAAATGCAATACTGTATGTAATGTAATAATTAAATGTAATGTAATAAGTAAATGTAATGAGAAAGACACTGACCCAATGATGGGGTGTTTGAAACCCAGTTTGATGCCCGCCTCCTGCATCTCTTTCTCCAGCCACGGCTGAGGCCGTACCAGGTACTTGACGAACTGAGACACCCACCAGACAGAGGGGTCTCCATGCAGCCTCTGAAGCCTTGGAGCTAGATCCTCAGGGATAGCTAGAGGCAAGTAGGGGGGTCTGGGGTGAAGACTGTCCACGATAGGCAATTCCACCACCTGCACATCCCGATCATGATCCTCCCCTAGGGAGCAGGAGACGAAACAGATACTCGTTTGAAAAATAAATAAATAAATAAAAAACAGACAACAGAGAAAACACTAAAACAAATACAGCTATAGCTTTTGAGTTGTTCTCCCATGAATAATGGCTGTCCTACACATTTCCTTATTTCTGGATGTCTCTTTCTTGGAGTGGAAAATCCCACATTTCTGTTTAATTGACAGTTAAATGGAAGGAGAGTATGTATACACATGCAATTGCATAGACTTCCTTATTACTAACAGTGATGTGCACTGCTAAACTAATAAAATGTGTTCTCGTTTGTTCAGTAACTAACTTATGTGGGCTTGCTAGGTTTCTAGAATTGGCTAGGTTCTAAAATGTTTTACTTGCTCACATCACATTTTTACGCTGTTGCCTGTTAAAGCACCCCAGATATTAATAGTGAAAAAGGTTTTTGTTTCTTGTCTTTCGAATAATGCTGTTCTTACTTCATCATTTGCTACTAATGAGACTAACGCTACTAATACTGCTATTTTTGATTACCCTAACCTTCTTTCGACTGCTCACATTAGGGGTTGCCATCATCTGTCTCCATATTACTCTGTCCTCAACATTGGCCTCTTTTAAACCAACTACCTGCATGTCTTTCCTCACCACATCCATAAACCTCCTCCTTGGCCTTCCTCTTCTCCTCCTTCCTGGTGGCTCCATCCTCAGCATTCTCCTACCGATATACAACGTGTCCCTCCTCTGCACATGTCCAAACCATCTCAATCTCCCCTCTCTCACCTTGTCATCCACCAAAATGTCCTACATGCAATGTCCCTCTAATAAACTCAATTCTAATCCTGTCCAACAAAAACCTCAACATCTTCAGCTCTGCTACCTCCAGCTCCACCTCCTGTCTTTTACTCAATGCCACTGTCTCTAAACCATACAACATCGCAGGTCTCACCACAGTCCTATAAACTTTTATAAATGATTTACTTTGATTAAGTTGCAGAATTTTCTATTTGAATATTTTAATTCAAAACATTTGAATTCAACACAATGCGATTCAATGCAAAAAATATAACGCTATGCAATACAGAAAAATACATCACAAAAAATACATTATAATATAAACAATTTGAAACCATGCAGACATTTTAACCCATATTCATACTTATTTTCAATCATAACCTGTAAGTGTATAGAGTTGCTAAAGCCATTACAGAGCCATTACAAAGCCATTACAGAATTTCAAAAGGATTACTAATTCTAAGTATTATTGACTGATCAAAAAGCAGGACAATTACCATTTTATTTAGAATTTATTTAATCCGTTTAGTATTTCTGTTGTTCTTAATAGGATTTTTTTTTTCATATAATTTCTGCTGTTAATGAAACAAATTGTAAATAATAGAAATGGATAGAAATATTAGCAAAAAGCTTTAGAATCAGAAGTAATATTTATAGTGACTCTATATATTGTATTTCTTTCCATTAGATAAATGTACCTATTAAAACTCCTTCGAGGTTTTTACTTTCGATATCATAATTGGTTATGGTTAAAACATACTGAGTTTATTGTGTTTGTGTCTGTTCTGCCTCAGTATGGAGCTGAATTTCCCTCTGTTACAGGACAGCAATAAAAGGAATCGTTGCATATTGAATATTGTGAATATTGTCTTGCATGAGCAGTAGTAAGACGTCATGTTTCCATTTCGTCCTGTCTCTCGGGAACAACGCGAGTGAATATAAAACCTATACAGCGACGCTAAAGAATAGGAGCTCGATACATCATTTTGTGCACATAAACGTACAATGCTGCTGACCCGTATGCTATTTAACTGCCGCGCTAATCTGCATATGCACACTCAGCTGAACAGAGCAGAGTTCATTAATTATTTGACTTACAAGGATGGAGAGAAAGGGAAAGAAAGAGAGAGAGAGAGAGAGAGAGAGAGAGAGAGAGAGAGAGAGAGAGAGAGAGAGAGAGTAACACCCACATGCTCAAAGCATGCTGAGAGAAAGATGCTTCAGAAGTCATTGCGTATTATATGGCAAGGTGACTTTGCCTCTCATCATTATCGTCATCATCTCTATCTGTAGGTAGAATTTCCACGAATTTCAGTGACTCACTTTGCTGGGAAGCAGAAGTAAGCTGGATTAAAGCTTCGTCATTTCGCAACGACTATTTCATCCGATTATGAAACTTTGCGGTTACGTTTCCTTAATATTAAATATCTGACCACTAACACAAAACACACTCATTTTACAAAATGCAAAACTCAACATAGCCTTCAACATCCCACACTGCATCCCATCTTGTGTTTACAGTGAAATAGATGTTCAAATCAAATAAAGTTCAGCCTTTTCATAACCTTTATCCTGTCAATTCATTGCTAGCTGCTACTGGAAAAAAAAAATTAAACAATATGTGCATTTCGGCTTCATTTATATTTACATGAAAACCCCAGCCATTTGCTAGGTCTTTTTTATTCTGTGCAATTTGGCTTTCATTTAAAAGTAATTAGCTGCAATTCCAGGCTTCTAGTGTGAGTAAATTGTGTAAATTGCCGTAGAGTTCAACTTTTAGGCTACCTGAAATTCTTTCTATAAATTATTCCATTAAAAAAAGCACAGCACAGTCAGTCAGAAAGCTGCATTGGTTGCTGCAACTGTCTTCTTAGTGTTTTATGATTGCTAGCTTTAGTCAAATAGATGCCTAGGAATTAGGACAGATGATTAAATAATGCAAAATGTAGAAAACATACAGTATGTAGGATTCGGTTAAATATTTTAAGAGTTCAATCCTGAGCTCGGTTATTGTTTGTGTCAAGTTTCAGATAGGGTTCCCCCAGTGTTCCAGTTTCCTTCCACCTCCTATAAAGCTTGCCAGTAAGTGGACTGACATCTCTAATTGTTATTAAGCACGTGTGTGTGTGTGTGTGTGTGTGTGTGTGTGTGTGTGTGTGTGTGTGTGTAATGCCCTGCAATGCACCCAGCGTTCCTGCACTAGACTTGGCGACGCTGACCAGGGTGAAGCAGCTAATGAAGATGAATGGATGCATGTGCAGAAATGATGTATAGAAAATATTTGAACTTGAGGCTAAAATGATAAATCGCAGCTAAACTGATAAAACAGGAATTTACGTATGCGTCTTTTATGTGTATAATGTACACTTTTGTTGTGAAGAATAACAGCTTATTTTCCAAATGATTTCAACAAATTCCATACAATATCTATTGACTCGAATATATATATATATATATATATATATATATATATATATATATATATATATATATATGTAATTTGCCGGAATAAAACAGCTATATTGCTGAATGTATGCATGTGTACAGGATCAGATTTTGTTTATCTATATAATAAGCCTCTGTGGGATTTTTATCTTCTGCAGTCAACCAATCACATGTAATCAGATCTTCTCTCTCTCCCTTTCTCTTGGCTAGAAGCAAAGAAGCTGCTTGATACTGATTAAAAAGGTTATTTAATATACACAGTGCCCCCTCCTCAGGAGAAAGAGAGAGAGAGAGAGAGAGAGAGAGAGAGAGAGAGAGAGCGAAATAGTCAACACCTAAGAGTAGAAATGAGATTACACCTGCAATACACACCATACTGAAGCAACACAGCTGCTTTTCCTTAAACAATGTTCAAAACTAAAGCAATAGCGCAGCAATTTTTTATAAAAGTAGTTCATCTCGAAAACAAAAAAAAAAATGACTATCTAGTCCCCTGCCACCATTTTACAATTTATTAATACATTTTTTGACTTGTTTTTACCTACACACTACAACCAGAATACAACCTACTTCCTGCATTTGTCTGTTTTGTTTTCTATTGCATTATGTACAGACAACTTGAACAGGAATTATTTTTGTGTCGCGTTTCACATGCAGTTTTTACAGGGTTACCCTGATGTAAAGGAAGCATCAGTTTGCATTCTAAATCTATTTAGAGAAGACGAAAAAGTGTTGCAATAATGCAAACAAACAAACAAACAAAAACAAACAAACAGACAGACAGACAGACAGACAGACAAACAAAGGACAAAATCACACAAATCAGTAAATGAACAACCACACACACAAAAAAAAGAAACTATTAAAAAAAGACAAAAAGCACACGCACAAATCAATACTTGAACAAACACAAGTAAAACTAAGACATTACAAACAATTACGACCAACAACAAATAATTTTCCTATGTAACAAATTAAATGAATAATTAAAACAAACAGAGAAATAAATGAACTATTTGGTGTAAGTTGCCAAACGGAAGTCCATAAGTTCAAACTTTTTAACGACTTAGATTTTAATGTATTTTTTTCTTCTTTGTCTGCAGATTTAACCTGCCACTCTAAATAAAAATGCTATAGTGCTTTAGAAACAAGCAGTGACACTTTGCAGCTTCCTAAAGCCTGTGAGAGAACCTGAGAGATAGGATAGATTGGCTCTGACCTGGTTAACATTCTTGCAGGGCTTTCTAAATGAGCTCCAGCTAACAGGACAGCTAGTAATTGCAATAGAATAAAAGCACGATTCTGGTGTTTAGGTCTTTAAAAGCCACTTTTTTCCGGGTGTCAGTCACAAGCTAATGAAACACACTTATGCAGCAGTTTCTATGAATGTGGTGGTGATCTTGTGTAGAACTTCCTGTGAATACAGCATCAAATATTTAGGAGTACAGTGATCTCTTCCTGTTGTACTTACATAAGGCTTATATAAGAAATAATGTACTGACAGCCCATGGGAGAGAGAGAGAGAGAGAGAGAGAGAGGAAAGAGAGAGGGAGAGAAGCTTTTATTCACCAGGTGAAGTCTTTCAGATAAGTGATTCTTCCAGCAGTCTTGTTCATTAAGACACAAAGTGAGATACATGTTCAATGTGTCTTTAGACCTGAGTGAATAAATCAGTGCTTACAGTAAATACGGAAGGAGAGTGAATGATGATGGAAGTGTGTTTCTCTCTCTCTCTCTCTCTCTCTCTCTCTCTCTCTCATGTCTTCCCATAATGATAGTGTCATTGAGTCAATCTTGTGTGTGTGTGTATGTGTGTGTGTGCTTATGAAATATTGCATGATATGGGATTGGTACTTCATAATAAAGATATGCCATGTATTACAGAGAAAGACTCATTCATAACAAGGTAAAAAGGAAAGTGCATGTGTATGACAGGAAAAATTCCAGGCAGAGGCCAAGAATGCTGAGAGTATTTAAACGTAAACAGCGCGGTACGACTTTGACACACATTCTTTCTGAATTCCTCACCCTACATACACACACCAGCAAGTGAATCACTGATGTGGCTACAGGTTTATCTGCTGTGGCTGTGTAGAAAGCTCACATTTATAGGCACTGTAATCAAACTGTATACGGGGTACTGTATTATACTGTATAATAATAATATTAATATGTGTTGGATTGTGTTACTTGTATTTTTGTAGTAAACAGTGCAAACATGAAATAACTAATACAAACAAAACCAAAAGACCAGGTGCCAATAAATGCTGAACAGAAAATTAGTGAAGAAGGGGAACAAGAACACAGAGAACAAGAAGAATGAGGAGGAGGAAAAGAAGACCAAGAAGGATGAGGAGGAAAAGAATAACTACAAAAAGGATGAGAAGGAGGGGAAGACAGAGAAGAAGAAGGAGCAAAAGAAAGATGCAGAGAAGAGGGAGAAGAGAAGAAAGAAAACAATGAGGATGGTGAGGAAAAAAGAACAACAAGGATGAGGAGGAGAAGGGGGAGACAAAGTGTAGGGTAAAAGATGAGACATAAATACAAATGCTTATTGATACATGTGACCAAGCCATCTCAGGGAGCAGATGCTGATGGGAAACATGATGATGGGTCCACAGCCCTAATCCTGACAGGGCTAAATTTCACCTAAATTTCATTCTAAATTTCACACTGTAAAGAGTTGAATGGAAAGCAAACAACAAAACAAACCAACCAAACAGAATCCATGACTATACAGAAATCTTAATAAGACTCAGAGCTCACAGCTAAACCAAAAGTTAGGTCTTTGCTGCATGCCCCCTCTACTGTATATGTCTCAGGCAATGTGGGTGACTTCAAAAAAATGACCTACATAGCTCAATCACAAAAGGCCAAAAAAACAGTATATTTTGAAGCCAGAGGGTTACCACTCCTTCCTTTTCTTCTCAGGCCCCTGCCTCCCTGTCCAGGGTCTTGTGGTGAATCAACTAAATATAGCAGATGGTCTTTTATTCTTTTATTCGTTCACTGCTTTTATCTTTATATTATCCACTTTACTTTTCATCGCTGAAGGCTCTCGTATTGTCAGTGCCATTGGGGATTTTTACCGTCAGGTTTTTCTCATTGTATTTATTTATTTATATATTTTTATCTTCTTTTCCATATTGAAACCTTTTTATCTTCTTTATTTTTCCTTTCGCCACTTTTCCTGCTCACCTCATATTTATTCATGAAAATCGACTTAAGATTCCTTTTAACCATCATTAAGCTTTTACAAAATAATCTCTGACCAGAATGAAACTGTTACTGTGAATGAATGAATAAACTAACGAATAAGGAAATGATAACTTTGTGTTCTGTTTGCCTTTTTGCCCCCTTGCTCACCTGTCCAGTGCCCGGTGGATGCTCCTGTGCGCTCGGTGCAGGTATTGCTCAGAGGCCTGAACACTGTCTCCCACCCATTAGGGGCATAGCGCCAGCTGTGGGACTCGAGCACGAGTGTGCGCTCGGTGCCGTATGCAATCATGAAGCAGTAAACCACATGGTGCAGCTGGCAGCCATAACCACAGCCCTTATTAATGTTACACACCAACTTGCGTGCCTTACTGCAGTCCGAAGGATTCTGAAGAGGCAAGAGACAGAAAAGAGGTTTAATCATTCATTAGGGAAAACAGGGATTTGAAATAGATGAAATAGATGACAAGGAATCCATGTGCAAATAGAACTGATGAGTAATTAAACAGCAATAGAAAAACAAATAAACTAAATGTAAGAGAGAGAAGGAGAGAGTAAGAAGTTAAATGAACTACAAAAATAATCGATCACACTTAAACAGCAATCCACGTATATAAACATAAAACGCTGTGTGACACGATAAAAGGGCGAGAAAAAGACTAGCAGTGAGGAGGAGGGAGCTAAAAGGAGAAAACAGTGTGATCTGAATAATGTTTAACTGCTTAAAATAGAGAGGGGGGTTAATGGCTTATTTAAGGATTAATTTAACATTACACAGTTGAATAAAATCCAAAAAAGATTGATTAGTAATGAACATAAACAAACAGTAATTTGTGTGTTTAGTGTTTATGCTAGTTGAAAGTTGTGCTAACACAGAATATTCACTATATACACAAAAGATATTAAAGTGCCATCTATACATATTTAACATAAAACAGGGGTTTAAAATACATTCTATGGTGTGTATTAACCCAAACATATTCCTCTCAATGCGTTTAGGTCAATTCTCAAATAGCTAATCACAGACAGGCATTTACCTCATTTGGCAGACACCCTTATTCAGAGCAACTTACAGCTGAACAGTTAAGGGTTAACAGCTTTGCTTAAGGGCCTAGATTGGTTAAGATAGGATTTGAACTTGGGGCCTTCCAAGCCAGAGTCTAATACCCTAACCACTAAGCTACCACTTCTTAGCCAGACTGACACACAGACCAGATCACAGATGGCTCTTGCTGTCCTACTTCGTGTCCATATATGTACTCAAAAACACACCAGTCAACTGTTTGTGAGTAATTACAGCAATACCTTGGTACTCGTTAAATTCGCTACTCATCACATTATGACAACTGAAAAATATTTCAGCACTTGTTTCATGCTCAGAACTCGACACTGACTCTCCCGAAAAAAAAAAACTCGTGAGCACCTTACGGTAAAACAGATGCATGAAGATACTCACGTTAGCTCATAAACAGTGCCATAGCATTCTCTTTTGTGCTTTCTGTGCATTTTAAGCCTAAATCACGGGTCCTAAAGTGGTTAAAAATGCTACCATGTACTACTTCCCTACTCGTCACTTTCAGCATATTTAAGTTCCAGAATGAATTAAAGACGAGTCCCGAGCTTTCACTGTAGGTGGAAGGTTATAGCTCAATGGTTAATGCATTGGTTTTTGAAACAGAACATCATGAGTTCAAATCCCAGCACCACCAAACTGCCACTGCTGGACCCTTAAGCAAGGCTGTTTACACTCAACTAGTCAGCTATAAGTTGCTGCCAAATTTCATGAATCAAATTTTTGTCAGGAATACCATGTTAGTTATCAACATGTAAATATGACTACCATGTTCAGGCATCCTGTCACTCCAGCTTATACTAGTTATTAGTTTGCTATCTGGCTAGCCTTGACAGTAAAGTTTTTAGAACTTTTAATCTAGTGGAAGTTAGATAGGCAATTAACATTGCTAATGAAAAAATATTAATTTAATCAGTTTTGTTCAAGTTATCAGTAAAGATCAAAATCCTCACAGAACGTCTGTCATGTCAACTTATGTTAGCCAACTGTGTGAAAAATCAAAGTGTGTGTGTATTTAAGCCTTGCTCTTTTCTTCAAGAAACCTCATATAACCCCAACTGCATGCTTATTTAGTCACTCTTCACACATGCACTTGGACACATTTTCGTTGGTCTACTAACTACAAAAAGACAGATGGGGGTTGGCAAACTAACCAAACTACTCTCTATCTAAGATTTCTCACTGTCTTTGATATTCTCCTTTGAAGAAATTCACAAACCTTATTTATTAGTAAGAAGTCAACCTTCTAGAGCATTTATTTTGCCTTTAGTGTTAACCCAGACCATGCACACTCCATACATTTCACTAAAAGTGTAGCTTGCACATGTGCCTTCCCTCCCACATAACATAAATAAATTATCTTCTGTTTAAACCTGCTGTTTGTGTTAACACTCTGCCAAAGGCCAAAGTCATTCTCACAACTGGAGGAGAATTTGTTCTTGGCTAAGCGTTACCTCTTCAGTGACCGGACAGTAATATTAGCTTCAGCAAATTGTCAGCTCCTACCTTCACGGCTGCACTTTCTAGACATTTTTATTTAGTAATGAAAATGTAAACTTTTCTTAATTTTCATAAACATCCTAAATCAGAAAACATTGAAGCTTATTTTGTACTTATTGCTGCTGGCTGGCTTTCAAAATCTATGAAAAAACATCCACATTAGAGATATAAATATAAATCAGGGGTGCATACACTTTTTCAGCATGCGAGCTACTTATAAAATGACCAGGTCAAAATTATCGACCTACTATTAAAATGCATAAATAAATATCTGTTATTTAATGTCATGCGATCTTCCCACACCACCTTTGCGATAGACCGGTATTGGGCGACGTATTGGGCACACCTGATATAAATGTATTAACTCCATCTTTTTGGACCCCCCAGATTGTACTGCAGCAACCTCTATACAGAATATCCATGCAAGCGACAGGGCTACAAAACCCTTTTATAGTATAATCCATTACTGTTGTAAATATGTTTCATTGCTACTGCTGCTCTGTGTCTGCTAGCATGTTCACTATCAAATGCATAGAGACATCTTTTATAAGTCAGGCAATGGCTACAAGAAAATAGCTACTCGCCTTAACTTGCCGGTATCTACAGTCAGAGGAATCATTAAGAAGTTTAAAACAACTGGAACAGTGACAAACAAGGCTGGAAGAGGTCCCAAGTTTATCTTGCCACAACGCACAGTGAGGAGGATGGTAAGAGAAGTAAAAAAATTTCCCAAGCTCACCGTCACAAAATTGCATCAAAGAGTGGCATCTTGGGGTCACAGAGTCTCCAAAACAACCATCAGACGCTCTCTACATGCCAACAAGCTGTTTGGGAGGCATGCAAGGAAAAAGCCTTTTCTCACTAACACTCACAAACGTAAACGTCTGGAGTTTGCTAAGCGGTACTGGGACTTCAACTGGGATCGTGTGCTTTGGTCAGATGAGACTAAGATTGAGCTTTTTGGCAACAAACACTCTAAGTGGGTCTGGCGTAAAACAAAAGATGAGTATGCCGAAAAGCACCTCATGCCCACCGTGAAGTATGGTGGAGGATCTGTGATGCTGTGGGCCTGTTTCTCTTCCAAAGGCCCTGGGAACCTTGTTAGGGTGCATGGCATTATGAGCGCTTTGAAGTACCAGGATATTTTAAATAAAAACCTGATGGCCTCTGCCAGAAAGCTGAAGATGGGTCGTCATTGGGTCTTTCAGCAGGATAATGATCCAAAACATGTGGCAAAATCTACACAAAAGTGGTTCAGCAGTCACAAACTCAAGGTCCTCCCATGGCCATCTCAGTCCCCAGACCTCAACCCAATCGAAAACCTGTGGGGCGAGCTAAAGAGAAGAGTGCATAAGAGAGGACCCAGGACACTGGATGATCTAGAAAGATTGTGCAAGAAGAATGGTCAAAATCCTCTCTCTGTGTTCTCCAATCTTGTGAAATGTTATAGGAGGAGATTAAGTGCTGTCTTGTTGGCAAAAGGAGGTTGTACAAAGTATTAACATCAGGGGTGCCAATAATTGTGGCACACATGATTTCAAGTTTTTTTTTTTGTTCTAAATGTGTGATTTTTTTTATCACCAAAGTAATGTACTTAAATAAAGGTTGGATTTTCTCTTTTTGCATTTGGGTTCTATGTTGTTTTAAAAAAGGAGAATTTTTTGAAGTCCACGACCACATCTTAAACAGGGGTGCCAATAATTGTGGAGGGCACTGTATCTTCTTACAAAGAAATGAACAGTCTAGAACTTTTAGGTTTATTTTAACAGAGAGAAAGAATATAAAAAATCCAGAAAAGGTTATTCTGTGACAGATGTCTTTTATACACATAACGAGTTGATATTATAAGTTATTTCTTAAAGAGACAGGACTAATTTGTGTGTGGAAGTCAGATTCTTGCTAATTTGGTACAGGATCAAATACTTATTTTACTCATTCAAATATAAATTAATGTATAACCTTTCTATAATTTTTTTTTTTTTTTTTTTAGATTTAATTTTTTTTTGTCTCTCTGTTAAAAAAACCTAACATAAAAATTTGCGACTGTTCATCTCTTTGTAAATGGGTAAACTCACAAAATCAGCAGGGGATCAAATATTTGTTTTCCCCACTGTATGCATATAGAATACATGCTCTTATGTGGGTAAAGAATGTCTATCCTTGTATTTCTAATATACACACACACACACATACACAGAATATAGGTATGTTTATTAATTTTTATATTAAATAAATGCTCAAAACAGGTTTAATTTTTAAACATTTATTGTTGGTTTACAATTGCTACCAGAGTCAAAAAGCAAGCAGCAGGACATAATGAAGAACTTAAATCACAGCGATTGTATAAAACCTGTGTGCCAAAAAGTACCAGGGATCAACAGGGATCCAAAAATAACATTAAACATAATGTAGCATAGCTGTAACATTGCAACATTAAACATTAGTTTCACATTTTCAAAGTAACATTGTGATATGATTGCATGGTACCGTTATCAATTTGCACTTTCTTCTGAAACACTGTATTTGAGTGATTGTCCCAAACTGGAGTCAAAATGTTGGAATAATATCACTTCCAAAACTCACATATCTAAAAGTCAAAACAGGAGAAAGCAAGTGACATCAACGCTTTTACAAAGAAATTATACGAGTAAAGTTTAATCTAAAAAAAGTGAAAAAATAAAAATAAACATACCGTAATTTAGTGAATGTCCCAAACCGGAGTTAAAAATGCTAACGTGAAATGATGTAACACCGATGAGGTCTCTGAAATAGTAAAAATGGATAATAGTTAGAATTTGTAATAAAATTACAACTCAGCATCAGAAATGCATGTTTCACTTCATGTACAAAATGTTTTTTTTAATGAAATCAAACCTTTAAACGTAGATAATTTATGTGTGTTTGTGCAGTGTTTTGGCGTATTTGTAATTTGCTTTAACTTACATCTTACTGTACTGACCGTACATCTTACTGTACTGACCGTACAAGTTACAAATATTTGCTAACAGATGAGAAATCCAATAAAAGTTTACATGTGGTGAACATTCACGTTTGTGTATATATATATATATATATATATATATATATATATATATATATATATATATATATATAATTTTTTTTATTATAATTTTTTATATTTTTTTTAATTTTTTTTTTATAGAGGGCGGGAAATAGTTAAATCACCCATAACTGCAGTCACAGCAAAACTAAGATATTTACTAAATCAAGACCAATTAAATCATAAATCAAAAGTGTAAATCATTTATACATATAGAAAATATCTTACCTTGTAAAATCTCCACATTTTTTTATCCGAATCTTCACTGTTGCAGAGTATTGCAGGAAGTATTGCAGGATGTATTGCAGGATGTATTCCTCCGACTTGCCACCATTATGTTTTTTGTTTTTATGCGACTGTAAGGCACATGCGCAACATCTACATTGGCACCTTTCGCCAGCATATCAGGTATAGTGTATGTAATTTGATCAGGTTGGTTTTGGATCCATTACGTTCATGTTATGAAAGAGTATTATGGAGCAATAATAGTTATATATGTATAGAAACATTAGAGTAAGTTAAAAAACGTTTTCCACATGTTTGTACATATACTTTATTATATATGTCTCAAGCAACTAATAGAACTTCAAATATGTTCATATATCTTCACATATATTAAGTATCATTCTATATATACAATATATGTTCATTTATGGCCATATATCAGATTTCCATATGGGAAAGTTCGCCGCTTTGACACCATTGCGTAGGTCCTGCGCAAATTGCGGAAGATGCTTGGCATGCTTTTAAAAGAATACTTCCAGGACACATTCCAAAAGTGGGAATGCTGGGAGCGCTGTATTGGTGTGCAAGGGGACTACTTTGAAAGTCATAATGTGTAAACGTAGATAAATAAAGTACTTTCTTGTAAACAGAGCAAGTCTCAAAACTTTCCGATACCACCTCATATGCAGTAGTGACCCTTTTTTTTTTACTTTATTACATATCACATATGTTTTCTTGTTTACTACAAGTTAGTCATTTTAGCAGTACTCAATACTAACCAAATTTCACCAACATTAGCTAGCTATGTAAACTCCATTAGGCTATATATAAAGTTTAGTGCCAGGGATATTTAAAAAGTGCATGCCAGCAGTGCTATGGATTTCCACATTCTCCTTTACGTTACCATGTGCCACATATGTTTGTGTTTTCATTCATGTAATGTCTCCACCCTGTTTTATCAATGGTCCTTGTGTTTCCGTGTTGCATACACAAGTATTCTGCTCAGTCTGTCACTCTTGTATACCAAACAGTTTTGTTTCATGTTTTTCGTTTCTCCTCTTTCTCGATCCCATTATGTTTCTTGTTTTTGTTTTGCCCTCATAGTTTTGTTTGCCAATTGCCCGACCTTTGCCTGTTCCACATTTTTGACACTGCCTGTAGTTTCGGATTGCCAGCACTTGCATCCGCTTCCGCTATCATGAGTACTACATGACATTCTAATAAACCTTTTATATGTGTGGACTGATCTTATGTTTCTGTGTCACTTTCCTTTTGAACACCATTAATGTGAAAGATGATGATCATAACCCTAGAATATGTTTTTAGTTCATTTCCTGTTTGTCTAGCTTATTAAATTTGTAAAGGACTTTTCAATAGCGCTGATTTAACACTATATTTATCTCTGTCAGTATCCCAATCCATCAATCATTTAATGAGCAAATAAATAAAGAGAAATAAGGAAGACTAGAGGGAAGATAGGGAAGCGAGCAAAGAGAGAGACATTGAAAGACATAAAACCCTACATTATGCAAAAAAATAGAGAGACAAGTTGGAAAAGCGAGAGATGAATTAGTTATGATAGAGAGAGAAAGGTTGGGGGGAGGAGGAGTAGAAGCCACTCTGAGAGGCACAGATAACACTCTACACAACTGGAAATAGAGAGACACACTAGATGAGATGAAAGATGAATAAGTAATGATTGAGAGAGAAGGAAGTAGAGAAAGAGAGAGAGTAAGAGAAAGGTGGCAGCCCCTAAGCACTGCCTACAGCTATGATTAACACTGCTGACTCTAGTGCCACACACACACACACACACACACACACACACACACACACACACACACACCACACACACTGTCTGTACCATTAAAACACCAACTGGTTTTATTCTTCACCCTTCACACCGAGTATACAGTGTATTATTATTTATTATGTATTAAAAGTATAACTTTCATTATTTCCTTGCAATACAAAACCAATTACCCAGCATGCACATGGATTGGGGAGGTACCTGCAGGAAGGAGATCCTGTTCTGCACCAGATTGGTAAGATCCTTTGCTTCCTTTTCCCTCCAATCACCTGCTCCATCAGCTTGACCCAAGAAGTGCAGATCTGTCAGGATGGACCTGCATAGTATAACATAAAATTACTATAATTAATCTATAGCTTATTGTTGAGGGTCCACAGAAATTAACCATATAAACAAATAAAAAAATGGACAAAGGTAGATTTTAAGCTTTAGCTGAATCCCAATGTTGAATTTGTTGTACTTATAAGAGATCTTTGGTAACATAATAAAAACCTTTGCTAACACTGGTTGGCAGTCATTGTGCATGGGCAGCTGGGCTACTTTCATGCTTTACAGGTGTTACTCTGTGATTTGATTTGATTTGGTTTTTTTCTTCCTTCACCCTCTGGACATCTCTGATTTTACAAGCAGATGTTGCCTCTTTTGCTGGGAAACGCTTCCAATCTGCACAGTGTGCTCTACCCTTGCATGTCCAGTGATCCAGAAAATTTTCTAAGAAAAAAATTACAATTTAAAATTCAGAAGCAAATCTTGCAAAGCTAAAAAGAGTAACCGGCCATAACCTGTATAGGCATGTAAAATATTTACAGTGTCTATTTCATTTTGTGTGCATGTGTGTCTCTAACTATGTAAAATGCTAGGTAGCATTTTGTTGACTTTTAAATTGAAAAATTAGCAAAAACAAACAAAACCAAACTCTACACTGTATTATTAAAAAAAAATCATGACCCGTGAGTGAATTACACTGATCATCTCTTCATTATGGCACCTGTTAGTGGGCGGGATATTATTAGGTAGCAAGTGAACTTTTTTCCTTATATTTAATGTGTTAATAGCAAGAAAAATGGGCAAGCATAAAGAGTTTAAACTGGTGACAATTAAATGGGTGGCCAAATGCTCATTGATGCACGTGGGGAGTAAAGACTGGCTCGTGTGGTCCAATCCAATAGCCAAGTTGTTGTAGCTAAAATTAATGAAGAAGTTAATAAAGCTAATGTTCGACAGGTCAGAACTGTTCTGACAGCAAAATGGGGACCAACACAATATTAGGCACATGGTCATAATGTTATGCTGGATTGATGCTCACATTGTTAGGCCTGGTCGTTGTAGGCAAAGCTTTTTAAACTTTTCTAGGTCTTCCTTTTGCATAAACATATATACATGTGGACAAAGGTTTGTGGACACCTATCTATAAGTTTGGTAACATAACATAACATCCCATTCTATATTTAGTCCTTATTAGCTGTTATAATAACCTCCACTCATCTGTGAGGGCTCTATGTACAGTAGAGCCCTCATTCTGAACATTGGGATTTTATTTCATCCAATGCTAGCATGTGGTCCACAAAGAGTAAACCAAGGCAAAGAGTAGCACTTTTACTTTGGCAACTTTCCAAATTAGCTCTGTCATATCTAGATATTGTTTTACATAGAGCATAAAAGGTTCACAGGTAAAGTTTCGTTCTGACTCTTTCATCAGATGCACCCGCATGTCTAAAATCAATGAAGCACAATAGAACCACCGCTCAGGTGTCAACTTAGCCTTCTTATAATGTCAGATGGAGCTTTTGCTTTGCCTGTCTCCTTAACATACATGCAGTTTTATCTGAGCAGTTTTTGGGGTCGTGCTTTGACTTCCACACTTCTCCTTAACTGCCATTTCCTAATGACATTTTGTACAGTGAAAAATTCCTTCTGGAATCCTAAAGAGCGTAATTAGTTATTTAAATTCTTTACAACTGCAAGGTTTTCCAAAATTCTGCACATGCCACAATTACTATTTTAATTATCTTTTGATTCAAATATAAAGCAACTGTGCGTTAACATTTTTTTTTTTTTTAATTAAACTGTATTTAAAAAAAAAATTACAAATACATTTATCATATAGCACAATATGTGATTCGGTCAAGGGCCATCTTTTGAATAAAAATTAACATTTTGGTGAAAAATCAAAATAAAACCCAATATAGCCCATGACAAGCAACCAGAAAAGCTCCTATATGCACTGTCATAGGTTCTACACACCTATGCAACTTCAGTGTAAGGATGGTGTTTTGATGGTGGTGGTGGAGAGATCTCTGTAACATCTCACAACAAAATTCACCCTAGTGTTAAGCTGGGTTTGGGAAGGTCATGGTGTACTTTTGCCATGATTTTCATACTCATTCGTTCTCTCGTGAGAATAAAGATGTTTAGATTAAAGAACCTGATTTGTAGTGACAATTCCCACTAAAAGGACAAGTGAACCCAAACCATTCCAGCAAAAGAAATAAACGCCCCCACACCGCAGCAGAACTGTGATTTTTTTTTCCGCCTTTAATTTTAATCATATATCTGTGTTGATCTAAATCCTCATGTTGATTCTCTTCACTACAGCTGAGATTTCCAGTTAAACCAATAAGCATGAATTCACCCACTCATACAGTACACTCATATGAATACACCGCTTCTATCTATGTCTTTTTCTGTTTCTCGCTCTCTCTCCCACTCTTTTTCACTAATCTACTGCCAGTGCTACTGAGAATAGTAGCGAGAAATCAGATCGGTGTCCTGTGAGTGTTTTTATTTCGTGATTCCAGCAGTGTCTAAACCGCACTTAACACACCTCATCATGGATTAGTTCACCTGCATGCTGAATTACTGCTCCATCTGCTCTCAGGTAAAAAGCCAATATGGCCACCTGCTGGGGGCTTACAACCTAATTATGATTTGCCTTCTTAAATTTGAAGCAGAATGTGTTCCGAAAACCATCTCCATAGCTGCAGCCTCGAGAGAATCTAGATAGAAAGTGGAATTTCAAAATAACCCAAATAATAATTATTATAAGTATAAAAAAATTATAAATGTAATGCTAACTTCACACAGTGGTAAATGTTTTTACCAGATTAAAGACATTTAAAATTTTTATTTTTATTACACTATTTCTGCCTAAAAACAATCTGTAAATGTTTGCTAGCCACATGCATATCTAATTCTACACAATTTGTTGTTTTAATCAGAAATAAAATATATATACCATTATCTTGTGATTTGGTGCTTACGCTAGCTCTTCGCTTCTAGTAGTCAATAGTAATCTATTTAATGTTAACAAATTAGTGAAGCTGACCTCTACATGCCTTTTCTAATAAGATGGATTTTATTTTATGTCTCTTTGCTTACTCCAGGATAATGCAACATTTGACTGAGGTAGGGCCACGGGCATTTACCAATAAGTTCTAGATTGTGTGTCTTGTCCCTTATCCATACTCAAGTTTGCACAGGTACTTTTAATGTTAGCAATATTATGTAGCAAGAAAAGCTTGATAATCTTTCACACTGATGAACCGACTAAACAGTAAAAAGGCTTAGTTTCTTAGTTAAAGTTTTGTTTGTAGTTGTATAAATGTATATATAGCACAAAAATGTAAGTGCATATAGATACTTATAAGTACTCAGTATAAACAATACATGTGATTCTTACATTCACGGCATTTAGCAGACACTCTTATCCACAGCCACTTACAATAGTGCTTTAAATCTCTATCAAAGAATAAATCAACACTGGTTCACTTGATTACAAACTTAAGATTTTTATTTTAGACAAAAACAAAGCAAACCAGGAAAAGTGCTTGTTTAAGTGCTTTAGGTAGAGGTAAGTCGTCACCCCTACGCTTGAAGATAGCCAGTGACGCTGTTCTGACAGCTAGGGGAAGTTCATTTCACCACCTCGGTGCCAGAACAGAGAGAAGCCTTGATGTATACTTACCTCTTACCCTTAGAGAAGGTGGGACCAGTCAAGCAGTGCTAGAAGATTTCAGGCAGCGTGGTGCAGTGCGAGGTGTGATGAGGTATTTGAGGTAAGAGGGTGCTGGATTATTTTTGGCCTTGTAGGCAAGCATCAATGTTTTGAATCTGATGCATTAAGCTACTGGAAGCTGTTGGAGAGAGTGCAGCAGTGGGGTGGTGTGGGAGAACTTTGCGGGTTGAACATTAGTCGCGCAGCTGCGTTTTGTCTCATTTATTTAAAAAACATTCATGGGATCCTTAAACTAAAATGTTTGAATGTTAAATGGAACATAATCAAAACCTTTATTTTTTTTTAGCTAAAACAATTAAGTACAAATACAGAAATGTAATCTTAATAATACTCAATAAGGCAAATAATAATGATATTACTTAAAGCAAAGAATTAAAAAATTATTGGAGTACTTTGGATGTCAAATATGTCTTTCAATGTTTATTTTTTTTTAAATCAATGCTTCCATAATTGTTCATAAGTATCACAGTTGCTTTATATTTGTTTGCAGGTCTTGTGGCTTTGCAGGACTGAACATAGCATTACAATTATTAATGAATTACAGGTAGTATATTATTGCATTAGAAAGCTTTCATTTAAACCCTATATTTGTTATATATTATATATATGGTTAAAAAGGATCATTATGAAGAATTTGTAAGTTTAAATATGATATGTTAATATGGGCTTCATATGGAATCAAAAACAACTACTGTTTAAAAAACAACAAAAAAAAGGATAAATATCGTTATTTCACATGCACATAGATAATTATTGTTAATTATGTTAATTAAGTGTTGCAGCTGCTCGAGTCCAAACACAACAGTATTATAATTTGAATAACACAATATTCTGTAGCACTGAAGCAAGTCTGGTACATTTTCTTGAGAATTTATACATCATGCTTTTCAAAATGTCTATAAGAAATATGTTGTACCTATTAATAAACTTCTCTTAGCAAAGGCTAATGTGTTGTAAAATTATTTCTAATGTGTTTTCACGGTTGAATTCATTTCCACCTCTGCCTCCTCCTATTGTTCAGTCTGTTAAAGTTTGGGTGCATCCTTTCAATAATTCCTACTAATAGAAACTGTGTGTTGCTCTGCATTTTCTTTTATGCCTTTTTTTATGTACATTATGTGCACAATCTTTACCATCGAGGACACTACGTTAAAAAGTGTTTAATGCCTATCTCTTTTTTATCTATTGATTTTGCAGAATGTGCAGTGCTAAGACAGCAAAGGATTGTGGGATTGCCCAGCCAGTTTTAAGAACTGATTAGAGCTCTAATAGGAAGCAATTAGTGCACTATTTCCTATTAATCAATAAATTATCACATGGGAGAAAGACACAGGAAGATCGGGGGGTTGGTGGGTGCAAGCACACCAAATATACACATGTCTCTCTTCGCTGGAAAAGTCACAAATTTGGTGTTTCTATTTTATTATTCTATTTTAACATAAGATTATAGGTATTTTTGATGAATCTGGTTTTATTTAGCACTCTGATTAGAAAAGAAATATTAGAAAATACGTATATAACACAAATTCAGTGTGCAGAAAATGTGTTTTCATTTCTATCATTTTATTTTTATCTTCATTTTCGTCCTACAGACCAACACTACTGTTGCAATCAAACTATTCATTTAGGCAACTATTTATAGCCTACAGTGGGTGGGCATGATCATGGCTATCACAGCCTTCTGATTGTTGAGCCATTCACTGAAAGGTTTTCTTTCTTTCTTTCTTTCTTTCTTTCTTTCTTTCTTTCTTTCTTTCTTTCTTTCTTTCTTTCTTTTTTTTTTTCTTACTGTCTCATGCCTTCTGAAATGGACTGCTGTTGCATGCACTTTGGCCTATTTGCCATCATAAATGTAACAACTGCCCTCTGTACAGATGGACTTTATCTTGTATATTAAAGTTATCAGCACTTGTTTATTGTTAGATATTTGGAAATCGTGATTAAATTCCAGTTGACAATGCTATGATGTATTTTTTTTTTAAAGGTGGGATGTCAAGACACTGTGGAAGTTGTCAATCACTGACTATTGACTATCCTGACTATCACTGGCTGTTTCAGCTTCAGTGAGTCTCAAATCAAATTAAAAGTGAGTTTACTCATCCATGGCGCTATGGGATTGAGCTGAGCTTTTGCTGCCTCCAGAACAATAAAACCATGTTTTAACGCTGAGTCCACAGAAAAATTCTGAAAAGTCGTGATCATGAGAAGACTTTTGCTGTGTAGATATCACGAGAAAATGACTAGTTTCTTACCCAGACAAAGAAAGAAAAATAAAATGCTTTTTAGGCTTGTTAAACCTGCAAGTTAGGACATTTTTAGGTTTCGGTTATGCATTAATTCAAGGAGCATGAATAAAAAGCAATATTCAGCATGAATAAATAATTCTGCATAATAAAACTGCCAATTTCCCACCAGTACCTCCCTGGCTGCTCCCTGCTGGAGTAATATACAATGGCCTCTGGTAAAAATGGGTTCGGTCATCACTGCTATAAATTAGGATTTTCTGGATAAAAATAATAAATAATGATTTTTTTGATTCCGAAAAAAAATAAGTGAAAGCCACGTATATATGTGTGTGTGTGTGTGTGTGTGTGTGTGTGTGTGTGTGTGTGTGTGTGTGTATATATATATATATATATATATATATATATATATATATATATATATATATATATATATAAATAGAGAGAGAGAGAGAGAGAGAGAGAGAGAGAGAGAGAGAGAGAGGGAGAGAGAGAACTTTTCACAATGGACATTGTCTCAAAGTAGTGTGCATTGCTTTGTGTTTTGCGGAGGGCTTTATCTCTTTAAAAAAAAAAAAGATAAAAACTTGATGACATTATGTCATAAGCTAATGTTAGCTGGTACAACTAAGATATTTGTGATTGTTTTTTATTTTTTTGATAGCTAGCTCTCAGTGCTACTATGAAGCAACAAACATTACAATCGCACTGAAATACTGAATAGCCAACATTCACTTGTGCACACATTAATATCATGTCATATCATATTATAGTTTGTTTTTTATGTAGCAAAAACAAAGATATTAGAGTTTAGAAATGTATGCTAAGTTTAAATGTAGTGACAAATTGTAATGTTGAATTGTGCATGTGTGTGTGTTTGTTTGCATTAGTGTTCATGTTGTTGTGTAAAACCTCTGTTGGTGGCCAAGATCATGCAGCAGTTTATCTGTGTGCTTCTGCAGTGCAGCTGGATCTACGTGGCTCAGCTTCTTCACCTCGCTGCGCAGAAAATACCAAAACTCCCGCACACCTCTCTCCACCGTCCTCCTGTACTCCTCTTGCACACGGCCCGGGCCTACTGCACGAGGGAGTGGGGGTAAGCGACAGAGATAGAGAGGAGTAATTAATATTAATTTCACACTCTGCATTAAAACGCTGTTCCTTCTGAGGTCTAACGTCTTTCCCTGATTCGCTTAGTTCGTGCTTTGATTGCACACGTGTTCTTAATGCCGTCAATTAGTCTGGAAACGTGGAGTTAGGTATCTGTTGCTACGGGTTCTCATCCATGCACAGCTGAATTGATAAAATGTGTTTCTTAATAATCATTCGCTTCACGGTGACCACATTCTTTGAAGACACCGTATGTCATTGAGCAGCCTTTTATCTGAACCCTGGCAGGCCCCCAGTGCTGCTCTTTCTCCAGCGTCATCATACTCTGCTTATGACATCTGTTCACCCTTCACTGCTTTGCTAATTTACTGGTTTAACTGAGGACAGTTTTGTGGTTGGGGGGCAGGATTGCAAGACAGGCATGTGGTGTTTTGGGGTTTTAATATAATGTTCTTCACTTTTTTTAATGCTCTTAGTGTATTACAGATTAGAATGTTGATGTCGCTGGACTAATCTGACATCAATGAAGTAATCATTTGATCCCAATCAGGGTCATACTGGATCCAGAGCCTATTCTGGGAACACTGTGTTTAAGGCAAATATAATTCTGGATAGGGTGCCAGTCTGACTCAAAGACATTGCAATTAACACCTGAGAGATATGGTGGAACCCATGCAACTATAAAGAAAACTGAAAATGCATTGTTCAAACATGATTTTATAATCTTAATGCTTGTGGAGAAAGAAAACCACCAAAAACAAACTAAAAAACAACAACAATATTCTTAAACCTCGGCTTCAGTTCTATTGTATAGCAAAAATGAAAATGTACAAGCTGTTACTGTGCGTTATCATCTGTGCACGCTGAATTCACAATGATAATTTATTAGATATCAGTGTTTAACTCATTAATACTGTATCATTCTATCAATAGATTTGGTGTGAGATCTATTAAGATCTATTAGAGTCTTTTCCCATAAACTGAGTTGATTAAGCAAAGAGTCTTGTGATAATGATAATAAGTCATTATAGCCATAATTAATCATAGTATTTGGATACTGAAATACACTTGAAATACTTCTGTACTTTTACTCAAATGAAAAGAAGCACTTTTACTGGAGTAACATTTTCCCTACAGTATCTCCTACAGTATCTATCTATCTTTCTATCTCTCTCTCTCTCTCTCTCTCTCTCTCTCTCTCTCTCTCTCTCTATATATATATATATATATATATATATATATATATATATATATATATATATATATATAGCTGGAAAAAATCCCACACGAACAGTGCCCACATGATTTGGAGTCACAGAGACAGTAGTCTGCATTTCACACTCCTGCTGCGAAGACTCTGTATTATTATACACTCATACAGCATAAAGGATAATCAATGTTCATGATCTAAGTTGAGAGGGTGTGTATTTGGCAGTAGCTAACAAACCTGTGCTGTGTTGCTGTCCATTCAGTATAGCAGAAGGTAATGGCTATCTTTATCATTTAGTCTGACTTGAAGAACACACGTTATTGCAGTCAGTTATAGAATTCTGGGGATCTTCTTGTACAGGGTGAAAAGCAATAATGATAAAAGACCGCTGGAATCGCACAGCGTAAAACCCGGCTTAAGACACGATCGATACAAAATAGGCTTGGGACACAGAGAAGACTGAGATGAAGAGAACAGTGGTCTTCAGGGTTGTTTTGAAAAGCTAAAAACCCGCCTGAAGATACCGTGGTTTGCAAATGAACTGTTGCTGTCAACATAACTAGACTGGTGTTTGCTGAATCACTTCAATTAGCTAACAAGTTGGACTAAAGCCGATGTTAGCATTGGTTGTAGCTTGATTTTGGTATCGCAGCCAAAAATCATCTTTAATCAATCCTTTGGTATTCTGGAACTGTGACAGCTGCAATGCTATGATTTTCTTTAGAAATCCACCAGAACAAGTCTAGCATACTATTTTGCAATGTGCAAATACGATACTCACTCCGAAAAATGTGAGCCCATTGACTGCATGAGCAGAATTTTTGTCATTTTCTTAAACAGCAGGTTAATCGCTTGAGGAACTTTATTGCCCGTTACAGAATTCGGGTAAAATTTTATTGGCATCATCTTGTACAGTGCAACAAATAATAGTCAGCTGTAAAAACTAGCTTCAGAAGCAGTGAGGTTGAGTTCCTCAGTTCCTTTTAATTACAGAAAAATTGAAATACAAGAGCTCCATTGACCTTCTCCTCCACTCTACTGATAATGACAACATTTGTGCACCTACTTGTAATAACTACCCTAAACAAAATGACTCTAGTGTACCATTAGGAAAAAATACAAAAACTAATGATATCCTGTTAGAAGACCTGGATGAGATGGTCTTCGATTTAATGCCAAGTTCTAAAAACAGTACAATGTCAAGGAGACATAAAGGCTGCGAGACTGTGAGGCAGGTCACCTCTCTCAGTGCCATGGGCTTGAACATAAAGAATCAGGAATTTCCTTCACCTCTCTGTTCCTCTCTCCTGTCCTTTTCTCTCTCTCTCTCTCTGAGGACTATGGAAGCTGATATTTATAGATTTATATTCAGAGAGATGGCCATGTCCCGTCCTCTAAATTCACAAAAAACCTCTTAGTAGCAGATAGAGTGCATGTCCTAATGGAGCATAAGCTTTTTTTTCCAGTCACTTTTACTACATTTATTCATTAGGCAGATGCTTTTATTCGAAGTGACTTCAGGCTCTAGGTTTCTCGGACAGTTCCAGAATTGATCACTAGTGCACAATCTAACTACTGATCTATTGCATTTTTTTAATCATCTTTTTAGTACCTAGATATTGTTTGAGACCTTATATAAACAAATTCAAATCAAATCAAATCAGATTTTATGTCACTTACACATACATACAGAGTACGACATGCAGTGAAATGCATTGTACGACTGTCCAACATTTAAAAATTAAAAAAAAGTTACGACTGATAATTTGATGAACTGATCATTTTCAACCCAAAATAGCTCTCTACACTTTTTTCTCCAAGTTTACATCATCTACAGTGTGTCCATACTCAGAGTAGATTAGATGAAAACATTTTTTGTGTCATATTGTATGACATATTCTAAAAAAAATAAGATCTGTGCCATGTTAAGGCAAAGTACATGATTTTTGTAATTTCAATGATAATAAAAATTCAGCCTTATTGTTGACTTAATTGTCATGCACTTACCATCTCCAAACACTCTCTGATAGTTGTGGATCTCCTGTTTGGCTTTGTTTAGCTGCTCCTCTAAAAACCGCAGCCGACCTGCAGAGACGGGCTTAATGGACTGTCCTTCAGGAATCCTGTAGTAAGGACACACAAAACAACACAAACACATGCTTATAATACTATCTTTGTGGAGTGTTTTCTCTGAGTTGTATATGTCATTGCATCAATTTACTCATTTTTTGCAAACCCTATTCCAAAAAAGTTGTACACTCTACAAATTGTGAAGAAAAACAGAATGCATTGATGTGGAAGTTTAAAATTTTAATATTTTATTCACAATACAACATAGATGACATATTAAATGTTTAAACTAAGAAAATGTATCATTTTAAGAAAAAAATAAATTGATTTTAAATTTCATGGCATCAACACAACACATCTCAAAAAAGTTGGAACAAGGTCATGTTTAACACTGTGTGGCATCCCCTCTTCCTTTTATAACAGTCTGCAAACGTCTGAGGACTGAGGAGACAAGTTGCTCAAGTTTAAGAATAGAAATTTTGTCCCATTCTTGTCAAATCAGGCTTCTAGTTGCTCAAATGTCTTAGGTCTTCTTTATCGCATCTTCCTCTTTATAATGCGCCAAATGTTTTCTATGGGTAAAAGATCTGGACTGCAGGCTGGCCATTTCAGTACCCGGATCCTTCTTCTATGCAGCCATGATGTTGTAATTGATGCAGTATGTGGTCTGGCATTGTCATGTTGAAAAATGCAGGGTCTTTCCTGGAAGAGACGATGTCTAGATGGGAGCATATGTTGTTCTAGAACTTGGATATACCTTTTAGCATTGATGGTGCCTTTCCAGATGTGTAAGCTTTTTTTACCTATAGAGTTTTAGCCGGCACGGTGGATTGTAGTAGTCAATGTGCAGCTTGTATAGCAGAAAAAAAAAACTCAACATACAGCCATTAATGTCCAAATAACTAGCAACAAAAGTAAGTACACCTTAAGTGAACATGTCAAAACTATGTCCAAATCATTTTTCTTTTGTATCAATAAAATATTGACACTCAGGACAGTAAATCTATACTGCTATACAAACTGCACATTGACTACTCCAAAATATATTTTTTTTTTAGAGTTTCATTTCTGTAGTAATGTCTTTTGAAAAGATATATTAACATATCTTAATATAATACTAATATAAGCAAATAGTCTCTTTCTCTCTCTCTCTCTCTCTCTCTCTCTCTCTCTCTCTTTATATATATGGCTGGAAATATAATGTATCACAGCTTGCAAATGTTTTCAGATCTCTATTTTTCCCAATATTTTTAATGACCACCAACACAAAGTCAACATTGTCACTTTGATACAGTATACAAAAAATAAACAGACACACACACACACACACACACACACACACACACACACACACACACACACACACACTAACACACTATTAATATTATGCTGTAAAGATACATTAATTATCTCCAGCTCTGATTTACTCATGACACACAAGGACACAGTGTGGCACAAAAATGAGATTAAAATATAAATTAACCAGAGACAGAAGACAAGGAGAGAGAAAGTATGTGTGTGTGTGTGTGTGTGTGTGTGTGTGTGTGTGTGTGTGTGTGTGTGTGTGTGTGTGTGTGTATATGTGTGTGTGTGTGTGTGTGTGTGTGTGTGTGTGTGTGTGTGTGATAGAGAGAGAGAGAAACAGCAGCATGCTCAGAGTAACATTTTGGTCAATTTACTCCTACACTCAGGCCTAAGAACTTGAGTAATGCACAAGAGGTTTTTTAGCCCTAAGAGTGCATCATATAATGTAATCCCTAGGACAGAAAACACACACACACACACACACACACACACACACACACACACACACACACACACACACACACACACACACACAGGCTTACTGTATATCTTGTGTACAGTGTATAAAGGCTAAGGAGTTTTATTCCGCTACAAATCTCACAGTTGAATCTTGGCACAGATGTTATGAAATGAGGATCATGCCATTTTGGTTATTTGGGGGTGCACAATGTTTAATTTCACATAGAACTACCATTTTTCTCACAATAAGTTGATATTGTGCGGGAATAAATCCAATCCCCCGTGACAGATTTAAGTTTTGCTTGATCCATGACCGACACAGGAGAAGTTTGGTGGCTGGATTTCTGTATGTTTGGGATATTTTGTTCTAATTTCACTTGTAAATACATTTTTGACTTTTGATTTTGTCGAAACGCAAATCCTGTCTGCAGTGTGGCCTTTCTGCAGTTATTAATTTGTAATGTTTTAGGTTTGTTGATCCAAAATATTTTTTATACATTTTCTTCCATAGCTGTGTGATGGTCTGTACATCGTGGCTTTAAACTGGTATAAGGAATCGTTTTACGAATGTTTATCCACATTGCCTTTTATTTCAGCTTTAAAAAGATAAAAAGGCATCATCATTTTTGTCTGTCACTTTTTTCTGTTTTGTCTGTTTTGGTCGCTTTAGCTGTTTCTGTGTAACGTGTGTGTGTAAAACAAAAAACTAAAACACATCTTCTTACTCAATTGTTGACCACCTGATGCACCCACCTCCCCCAAACAAAACACAAAAACAGAGCCATTAAAATATTTCATCCCAAGTACATTTACTACAGCGATACTAATCAAACCATTGTTGCCAAACGCTCTGCAAACACCTCTTCATGTATACTAGTGATGGGTCATTCTTGACTTATGGGTTCATTTTTTTTACATATTTTACTATTTAATATATTTTTACTATTTTGCATAAGCAAAGCAAAATCTCCATAGATTATGTAGAGAAAACAGAATTAAGTAGTTTACCTCTCATTTTTTCTAGTTTTCGAATCGTTCCTTCTTTTATCACATGATTCCCATATATCCCGCTTTTGTCACATGACTCCCATATACACTATGAAGGTGATTGAAGGATTAAAGGAACAAAATGAACTAAATGACTTAAAAGGGATTTGTTCATTTTGATGAACGAGATTCAAAGAACGAGTCACAAAAATGATCCAATCTTACCATCACTACTGTATACATACAGTCCTGAAGGAGAGTGAAATGAAAAAGCAAATGAAAGTGAGACAGAGTAAGGACTGAGACTAAGAGAGAGGGAAACACAGTCATATCTGTTGCAGCATATTTAGTAAAGGTCTGTTTGAGTCTTTAATCAGTAATTACAGTCTGCATCTTTCTGCTTTTCACACACACACACACACACACACACACACACACACACACACACACACACACACACACTCAGTTCCAGGCACTAATGAGTGTTCGGGAGTCTTTTCAGGCTCGAGCAGGGAATAAACTATTAACCAAGCCCGTTAATTCATTCCCTCCCAAACTGCCTAACAACCAGGAATACACACCCCAACACGTTCCCAACATCCTATTAACACCAATTACTCAATTCTTTGGTCAGATTCACTAAAGAAGACCATCATGTTCCTGGAAACAATGTCCAAAAAACAACAAAATAATGGCTTATATGAACACACCTGATTATGTCTTCGGGGTCAAAAATTTCCGATAATGTTAGCACTGTCACTAGTGTTCCTTTCCTTTAACATTCCGACCAGAGAATGGAGAAAAAAATAAATTTTATTTTTTTGCGACACGCTCCAGCTGGTTTGTAGGTTTCATAGTGGCTCGACCCAGCTCCACGTTGTAAATGAATTGTGTGGTAATCATTCCCAAAGCCTGCTGTATGCTAAACTAGGTTTGTGGATGCCTCCTGGCTGTTGTTGTAAATTATTTCTATTAGTTGGGTAAATGAGAAACATTGGGGAAATGTGTTGACTAGTGAGGAGAGTGTGTTGAGAAGGTGGAGGGAGTATTTTGAGCAGCTGATGAATGAGGAAAATCAGAGAGAGAGAAGGTTGGATGATGTGGAGATGGTGAAGCAGGATGTAGATAAGATTAGTAAGGAGGAAGTGAGAGCAGCGATTAAGAGGATGAAGAGTGGAAAGTCGGTTGGACCAGATGACATACCGTGGAAGCGTGAGATGTTTAGGAGAGATGGCAGTGGGGTTTTGACCAGATTGTTTAACAGGATTTTGGAAGGTGAGAAGATGCCTGAGGAATGGAGAAAGAGTGTGCTGGTACCGATCTTTAAGCATAAAGGAGATGTGCAGACCTGCAGTAACTACAGGGGTATTAAGTTGATCAGTCACACCATGAAGTTATGGGAAAGAGTAGTGGAAGCCAGGCTGAGAGAAGAGGTGACCATCTGTGAGCAACAGTATGGTTTCATGCCGAGGAAGAGCACCACAGATGCCATATTTGCTTTGAGAATGTTGATGGAGAAGTATAGAGAAGGACAGAAGGAATTGCATTGTGTATTTGTGGATTTAGAGAAGGCGACGACAGGGTGCCAAGAGAGGAGTTGTGGTACTGTATGAGGAAGTCAGGTGTGTCGGAGAAGTATGTAAGGGTGGTGCAGGACATGTATGAGGACAGTGTGACGGCAGTGAAGTGTGCAGTAGGTACGACAGACTGGTTTAGAGTGAAGGTTGGACTGCATCAAGGATCGGCCCTGAGCCCTTTCCTGTTTGCAGTGGTGATGGACAGGTTGACGGACGAGGTCAGACAGGAGTCTCCTGGACTATGATGTTTGCGGATGATATTGTGATTTGTTGTGAGAGTAGGGAGCAGGTTGAGAAGAGCCTGGAGAGGTGGAGATATGCACTGGAGAGAAGGGGAATGAAACTCAGTAGGAGTAAGACAGAGTACATGTGTGTGAATGAGAGGGAGGGCAGTGGAGTGGTGCGGTTGCAGGAGAAGAGCTTCAGAAGGTGGAGGAATTCAGGTACCTGGGTTCAACAGTGCAAAGTAATGGAGAGTGTGTTAGAGAAGTGAAGAAAAGAGTGCAGGCAGGGTGGAGTGGGTGGAGAAGAGTGACAGGAGTGATTTGTGATAGTAGGGTATCTGCAAAATTGAAAGGGAAAGTTTATAGGACTGTGGTGAGACCTGCGATGTTGTATGGTTTAGAGACAGTGGCATTGAGTAAAAGACAGGAGGTGGAGCTGGAGGTAGCAGAGCTAAAGATGTTGAGGTTTTCGTTGGGAGTGACGAGGATGGATAAGATTAGAAATGAGTTTATTAGAGGACAGCGCATGTAGGATGTTTTGGTGACAAGGTGAGGGAGGCGAGATTGAGATGGTTTGGACATGTGCAGAGGAGGGACATAAATTATATTGGTAGAAGAATGCTGAGGATGGAGCCACCAGGTAGGAGGAAAAGAGGAAGGCCAAAAGGAGGTTCATGGATGTGGTGAGGGAAGACATGCAGGTAGTTGGTGTAAAAGAGGCAGATGTAGAGGACAGGGTGGTGTGGAGACGGATGATCCGCTGTGGCGACCCCTAATGGGAGCAGCCGAAAGAAGAAGAAGAAGTTGGGTAAATGAGATTGCATGGATCACAGAGGAATGTTTCTCCACAGTAAGGAACGTGGAGTGAGGTTCGGCAAACTGCAACACAACATCGCATGTCAGAAGAAGAGACCTTGTTTCATATAAAGTGCATTAAAGCAGAGTGAAACCTGTTTCTTTGCCCATCTGAAGTTGGTCAAGGTCAGCCACAATGAGGTAACCCTAGAGCAGGTAAGGTTAAAGGTCTTGCTCATGGCCACAACACCAGGAGTTTACAGTATGTGTTGATGAGGCTTAAACCCGTGACCTTCTGATCTCTATTGCTAATATACTAAGCAGGTTCCTTGCATTTACACACATGAAAGACACTAGGCAGGTGTAAACAATGTCTTTAAGTACATGTTATAGACAGATCAACCAGAGGTGAAATTATTTTTTTTAACTCAAATGCAAGTGCAATCCTATGATTGAAAAAAGCTAAGCATTAAATTCATTTCATGTTTAAATGTAAGTGAAAATAAAAACCAACGCAAAGTACGAAGCGAGCACTTTACACAAACAAAAAACAGCTGCCTAAAATCTCGTTGATTTTTGTTACTGAGGGTAAATTTGTGCCTCTATTACCAAAGCATGAAGAAGAATGGAATAAGAAAGAAGGAATAAATTATAAGCAGGAATCCTGTCATCAATAATCAACAGAAGGAAATAAATAAAATCCCAAAATGCTTGATCTCTCTCATTCCACATCCGTTTGCCAAACTATTACATTATATAAGACAACTATCACTCATGGTAGAACTATTATACACACTCGCTCCCTCACCGACCCTGATTTAATTCTCTCTCTTAATAAGTTAATAAGACAAACACTTGTAATGTTGTAAAGACTCTTCTGAGGCAGAGAATTTATTTACTGATATAAAATCTTGACACTGAGGATTTTAAACCAAAAACTTTGTGTAATTAGCCATTTAGAATTTTTTTTTAAAGCCAAAGCCTTAACCACTAAGCTACCACCTCCCCTGTAAAGAGGAACAACCGCATCTGTGCAATTAGCTTCTGTGAGTGGACAGTAACAAAATAAATGTAATTCATTACTGTACTAAAGTAGCTTATTCATTTATCTGTGAATAAAAACTTTCTTTGGGCTTCTCCCATTAGGGGTCGCCACAGCAGATCATCCGTATTCATGATCCGCATGTTTGATTTGGCACATGTTTTTACGCTGGATGCCCTTCCTAACGCAACCCTCCACATTTATCTGAGCTTGGGACCGGCACTAAGAGTACACTGGCTTGTAAAACCCTAATGGCTGGGGTCGGTTCCCTGACCGGGAATCGAACCCGGGCCACATCGCTGAGATCCTAACCACTAGACCAACAGAGACCGTATCTGTGAAAAAAGAAAGCTACATTTTGCAATATCAGTCATTCCTTTTTATTTATGAGTGGATAAAAAAGTAACTGAACAAGCACGCAGCAAGCCACCAATCGGGGCATAGCGCGCTGTATTGAACTTGTTTTGATTGGCGCTTGGTGGTATCTACTTAGCACCAACATACAGTTCAGAACATTTTGCGAGGAATAAATGATGAAAGAAACTCCTGAATCTACCTTGCCTCATCTGTCGCCTTATTTGAAAAAGTTTTTGAAGTAGTTAAAAAGTTTTGGGTTAATTATAATTTTAATAGATATCAATCAGTGTTTGACTAATTAACCTCATTTTTTTGATAGATTGGTGTGCTAAAAGTTACATTACAGTTACATCTTTTCACATAAACTGAGTTAATTAAGCAAGAGACTTGTGACAAAAATGATAATAGGAACATTATAGCCATCATAAATCATAGTACTTGTATCCTTAAGTACATTTAAAGGCCAATTCTTTTGTACTTTTACTCAAGTGACAGTTTAAAGGGAGTATTTTTACTTTTACTGGAGTCATATTTTACCTACTGTACCTCTACTTTAACTCAAGTTATATCAAATAAAATGAATGAGACATCTGCTGGCATGGAGGGGAACTTTCCTAAGTCCCTTTACACTTTTACATTAAGTGTCCTCAATGCAAGTCCATGTGATCGAGTTGCTCTACAGAAAAGTTAACATACTCGCACAAGGGCTTCAATTTAAACCTGTAATTTGTCTTGCAGCTGTACTGCTGTCAGAGCTGCAGTAATAAAAAATCAATTCGACTCGTCAGATCCATGATATTCAGTGTGCTGTGATACAAGGCTACAAATAGACACGTGGACTACAAATGGACATCCTGATATGGGACATTAAAGGACTATGTAAGGTATTTATAATTTTTTTAGGCCTGATGTAGATTTGTGAAAAGGACTATCACACACACACACACACACACACACACACACACACACACACACACACACACACACACACATTTTATTATGCTGGCACTGCTCAAGAGTTCATGTTAGAATCCAATCAGCCACTGTGAAGAACCTGCTGCTTATACATATGTATGTGGACTGTGCGATCAGATACTGCAGAGTGCGCACGCACACACACACACACACACACACACACACTAGCAGCACTTCAAAGTGAGCGTTTGGCTCTTCTCTTTAATACACACACACAAATGGAAATGCAAAAGTGCCTGAGGATTTTGTGAATAAATCCGAGCTGTATGGCCACGTTATTACATCGAAGCAGAGAACTCTGGAATGTCCAGACTACAGTGTGTGTGTGTGTGTGTGTGTGTGTGTGTGTGTGTGTGTGTGTGTGTGTGTGTGTGTGTGAGAGAGAGAGAGAGAGAGAGAGAGAGAGAGAGAGAGAGAGAGAGAGAGAGAGAGAGAGAGAAAATGAGCTGACACAGCTAAACACCAGGACGGAGGGAATGAGTTGAGCCATAGCCTGACCTCGTTTAAGGTTTCATTTCATCAAAACACGGTTAAGATGTTAAGATGGACTGTCCCTTTACCCAAGAAGGCTGCCGAGGTAGGCACATTTTTACAAGCCACTTGTGCCCCTGAGATAGAATCTGTCCAGATAAAAGGGCAGCATAAGGACAGCTGTCTTCCGAGAGTCCTCATTCTTAACAAATCTGAAGGAGCATGGGTCACATGGCTTGTCAGAGAAGGCAGTCCCATATTTCCTAGGTCTAGTGAACACTCCCTGTTTGTAGTCCTATTAAGCGATGCTCACGCTTACACTGGTGCGAAGTATTGTAACAATCACCTGCTACAAGCTCTTTGTGCCATGCCGGCCGGCCAACTGGAACCTCCATGACTGGCTTTACCAGAGAAATTTGATGGGACTGTCGACCGCTGCTGTGGCTTTCTCTGACAATGTGATGTATACTTCGCACAAAAACTGGAGACCTATTGGTTAAATTCCAGACGTTTATAAAAATCTTTAATGACCTTGTAAATGTGTTCATCATTGTATACATTGATGACGTCTTAATATATTCAAAAACCTATGACAGTCATATTAACCATGTACACACAGTATTACAACGACTACTGCAAAACCAACTTGTGGTAAAAGTGAAAAAATGTGACTTTCACAAAGACTCATTTCATTCCTGGGATAAAATATCAGTCCTCAGATGGTGGAAATGGACAATTAAAAAGATCAAGCTGTGATGGATTTGCCTTTACCGGTAAAAAATAATCAAAGAATTACAAAGGTTTTTTTTTGAGTCGCAAAACTACTACAGGCAATTTATCTGAAACTATAGCACTGTAGAGGCACCTCTTACAGCTCTACTTCGTGGCAAGCCTGCTGAATTCCACTGGTCCGACAACACTCAGAGGGCTTTTAAGGCACTGAAACAAAGGTTCACCATGACTCCAATTCTGCAACATCCTGACCCCAAATTCCTAATTGTAAAATCGGGGCATCCTCTCCAATGTCAGGCAATCTAGCCAAACTCCTTCCCTGTGCTTACTTTTCACATAAGCTAAGCCCCGCCAAAAGCAACTATTATGTCGGCAACCGGAAGCTATTAGCTATCAAGGAAGCACTAGAGGAATGGAGACACTGGCTGGAGGGAGCTCCACGCCCATTTTAGATCATCAGTGAACATCTGAAATATATAAAGCAAGCAAAGCGACTGAATCCCTATCAGGCCCACTGGACTGTATTTTTTACATGCTTTAAATTCTCAGTAACCCACCGGCCGGGCACTATGAACAGTAAAGCATACTTCCTTTCCTGTCGTCATGACCCCACTAAAAAAACATCAAAGTCTAAACTCATCCTGCCAACCTCCCTCATCATCGCCCCTGTTCACCAGAATATCATGGAGCATGCCCAAGCCAACGAACCCACTCCCCCTGGGTGTCCACCCAACAAAAAGTACATCCCCGTAAAACTAAAACACAGAGTCCTGGACTGGGTTAACACATCACCCAGCACAGGATCCACCATATCACCATGCTTGTTCAAGTGATGTTCTGGTGGCTATCTCTGGCATCCGAGGTCAAACGAGATCTTCTTAACTTGTGCACTGAATGCCAGCTCCCGTACGTCTTACTGCCTGCCTGCCTGTCTATCTATCTATATGTATATTTTAAAAACTAAATACTATAGCTGTGTCCTTTTCTTTTTAATACTCCATTTTATTTATCAATTGCATACGATCAGATCTGATCTGATGAACAGTTTCTGGTAATTAACAGTTCCTTGCTCATCAATTTTCAGATTTTCAGATAAATAATTAAAAGCAATGTCATCAGCATGACAAATTCATAAGTAGAAGATATAATAGATAAGAATAGATTTTGCAGATTCGATAATAATAATAACAAATAATTGATAGCACATAATGTTGATAAACACAGGTACATACGTGAGAAACTAAAACAGACACTGTGTAATGCAATTTATTTTCACTGGAATGCATTTTCTTCTCTCTATTTAGTCCTTTCCTTAGATCTTGCCATGGCTGAATGATTCCCTTTTATTGGCTCTCTATCACCAATAAAAGACCTGCATAAATTTGGCCATCATTGTATAAGGGGCGGGGCATTTGCACACAAAACCTAAATGAGCTCTTTCACCCAGCTGAGGCTGATTTATCATTTGCACTTAAATTACCAAGTGTTTTATCAGTCAGATGTCATTCTGTGTGTCATTGTCTATCTTTCCCTCTCTCCCTCAGAGGTCACTGTCAGATGTGGTTATGATCAGAGTCGTTCTCACCCCATGTCATTCCCTCGTGGCTTGTCTTATCCATCTTTCCTCGTTCTCCTCCCCTTCATTCCGTACCCCCTTATTCCTCTCCCTTTGGCACCTCCTCAATCTCTTCACTCTTCATCCATCACTGTGTCCCTTCTTCATTTGAACACTCAATCCTCAGGTCTCACACACATCCACTCTCAGACCAAGGTCTTTGCACTGAACGCTGAACACACTCTGATCCTTCCCTCCTTCAGTCATCTGACATGCCCTAGGGCCATCACTACCCTTGCAGCTTTACTCACCTTTGCTTTGAATATTAAACGTGCCTCTGTATGAATACAGGTACTTGATATGCAAACCGAGTTTATGTTCAAGAAATAAATGGTATATTCCTTAGAGGTCACACTGTTAAATGCATTTTTGGAAACTCCTAAATGATCTAGGAACACCTTTACACCTTCACTTTCATAATTAATGAAGGATAGATTTAAACATGCAAATTAGGAAAACCCCAATTTAACCTCCTTCCATCTCAACCCCAGATGCTAATTTTCAAAGGTTTGGCATACATATTAAAATTGGCTGAAGGTTTACGGTTACTATGCAATTATTCTCTAATCATTTAGATATCTGACTAGATTTTAACCATAAACACTAATGCAGCCCTGTTTTAGGTCATGCATATGTTGTGACTACCTAAATACAAATGCTGCTATCTATCTATCTATCTATCTATCTATCTATCTATCTATCTATCTATCTATCTATCTATCTATCTATCTGTCTGTCTGTCTGTCTGTCTGTCTGTCTGTCTGTCTGTCTGTCTGTCTGTCTGTCTGTCAGTCAGTCTGTCTCTCTGTCTGTCTATCTAAATACAAGGTTCAAGTTTTTAATGTCTTAACAAATCATTGACTTAAATATATTGTTAAATTAAGTTGAAATGTCCCATTAATGTTGCTGCTGAAAAGATTTAGTAAATATTGTAGGAATTACTTGCTACTGTACCTGCTAAGTGTTTTAACTAGCTAATGACTAAGCTGATTTTTTTTTAAACTAGCCAGATATTACAATATTTACTACTTTATATATTAGCCATTAGTTAGATAAAACACTTTGACAGTGGTCTGAATGGCAGTACTATTTTGTTCATTGTTTATAGTTTGTTGTTGTTAACTTTGTAACAAGTAAACGCAAGTTAACTGGGTTTATTGGACAGTTTTTTTCCAATACAGTTTTATTTAATTGTATGAGGTGTCTAAGGTGTATAAATGCCTGAATATGTATGTGGTAACCTTTGTGTGTATGTATTGCTCCAAGACTTTACAGAGACTATTCTTGTTTTCCTCTTATTTGTATCTAGACCACTGGATGAGAGCATCGCCAAAATTGCAGCTCTTGTGGGCTGTTCCTAATCTGCAGTAGTTAGTATCTATCAAAAGTTGTCCAAGGAAGGAACAGTGGTGAACCAGAGACAGGGTCATGGGGGGGCCAAGGTTTATTGATGCATGTGGGGAGTGAAGGCTGGCCCGTGTGGTCTAATCCAACAGACGAGCTTTTGCAGCTCAAATTGCTTAAAAAGAGGTTAATGCTGTTAATGCTCGATGGGTCAGGACTGTTTTGGCAGCAAAAGGGGACCAACACAAAATTTGGCAGGTGACCATAATGTTATGCCCTGATCGGTGTATGTATCCAGGATGATAAACATACTTTCACTTCGTTGTGTAGTTTAAACACAAATCAAAAAGCCCACTGTTCTTCATGATCAGAGGAGTGTCAATGTGTCAGGTTATATAACAATGGTATCTTAACATCACTGTAAAAAACTTGATAAGTCATCTATATCTACTGCTCTTGAGTGATGCAGCTGAGGTTGAGGAACCATCAGTATATTTGAAAATTTGATTTTTTTTCCCTATAATGCATCTCTGTTTTGCACTGCAACCTTCAGTTAAGCTCTCTTTGTGATTAAATCTGAAAAAGCACTAACCAGGCAACTAATACAGGCAGTCTCTGGATGTACTGTATTACTGAGGAGATGGCACTGACACATAAAACCCAGCTTTGCTTTGTGTACACTTTATAGCTGCTACAAAAATGGTAGAGTGTAACAGATAAGCTGAACAGCCACTAAACATTTTTCTGCTTGCCTGAGTAGTTTTGTCTATTGAACAGATGGAAAGAAGGGAAAGAAAACTCAACACAGACACAAGGGCCATTTGGCAAGATGTGAGAATAAATGATCCAACTGTGTGCCATTGTAGATCAAATGAAATATATTGTATACTTGCATACTTGATACTGTAACAGAGGGGAGTCCTTCACTATATTAGTATCATAGTGTTTTAGTTGTTGGTCTTGTGCATCATTTTTTACTTCAGGAAGACAGAGAAAGTGAGTAAGAGAGATAAAGTGAGTGTGTGTGTGTGTGTGTGTGTGTGTGTGTGTGTGTGTGTAAGAGAGAGAGAGAGAGAGAGAGAGAGAGAGAGAGAGAGAGACAGACAAACGGTATACAGACAGGTCACTGGTATAACAGAAAACTGTAAATTACACTGTAATATAAAGTATAATGTACTGCAGTAACTTGATCTTCTTTGGCGTCAGCACTGTTCTGCAGTGTGCGTGTGTCTGTGTGTGTGTGTGTGTGTGTGTGTGTGTGTGTGTGTGTGTGTGTGTGTGTGTGTGCGTGTGCTAGCCAGGAGACGAAAGTCAATGGCTTAAAGACGACGGACAGCTGGCTAACAGCTTCCATTACGCCTCGTAACACTCTGATAAGGGTGATGTACACTCAGGCTCCACAGTGGTGTGTGTGTGTTGCTCTGTTTAAGTATTTAGGGACAGTTGGAGGGCAGAAATGTCTCTCAGCACAGACACACAGCTAAGCTTTACAATCCAAAGCGAGTAAAAAGTTTCAGTTCTTTTTTTCCTTATGATTAAATCAAAAAATATCGTTCTATGATTTCACCAGAATTGTAACCACATACAGGCAAACAATAATATGTAAGGATATGCACTATATAAAAAAAAAAAAAATAACATTGCTTTAATTAATAAATAATTCATAATGTTTTAGAAGCCATTTTACTATTTTTGATTTACATTTATATTTTATTGCCTATTTTTTAATACTATTATATTTAATCGTATGGTGTGTACCACTGCCTGAGTTTAAGTACTGTACGTTACCATGCTAGCCTGTGAGGGGGTCTCCTTACAGGGGTCTCCTTAAGAACAGTGAAGTTCTTATCTTAAACTCAGTCAGTCCATACCAGCAAAACCTCTAATGAAACCTTATCATTCACTTCTACATACATTACAACGGTATCAAATTAGGGCAAAAGTGGATATTGTATAATCTTTTTCATATCAAATGCAAAATAATAGATTAGTTAGATATAGTTACATTTAGTTATATATGTAAATACACACACACACACACACACACACACACACACACACACAGTATCTCACACTTTTGTTGCCAGCTATTTTGATATTAATGGCTATTTGTTGAGTTATTTTTCGAAAGACAGTCAATCTGCACTGCTATACAAGCTGCACATTGACTACTCTAAAATACATCCAAGTTTCATTTCTATAATATTGTCCCTTGAGAAGATATAATAAAATGGTTGCTAAAATGTCAGGGGTGTACTCACTTTTGTGAGATACTATACATACAGTAGATAGATACAATAGATGTTCCACTAGATTTTGGAGTGTGCTTGTAGAGATTTCGCCAGAGTGTTATTAAAGTCAGGTATTGCTTTAGGGTGGGGAGGCCTGGGGTGCATTCAACATTCCAATTCATTTCAATGATGTTCGTTAGGGTTACAGGTGTGGGTCTTCTAGTTCAAGGGAAGGGTCAATTTGATGCTACAACATCCAGACATCATATACAATTGTGTGCTGCATCTTTGTGGTACACAACCACAATATGGCTAAAAAAAATAGGTAGTCCTAATTCTTTTGTCCATATTGTATGTGTGTGTGTGTGTGTGTGTGTGTGTGTGTGTGTGTGTGTGTGTGTGTGTGATTCACTGACCAGTCATAACATTATGACCACCTGCCTAATATCATGTTGGTCCCCCTTTTGCTGTCAAAACTATGGTGGCCGAGAAGTGCAAAACACATTAACAAATCCAAAAACACATTAACAAATCCAAAAACACATTAACAAATCCAAAAAACAAAATAATAAATTCAAAAACAAAATAACAAATTCTAAAACAAATTAACAAATTCTAAAACAAATTAACAAACTCAAAAACACAATAACAAATCCAAAAACAAAATAATAAATTCAAAAACAAAATAACAAATCTGAAAACAAATTAACAAATCCAAAAACAAATTAACAAATTCTAAAACAAATTAACAAATTCTAAAACAAATGAACAAACTCAAAAACACAATAACAAATCCGAAAACACAACGACAAAATTCAGAGAAACCGGAAAATGTAGGTAGTTTGTAAATGGAAACTTACAGATCATTGGACAAGACACCTGTCAGTCACCTGTATATCTTGACTGACAGTTGTCTTGTCCAATGATCTGTAAGTTTCCAATCACAAACTATGCCTAACTTTTCCGGTTTGTCTGAATCGTTGCACGAAACACATTTACAAATCCAAAAACACAACGACAAGTCGGACAAACTGGAAAAAGTAGGTATAGTTTGTGAATGGAAACTTACCGATGATTGGACGAGACACCTGTCATCCAAAATAGGAAGTACAACATTTTTTTTTCTTTTCTTTCTTTCTTTCTTTCTTTCTTTCTTTCTTTCTTTCTTTCTTTCTTTCTTTCTTTCTTTCTTTCTTTCTTTATGTTTTTATTAAGCAATTAACCATATACAAACAACATGGCAATAACATGTACAATTTACATTACAATACACAGAACAGGTGCATGAAAATACAAATATATACACATACATAAATACAATTTATAATAATAATAATAAAATTTAAGTAAAAAAAGCATAAAAATAAACAGGGCTATGGTTTATTCTGTAAATCATATTTTTCTATAAAGGACAAAAGATTCATTGCATTTTTCTTTCTAATCACTTTTAGGGCTTTTGTGAAAGAAATAAACTCATTATAAAATGCAAAAAAACTGTATTCAAGTAAGTATTCAAGTATTTAGATTTTATATATAAAATTTTCATATTAGAAGTATATAAATGAACAAGAAAGTCGTCTTTGTTATTGTTTATCACAGCTTGGGTTCTTTGGTGGTCTAGTGGTTAGGATTTGGTGCTCTCACTGCTGTGGCCCGGGTTCGATTCCTGGTCAGGACACCAAACCCAGCCATTAGGGTTGCACAAACAGTGCCGGTCCCAAGCCAGGATAAATGGTTAGGGTTGCGTTAGGAAGGTCATCCAGCATAAAACGTGCCAAATCGTAAAATTTCTTAGATCTTTATGTCAGGATATACTGTAGCATCTCCAACATCACTGCATATGAATTTCCTTCCTCAAAGTATCTTTGAATTAATTCCAGTGTCTCCTTGCTTGCCAATGTTTATTTCTGTTATTTTTTATATTTAAAGGTGCACTAATCCAAATAATATAAAAAAAAGTTTAAAGTAAACGGAGAACTTTACACATGTACAAGAAACAAAGTTATAAGATTTCATACTTCCTGTATATTTTGAATGACAGGTGTCTCGTCCAATCATCGGTAAGTTTCCATTCACAAACTATACCTACCTTTTCCGATTTCTCTGAATTTTGATGTTGTGTTTTCGGATTTGTTAATGTGTTTTTGAGTTTGTTAATTTGTTTTTGAATTTGTTAATTTGTTTTCGGATTTGTTAATGTGTTTTGCACTTCTCGGCCACCGTACAAAACAGACCTGTCGAGCATTAACAGCATCAACTTCTTCAGCAATTTGATCTACAAAAGCTTATCTCTTGGATCGGATGATTTATGTATTAGTAATGTAACGGTACACATATTCGTACCAGGGCTTTCAGCTCAGTACACACGTCTACCGAATGCAATACTTTTTTACGTGGGGAACATAGTTATAATCCTTAAGAATGTATTAAGTGGCGGACAGCAAGTTTGTTTAGTTTCCACCTCGCACTTAAATTTTTTTGTAATTATTATTAAACTTGAAAACATACACAACAATTCCAGGTGTATAAAAAGAAACTAGAGTTAGCGCAGTGTCACTGTGCCTACTCACTTCGTACCGGAAATAAGATTTGTTAGCACATGCATCAAAACATTAACGAATCCTTAGTGCTAGGAAGTGACTAGCGGCTAACACTGGCGCTTTGAATTCTTTAGCGTTTTATATCCAGCTTCATGAATTTCTCTTAAACAAACAAACAAAAAAAACTTAACAGTTCCACATATCGAGAGAGTGAATAAATGAAGGATAGAAGGAATAAGGACATTTGTTAAAATATCCTAACAAAAGTAGAACAGTAAAGTAAATAATATCTTTAAACAATTAAATATTAAATGTAAAACACACCCACACACTTACACATCTATAGTACCCAAATGGGGTCTAACAAATGTAAACCATGTCATCAAATTTTCCCATTAATTTAATTTAATCAATTGAATTTGTGCCAATTTAAAAATGTACTCAATACATTATAAAATTGATTCATTTGATTTATTCTATTTTATTTTTCTATTTTATATTATGAAATATTAGTTTATAAATTATTTATAATATATATATATATATATATATATATATATATATATATATATATATATATATATATATATATGTGTGTGTGTGTGTGTGTGTGTGTGTGTGTGTGTGTGTGTGTTTGTGTATATTAGCGAGTGGAGGGCGGAGTCGGACGGAACAAGCGGTAAGAACACCTGCAGCTGATGAGAATAATCAGTGCGCTCTGTTTCAGCGAGAGACCACCAGCAGAGACGAGTGGAAGGGTCACCGGTGAAACACGTGCTGGCCGGCGAGTGCACTTTTGTGAACATTTGCCTGTCTTTCTTTCTTCCAGCGCGGAGCCAGTGAATTTCTTACAATATACACGCTAGTGCCAAAAGTATTTTGATTATTAAGCCATAGTGTTTATGATGTTGGCCCACCCTTTGTAGCTATAATAGCTTTAACTCTTTTGGGAAGGCTTTCCACAATGTTTAGATATTGTAAATTTTTGACCATTCTTCCAGAAGTGCATTTATGAGGTCAGACACTGATGTTGGATGAGAAGGCCTGGATCACAGTCTTCGCTCTCATTGATCCCGAAGGTGTTCTATCAGGTTTAAGTCAGGACTCTGTGCAGGACAGTCAAGTTCTTCCACACTAAACTCACTCATCCATGTCTTAATGGAAGTTGTTTAGTGCACTGGAGTGCAGTCATGTTGGAACAGGAATGGGCCGTCCCCAAACTGTTCCCACAAAGTTGGGAGCATGAAATTGTACAAAATGTGTTGGTATACTGAAGCATTAAGAGTCCTTTCACTGGAACCGCCAAACCCAGACTTGTCTATCGGATTGCCAGACAGTGAAGTGTGATTGAATACAATGATATGGATGGGTCAGTAAATACTTTTGGCAATAGTGTATATTAGGTGTGTATTATTTTCATGTATGCGTACCATAATTACCCAAATTTTGTTGCCAGCTATTTTGACAATACTGGCTGTATTTTTTGTTATTTTCTGTGTAAATCTATACTGCTCTACAAGCTGCACATTGACTACTATAAAATATATTCAAGTTTCATTTCTATAATATTGTCCATTGAGAAGATATAATAAAATTGTTGCTGAAAAGTGAGGGGTGTACTCGCCTCTCTCTCTCTCTCTCTCTCTCTCTCTCTCTCTCTCTCTCTCTCTCTGAGTATTGGGTAAAGAAATCTTGCAAAGTAAAAATGCTTTTTAATTTTTATCAATTTGCTAAATGTATAGTGAGTGAACAGAAGGGAAATCCTAATTAATTTAATATTTGGTGTGACTACGCTTTGGCTTTTAATTCTTACTTTTGTACACTTGCACAAAGTGAGGGATTTTATAGGATCAGTATCAAGTGTATAATGATTCAATTCTACCAAGCTGCTAATGTGGTAATGATCACCAGTTTTATATGTAGGTTCAAACCGAATTGAACATTAAAACCGAAACAGCAGTGTAGGAGGCTCAAACTCTGCTATTAAGGTGAGGTTGTAAAAGACAGTTTTACTGGAAGGTGTCCAGCAATCAGAGGTGGGAAGTAACAGAGTACAAATACTTTGTTACTGTACTTAAGTAGATTTTTCTGGTATCAGTACTTTACTCCACTATTTATTTTTTAGACAACTTTTTACTTTTATTCATTACATTTTTACACAAATATCTGTAACTTTTTACTTCTTACATTTTCAAAACCGGCTCGTTACTTTAGTTTTAATCCATTAATTTGGTAAAAAAATTTTTTTTTTAATTTTCACTGCGCGGCGATTTCAGCCGAACAACCGATTTCCTGTTACTGCGCGTCTTTTTCAATCCGCTGGTGTATAAAGTACGGACTCTCACTCACCACAGATGTAGACTAGTTTACGAAGATAAGAAACAGCAGGCAGAAGGCAGTAAGAAGTTTGGGGTTAATGTGGATGAGACAGAGGGAGTCAGTGATGTAAACATGACTGAGAACAGAGACATTCATGATCATCATCATCTTTTCTCTGCTTGTGTTATATATGTGGATCTTCAGCCTGGATACATTCATTCAGTAACAACATTTTTAATTCGTTTTGTCAAGATTAAAATGATTGTAAACGGCACTAAGTTTTATTAACGCGCTATCAATTCATTTCTGTTTTTACCATTTTTATAAAAAATGTAAATACATAAATAAATATCTAAATATAAAAGAGGCGAAAATACCTGCATTTATCCATGACGTCCTTTCTTTACTTAGATATTAAATAAATAAACTCCAGATAAAAATATTTTTAATCAGTAAACTTTTGTTTTATTTATGCGCCAAGTCTCAAATCAAACACAAAATCCCCCATGTTTTACACAATTAACCCTCTAGGTGGCGTTTTGTGGGTTTTTCCCTCATAATGGCTACACAAACTACTTTTTACTTAAGTACATGTCAGAGCCAAGACTTCTTTACTTTCACTTGAGTAAAAAAGTTTAATCAGTACTTCAACTTTTACCCGAGTATTTTAAAACATGAGTATCTGTACTTCTACTTAAGTAAAGGATGTGTGTACTTTTGCCACCTCTGCCAGCAATACAGTTGGCAGCGTCTGATTGGCCCCAAAATTATTTTGTAGCAGGCCAATGACCCCAAACATACAGCCAATGCTAAGAACTATCTTTAGTTTAGTGAATCCTGGAAGTGATGGTTTGGCCCAAACAGAGTCCTGATCTCAAGATGTTCAGAACAAGCTACCTGCCCAGTTCCTTCAAAAAAGTCTGTGCATTTGTACCTAGAAGAGTTGAGGCTGTTTTGCAGGCAACGGGTTTTCACACCAAAAAAAAACCCACAAAATTTTCTCAAGTTTTTATGTGAGATTATTTATGTTTACTTAATTCTCTGACCAATAATTTGTTGTAAGGAACATAAAAAATTAAAAATAAATATTTGCTATTTGTGCCTAGGTCCATTTTAAATTTCCCAGGAGTGTACATGAGTTACAATATGCCATAAAAAATTTAAAACACACTTACCTTAGAGCCTGTGCCATACGCCGCAGCTCGTGGTTCTGCTGTTTAAGTCGTTCAAGTTTGGTGAGGATGTTGGCCAGCTCTCTGCGTGTGTGTGTCGTTTCGTGTGTGTGTTGGCTCTCGCGCACCAAGTGGCCTCCCATAAAGAAGAGCAGCATTGCCCAGGCCAGCAGCACCAGTGCCACCCAGCGCCAGGACGTTGTCCACAAACGCATGTTGTCCCTTTTCAACGTCCAATAAAGTCACAACACTAAGACATAATCCACTCTGATCAGCACGGGGACATTCTGGAGGCAGAGGACGTGCACTGTGATTTGACGGGTTGGTTATGTGGGCAATTTCTTTTCCTTTTATGTTGCCCTGCTTGTCTGATCCTGTGCACTTTAATCACAGTGAGGACGACAACAAAGAAGACAACGTCCAAATCGGTCTACTTTAAATTAGCGTGTGGACATAATGGGGGAAATAAATAAGAAGGTCAGGAATGAGTAACTGCTATGAGGCAGCCATTTTTTTCCTCCTTACTTGGGGTTTTTGTTTGATTTGTGCTCAAGGAGTATTTGTTTCTGTTGTCCTCATCCATGTTAATAAGGGCATCATGGAGAAAATAAAGTCTACAGATGAGTCATGCTGCTAATTTTGTTTCTTCTTTTGTTCATTCATTTTGATCACCATGGGGACAACCTCAAGATTTCATAGCTGCCAAGTGGGCTGATATTTATAATTATTTTTTTTTAATAATGATACAATTTTTTTTTTTAAATAACAAAGGGAATACCAGGTAAAAAAATTTGTGACAAATCATGCTTCAATATGAATCTATTATTATTATTATTATTATTATTATTATTATTATTATTATTATTATTAAGGACCCACATGGCCTTGTTTATTCATTATAATCAATATGAGGAAGTTGGATGTGCCACTGTTTGTATAATGTGTTGGGGTTTGCTATACATCGATTTCCACATCAATAAACAATGCAAAAAAAAAATTTTTGGAAAGGATCTCACAATGTCTTTTGTTGTCTTTCAGTTTCTTGCTTGTCTATCCATCTATACGATTTTTGCTGCTTGTATTAGTTTTTGGGTTGTTCTTCTGTGTCCACTTTAATTAGCATGGCATAGGACACTAGTACATCTGAGTCAGGGACGGGTCGATGATTCTGTGGCGTGCTGAAATTTTGCCGTCCTGTAGGGAAGATTATTGCTGTTTTGGTGTTCCTCATGAAATGGAAAGTAGATCAGAGCACCATGTGTGTAGATGAAGAGTATCTGCTTTTAAAAAGTACTCTTCCAATCTCTTTAGTTCTGATGAAACTCCAGCTTTTTCTTCTCAGGTTTCTTGTGCAGTTTGGTTCCAGTCGCTGTCTCCTGGGTGGAGGGATGTTGCACCTCAGAGTAAGAATTCCTGCCCAAACACAGAGTGATTCAAAATGTGTTATTAATGAATGACAAATCAGGCAATACATTTAAAAGTCACTGAATAATTCCCTTTTTTCATTTATCTTTCTTTTTTCCCCTTCTCACTTCCTCTGTATCACCGGCCCCTCAATCTTTCATTCTTACTTTCTCTGGATCATCTCTATCAGTCCTTCGCTCCTGTCTCCTCTCTTGCATTCTCTCCCTCTCTCTCTCACGATCTTTTTTTTACTTTTTTTCTGTTCTGCTCTGCTTTTGCTCTTCTTATTTCACTCTCTAGCTTTTCTCCTTCAATCCTCCCCTCAAAACTGAGTCATCTGTCTCAGTACACACACACACACACACACACACACACGTACATGTACACGTACGTACACACTGTCAGGACAGTGAGAGTTCATGCTGACTCATATTGTGTCTCAGTGGGACACACTGTCAGTCCACACACTGTGCGTCTACTCATTGCTGTCTCAGCACACACAGATGGAGCTTTGAGTGCACACACACACAGTTATACAACTGCTATTGTTTCTTTGGGGTTGTTGTATTACTATAAATTATACCATTAAATTTGTTAATGTTATGATTGTGTTTGCTATGCATTTACATTTTATAATGATAATAATAACAATTATTATTATTATTATTAATAATCACAGTACAATTATCATATTCATTTAATTAATTGTCACAAACTACTTAGTCTTGCAAATAGCAAAGCAGGGAAAATAAATCAAAGATATAAAGAGAGAGATAGTGAAGGTAAAAGAGAATTGGAGAGAGCGAGAGAGAGAAAAGAGATGCAGTGAATTAAGAATTTCAAACGGTATTCTCAATGCTGCCAATGTTTTCTGTCATAAATAATGCTCACTGCATTGTATGGTGTCGAACAGAGATGATTAGACAAAGAGAAACTGAAAAAAGATACAAATGAAACAGAGCAAATGAGAGAGAGAGAGCGCTAGAGAGAAAAAGGGGGATAGGGAAAAAAGAAGGGGGGGGGGGGTAAAATCAGAATGAGATACAGACAGACAGAGAGATGGCCTGCTTTGATCTGCTGTGATTGGATGTTAATGAGCCATCACTTTTCATTAGAACAGAGAGAGAACGATGGTGAGACCGAAGCTTTTCAGATAATGAGACGAGGAGAGACTCTTAAAAAAAGAAAGTGGGGAAAAAAAAACGATAGATGGTGGGGATAAAGGAGTCGATGGGACTTCAGCAGAACTGTCCCTTTTACTTTGCAGTACACATCATATTCAGTTTGTCTGCCACTGATTACAGATCCCATTTACATTTACATGAACAGCACTCATTTGGCACACACACTTTTATCCAAACTGAGTTGTAATTCGAGGCTGAATTCACTCAAGCACAGAGATGAGCAAATTTAGTCTTAATGGTCTTAGATGCAACAGAAGCTATTTTGAAAGTCTTGGAATTTCAATTCCTTCACATTAATGAGAAGCAGCAGATAAAAGATGGTAAATCAATAAAAAAACATTCAAGAAACCCCCCTCAAATATGTAAAAGTAGTGTAAATATATATGGATACAAATGTATGACATATGCAAATTGTTTGACGAAACAAAACTTTTTGAAGGGTCTCCAAGCATCACATTTTTTCATTAAAGGTTAGGGTCTTAGGTTTTATGGTACTGCATGCAAAGGCATCCTATACAACTGTACAATACAATTGCCTCCATCTTTGTGGTAACAGCACAGCTTAAGGAATAACCACACTGGAGGAGATGTGTATATATATATATATACTGTGTGTGTGCGTGTGTATGTATGTGTGTGTGTGTGTGTGTGTGTGTGTGTGTGTGTGTGTGTATATATATATATATATATATATATATATATATAAAATGAAAATGTTTTGATAGATAGATAGATAGATAGATAGATAGATAGATAGATAGATAGATAGATAGATAGATAAATAGAATATAAATAAATATATAAACATTTTCATAATTTCATTTTTAATTTTATTTTATATAAATGAGACCTATCTAGCATGCATATATAGTATGGACAAAAGTTTTGACCATACTTTTGGTAAGTGCTTTTTAAACATCCCATTCCACATTTAGCCCCTATTATGCCGTTATATTAACCGCAACTCTTCTGGGAAGATATTCCACTAAATTTGTGCTCATTCAGGCGAAAGGGTGTTAGTAAAGTGTTGATGAGGAGGCTGGGGGTGCAGTCAGCGTTTACACATTATGCTCTATAACGGGTGATCTTCCACTCCCTATCATGTAAAGCATACTGTATCTTCATGAAGCAGGCTTTGTGCACAGGAGCATTGTCGTGATGGAACAAGTTTGGGTCTCCTAGTTCAAGTGAAGGGAAATGTACTACCACTGCTGCATTCAAAGCCAACCTACTGTATACAATTGGGTGTGCCCAACTTTGTGGAAACAGTTCTGGGAAGACTTGCATATGGCTTGAAAAAGTCACAATACTTTTGTCCAGATAGGATAGGATAAGATAAAATACTTAATTTGGGGTTTGTGCATTTTAGTAACATTCCTAAGGAATAGTACAGTACTAAAGTGAGTGGTTATGTATTCATTAAATTCCATGACATTTTCAAATTTTTGAGTCTGATTTCCTATTTTCTATTTATATTGTCTTAATTAGATGATCCTCTCATCAATTAATTTTTATATTATTTCCAACAGAAAAAAACTCCTTAGATATGCATATGCATTACAAAAAGAGAAGTTAAAGCTGTGATCAGGATTTAGGCTCGACAGCGTGTGTTAGTATTTGTGTACACTTGAGATGCTGTGAATGCAAGCATTAGGTTTAGAAGCACTACACACCTGCTGTGGACCAATACTCTATAACCATAACCCCCTAGAAAATATGAACAAGCAGTGGCTCGCCACACACACCTGCGCCTTTCCTTACAATCAGCAATCACCCCATCTCTCTCCACCACAGGCTGAAAGGATTACTGTACTCCTGAGTGACTCTCACTTCATCCCCACCGTTCCTCAGATTTGTGATGTAACAGATGGCAAGGGACCACAAGGCTCTTAAGGCTTGTGTGTTTTGCCAAAGCAGTCATGTTGAGGTGTGTTTTCCAGCATTGGACACAAACTGGACTTTTTGTTATGCACTTTGGCTGTTTACATTGTCCTCTACAATGATAAGCTATTGTACCATACTGAGTAGTCCACCCCTGTGTCACCAAAAAAAGCTCTGACTTCTCAGGGTACGGCCTCCACAAGAACCCATTAAGTTGTGTTTGGTATCTGGCACCAAGTTGTTAACAGCAGATCCTTTAAGTCCTATACGTTGTGAGGTAGGGCCTTCATGGATCAGATTTGTTTGTCCATTATGTCTCACAAATGCTCAATCGGATTGAGATCTGGGATATTTGGAGGAACACCAAGTCAACACCTTGGCTCAGCAAGGGCACCAACACCAAGGCTCACATGCCCATTGTAGGTGCTTTTGGTTGTGTGAAGGGGTTAGCCTGAAGACTCTGACTTCTCCGCAAAGCAAGCTGTGATGCTCTGTTTAATTTAACAACTTTTTATCACCGCCAGTATTAGGTTTTTCAGCAATTTTTTCTACAGATACTCTTCTGTGAAATTAGACCAGACAGGCTAGCCTCGGGAGCCTGTAACCCTGTCTCTGGACTACTTTTAGAAGGTACTAGCCTCTGCATACCCGAAATACCCAACAAGGCCTGTCATTTGGAGATTCTCTAACCTAATCGCCACCCCAATTTATATGTGCATATTGATGGATGGTTATATAATATTTTAGTGCCACAGATCTGACATGCATCGTGCTCCAATTATAGAAGGCACATCTCTAGCCAGGTAGGCAGCATTTGGGCAGAATGTGTAAACTTCAGAGCCAGAATCTGTCAAATTCAAAAGTTATCTTCTTCCTAAGAGTACTGTACTTCTTGATTTAGCAACAGAAGTTGGTTCACATGCCCAGAGTTTCTTGAAGGTTTTAAATAAACATAAGCAAGTCAAAATACCATTCCAACTGATATGTACATTTACAAATGTAAATTAATCACTTGCCTTGGGATTTGTTAACATGCCTATTTTTAGATTACAGCTCAGTGTTAAAAATTAACTAGCCAGCATAATGTAAATAGTTTATGCAGCAGCTTGCAAAAATACTGACATGTTCTACTAACATAATTTTATATATATATATATATATATATATATATATATATATATATATATATATAGCGAGAGAGAGAGAGAGAGAGAGAGAGAGACAGAGACAGAGAGAGAGAGATTTAATATATATATATATATATATATATATATATATATATATATATATATATATATATATATATATATATATATATTCTTCTGAAAGCTCCAGGCTATTATAAATTGTTTTATATGTACTATATTTTATTGCGTGTTTGAAGATATTTTATTTTTTTATGGAAATAAATTGCACCGCTGACAAACTCTAAAGAATAACAAGCTTACAACAGAACATAAGTCACTTTGGTCACAGCAGCATTATTCACATCACATAAAAAAAAAAAGTCACTCATAATATTTAAACATGAACCTCAACTTCATCTGATTCGTTCACTCAGTTCTGTCTTGGTGACTGATGATTCTCATTAAGATTATAAATGATGCTGTCAGCAGTAAACAATGTGTAAGTTCTCCTCTCTGTTTTGATGATGATATGACTGCAACTGTATTACAAACAATTTGATTGCTGGTATCTGATAACAAGGTAATTAGGATTAAGATTATAGTTTACATGTTGCTTTTTCAAAGCAGTGACATTTACATTTACCCAAAGTGATCTGTATCAAAGCAGACACCAAGACAAGGTTAGAAATTTGCCTAAAGAAAAGTCCTACACTGAATTCACCTTCACTAAGAGTGGCTGGGGTTTGGTTCCTGACCGGGGATCGAACCCTGATACCATTTGAGGGTCAATTATTTATGGAAAACAACATTACTTTAGAGGATTTACATATCTGATTAATACATTTGATTTGATTTATACTATTTAATTGGTAGATAATCAACACATCTGTTTGTGTGATGTGATTCAGAACGCAAGTAAACAAAGTTGCGATCAGTGTTACTGGACATCACAACAAATGACGTGATACTCACACACTCATTAAAAAGCCTCTGTTAAAATCGCATAATACCAATTCCTTAGAAATTCAGTCAGAGCAGTTAAATATAGATGTAACGCTGTGCAAAACTATTCTGTCCTAGTGCTTGATATTTTTATGGTGAGGTCTCTGAAATTGGCCTTGTCTTCAAAGAAAGTGTATTCATAACAAAACAGTGACTCATATGAGCCCAGCATTATAACTGCAGATTCGCTGGGTGTGTGTGTTCTCTGCTAATAGAATTGCATGTACTGGGGCTCTAGCTCACTGAAAGCAAACAGAAGCTTATAAAAGATTCAGCCACTTTCTGATCTCACTGTGTTGCTCACTCTGAATACATTGTGCTGGCGTTCACAAATCGCACTCACACATGCAAGCAAGCAATATATCCAGTGACTGTATTCATACAAACTTTTCTTAACACACTTTTCTAGGTGGTCTACACAGCCTTTAAGCTTTGCTAATTAATTGAGAGAGAAATATTCAGCTCAGATCTTCACAGGTTTTAAAAGAGGAAAAACAGTGGGTCATCCCTAAATGAGTTAAGAATTAAACATTTGCCATTTTCAAAAGAATGATGATGATTGAAATGTTTTACATCAGTTTTTTATTTTTATATCGGCATCAAACTAGAGCTACCAGAATGCAGTGCTGCATGGAAGCAAGTATTCCAGCGCACTGTCATCTCAGACTCCCTCACAGTTACGTTTACTTGATTACTTATTACACACACCTGGACTATATCACAGTCTCAGACACATTTGCAACATAAGAGGTCTATTAGTTAACTCTGCAAAGTATATGCTTTGAATTGGTTTTCCCCAGTAGCTACCAAAGCCCTATTTTGCTGTTTGCCATCATGATTATGATCTTGTTTTGTCAAACTGCGCTTGTCTGCCCTTGTCTGCTGATTTGTATGATCTTTGCCTGCACCTCAACCTTGCTTCTGAATTTCGTTCGTGTTTTGATTGCAAGGATTATAACTGTCAGCCTGCACTTGTGCCAGACATATAGTAATATGTTTGTTCTAATATATTCTATATGAGCAATTGTTTGTGGATACCTGACCATATAATTTGTATGTGCTTTTTAAACATCCCATTCCACATTTAGAGTAGTCCCCATTTGCTGTTATAATAACCTCCACTCTTATGGGAAGATGTTTCCACTAGATTTTAGAGTATGCTTGTGGAGATTTGTGCTCATTCAGCCACAAGCGAGTTAGTAAAGGCGGGTACTGATGTAGAGTGAGGAAGCCTGGGTTTCAGTCAGCGTTCCAATTCTTCCCAAAGGTGTCCAATAGAGTTGAGGTCAGAGCTCTTTAGCAGGCCAGTCAAGATCATTCGCTCACATATAGTGTATGTTTGTAGTCTAAGTTTTTAATCACATGGAAAAAGAAACTCTAACAAAAAACAAACAAAAAAAATCATTAACGAGTCTTTAGTGCCACCTCTTCAAAATGACTCATTTTCACCACTGGGAAGTCTTAGGAATGGAGAAGTGTTTTGTGCTTTGTCTAATCAACTTCAAGAGAGGGGAATAAAGGGGCTAGTGCGAAAACAGCATTCGGTAGCAGAAGCATTCTAAATGTAAAATGAACATTGATAACCTGTAACAGGAACATTTATACTCTGCAACAGAAACATTTACACCTGCAACATGAGCATTTATAACCTGTTTCAGGAAAATACAATAAATACATGTAACTGGAACATTTATACCTGTAAATGGAACATTTACTTGTAGCAGGAGCATATAAACTTGTAACAGGAACATTAATACTTGTATGAGAAACATTTAAACCTGTAAAGGGAGCATTTAAACCTGTAACAGGACTCGTTATACAATATAAAAGTGACATTATTACCTAAACCAAAACATTAGTTTGAGCTGTAACAGGAATGATTATACCATAAACTAAGTTTGACAGATGTTATTTCAGGAACGTTGTACTAAAAAATTACAATGTTTTGTTCATTAATAAAAATCATTGGCATATTGCTCCTTTGTATGCAGAATATATAACTTTGTAAAGTGCTGGGAATCAACCTCCATAATCTTATTCCTCATTTATGTAGATACAGCAATATAGAGACGTACTGTTGTAAAATTGTCTAGTTAACATAGATAATTATTCTTCGAGTAACGTTAAACAATACACAGGTGTGCTATAATCACTGACTAATTTGTAAAGAAATGAAAGAAAGAGTAATAAATTATAAATCCATACCCTCAATGTTTTCTTCACAATCTGCAATTACATAGCTCTCTGCATCAACACGAGAAATATTAGACACAGCGTACATAATTTCTTTTTTATCCCCACAGAGTATTCATCTTGCAAATTTATTTCTTAGTTTGGCTTTTTTTTCTACCCAGCCTTTTTTTTGTAGACATTTCATTGCACACTTTATTTCAATATGTTCCTCATGAACTCCCTTCTGTTGAACAATAAAGTCCAGTCTACTTTGGATTTTATAGAAGACATAAACAGGGCTTGGTAGAAATAATAAGATCTGCTCACAAAAAGTCTCTGTCTTGAAATTTACTGGAAGTCAGGAAAAATGGAGGTGTCTCACATTTCATGCAGGATGGAGTGTCTACGGGGTTTTGCTTTCTAAGGTAGAAATGCTCTAAATGTCCTCTGAAATATCACAACCATCAGCAGGATTTTGGCACACACACACACACACACACACACACACACACACACACACACACACACACACACACAGAGAGCTGAGAAACACTGCATGAAACGAGGACGGAACAGGAACTGATGCCGATTAGTGATTTCTAAACCTGTGAAGAAACACATTGGGACTCACTACGGGGGCCAATTTACTATAAATAAATTCGGTCACAAAATGCAAGTGCGACAACATTCCTGAATGGTAATACGATGTGACTGGTTTACAAAATATATATTTATAAATTGTGTAGTACAGCTCAGGGAACATTTATCACATAAAATCCTGTTCAACATGGAGCCACAGAAGTGTTTACTTTATAAAATATAAAGATTTAAAAAATCCGAAAAAATATATCTAGCGACTAAATATGTACTTATATTTACAGCATTTTGGCATAAGCCCTAATTTAGAGCAACTTACAATTATCTCATTTATACAACTGAGCAGTTGAGGGTTAAGGGCCTTGCTGAAGTGTACAGGTAGCATGGCAGGTTGGTGGTGTTGGTGGTGCTGGGATTCAAACTCACAACCTTCTGGGTAGTATCCAACAGCTTAACCACTAATCTACCCCTTTAAATATAATGGGTATAAATCAATAAAAACTCTTTTAGTAACAATAGAGTAACCAAATATGCAGTCACTGTACATTTCTGACTGTGAACTTTGTAAAACAAATAAAATTGTATCTTAATCACATGACATTTAGCTAAAGTAAACGAATAAAGGAATAAATCTTGTTGGTTGTAAATTTCTTTTTTGTTTTTGGTAAATTTTCTAACATTCACAAACACACACACTAGTTAGTTTGTTTTTATGGTATTACTGAAATGCCAAGACTCCAAAAATGCCCTTTACACTTTTTTTATTTGTATTACTTAATTCTGATTGATTAACAGATGCTAACTTTTTTTAGTTAAATCACATCTAAAGTAGTTCCAGAACTAGACCACATGACAAGTTCCAGATCACATTTACAAGTTAAAAAAATGAATGTTAATGAAAGAACTGGAAAGCCTACAGTCCCCCGGAGCAGTCAGATGATACAACATACAAAAATGCTGGCATTTATTTTCAAATAACTAAATATAGCTGTTGAAAATATTACAAAAAAATAATAATTTACTTTTGTGACCTTTGTGTTTTCTGTCTTTCGTTTTTCCATTTATATTTCAAGAGAAAACGAGTAAAAGAATAAACGGGGAAAAAAATCCATCTTTTTCTTTATGTCTCTCCAATAACTGTATATTTTTATCTGACAAATCTTGCAAAACTTTCTTTTACATTTAGATAAAAGTGCTTTATACTTGTCACATCTACTTTACAGCAGAGTGAAATTCTTTCTTTGCATATCTAAACAATGTTACAAACTGGGGGTCAGCCATGATCACACACCCCTGAAGCACAGAGGGTTAAGGGCCCTAAGTGTGCAGCATTAAAATAATGGAGCTTGAGCTATTGACCAATTTTGGTATCTGTGGTATAGGAAGAATAACTTGCTGAGAATGTATAGAATTACACATATGTGGAGGACTCGACTTTCAAAAGAAACTTACAACTGAGCAGTTAAAGATTAAGGGTCTTGCTTAAGGGCCCAAAAGTGGAAGCTGGGGGATGCTGGGATTTAAACTTGTGACCTTCCAATCTAGTGGCCAAAGCTTTATTCACTGATCTAATGCTTCCCCAATAAAATGCACAGAATGGCCATGACATGTTAATTTTCTAATAATTCATCAGCCCATTAAACATGCCTTGCATATTTTTAATATAAAAAAAATTTGTGCTAAAATACAGCATCTGTGTATATAAAATAATTTATCACCAGCTGTATTTTTCTCCATTTAATAAAAACATTACCACACATTTAGTTATTTTCTGCTATAAGCTCTAAGCACAACCAGAAAGAAATAAAGGTAATTACTGAAATGTATTGTATACTGTATTGTATTTAAAGTACTTTTTAAAATCTGTAATTTTACCTTTACTTAAGTATGTTTTCTTTGACATATTGTACTTAACTACATTTTAAATCACATCTGTTACTGAGTAAAAAACAACAAAATAAAAATAATGCAAGGGGGAAAAAATCATGCTCTGGAATCTACAGCACTGAATTATGGGTGGAGAACAAACACACTAAACTCACAAGAAAGAAAGATGAAGACAGACAAGACAGATGCCAGTGATGCAGACCCAGCTGAAAGCGAAAAGCCTTCGAATCGTAAGTTGTTCAATGCGTGCACTTACTGTCTGAATTATAAATCTGCATTTGCAATTTCTTTCATTATAATAAATAGCAATATAAGGAGATGTTTTATTTGCTGCAAAAGTGCATAACTCAGATTAGAATGTAGTTTTTTTTGTTGTTATTGTGCATTAATTTGTAAAAGTGTTCCATTAAAAACTAGTTTAAGATTTATATCTGCTAGTTTATATCTGCTAATTATTTTCTGTGATCAGCTGTAAGCAAAATCAGAAAGAAAGAAGAAATAAAGTAAAGGTTAAATATTCTGACAGTGCTATTACTATGGCAATATGTCATTTAAATTCCTTGTCCTTTATTATACAATTTTTATTTAATCATTTTCCATCCCATGAGAGAAAAACAAGAATATGACCTTGACATTACAACTTTACTTGCACCTAAAGTTGTTTTTAACTACCATTTTTTTGGAAGGCAGTAGAAACATTAGTACCCCAGTTAAGAAGCCTCATGCGAACATGTTCAACACACTAACAGACAGTTTAACCAGAGGCCCTGTAAATGTGAGGCGTTGCATCAACATGCCACCTAATATATTTTACAGTGTAATTCATTCTGCTTCAGGGACACGAGTATAAATATATGCTCTCTGACAGGTTAATATATCGAACAACCTGCTTTGGACAAGCCCTCTGTTTACTCAGGAACACTCAGGAATGACATGTAATCTTTTATTCCCGCTGATTTTTATATGATTTAATGTGAGCATCATTCCATCATAGCACAAAGTTAGTTAGATTTTTAAGAATAAGGAGATGTGCAGACCTGCAGTAACTACAGAGGAATAAATGTGATCAGTCACACCATGAAGTTATGGGAAAGAGTAGTGGAAGCCAGGCTGAGAGAAGAGGTGACCATCTGTAAGCAACAGTATGGTTGCATGCTAAGAAAGAGAACTACGGGCACATTATTTGCTTTGAGAATGTTGATGGAGAAGTATAGAGAAGGTCTGAAGGAGTTGCATTGTGTGTTTGTGAATTTAGAGAAAGCGTACGACAGGGTGCCGAGAGGGGAGTTGTGGTATTGTATGAGGAATCAGGTGTGTCAGAGAAGTATGTGAGGGTGGTGCAGGACATGTATGAGGACAGTGTGATAGCAGTGAAGTTTGCAGTGGAAACAGACTGGTTCTGTCTGGTGGAGGTTGAACAGCATCAAGGTTCGGCTCTGAGCCCTTTCCTGTTTGCTGATGGACAGGTTGACGGACGGGGTCAGACAGGAGTCTCCAGGAGTAAGACAGAGTACATATGTGTGAATGAGAGGGAGGGCAGTGGAGTGGTGCGGTTGCAGGGAGAAGAGGTGGAGAAGGTGGAGAAGTTCAGGTACCTGGGGTCAATAGTGCAAAATAATGGAGAGTGTGTTAGAGAAGTGAAGAAAAGAGTGCAGGCAGGGTGGAGTGGATGGAGAAGAGTGATTGCAGGAGTGATTTGTGATAGAAGAGTATCTGCAAGAGTGACAGGGAACGTTTATAGGACTGTGGTGAGACCTGCAAAGTTGTATGGTTCAGAGACAGTGGCATTGAGTAAAAGACAGGAGGTGGAGCTGGAGGTAGCAGAGCTGAAGATGTTGAGGTTTTCGTTGAGAGTGACGAGGATGGACAGGATTAGAAACAAGTTTATTAGAGGGACAGCACATGTAGGACATTTTGAAGACAAAGTGAGAGACGCCAAATTTAGATGGTTTGGACATGTGCAGAGGAGGGACATGGGGTATATCAGTAGGAGAATGCTGAGAATAGAGCCACCAGCAAGGAGGAAAAGAACACGGCCAAGGAGGAGGTTTATAGACATGGTGAGAGAAGACATGCAGTTAGTTGGTTTAAAAGAGATGGATCTAGAGGACAGAGTAGTATGGAGACGGATGATCCGCTGTGGCGACCCCTAATAAAGAAAAAAAAAAAGATTTGACACATTAAAAGGGTGTATGTTGGGTCTATTTCTGGCTATACACCATGATTGCTCTCACATGTACTGTACACACACACACACACACACACACACACACACACACACACACATATCTCTAGCTGTTCTACTAAAACAGGAAGCTTCTAATTAGGACAACAGGACACAACATTGCCAGATTGCTAGTGTAAAAGTGCCACTCACTCCTCATTTGATGTGTCTCTTTTACTTTCTCTCTACCTGCGAGTGTGTGTTTCATCCTGTCGTATTTAAGCTTGCCTCGCATTCCCAGAGGGGAAAGGTGAGAGTGCTAAAACAGCAGGAGGGAGCAGGTGTAAGAGAAATCAAACATGTACATACATGTACATACATGTTACATACAAAAAATGTACCTATATTTACAAAAAAAGTAAAAAAAAAATTACATCAATTACATTTCTAAACACAATGTTTTTTTTTTTTTTTTATGTTAATGAGTCATTTCTAGATTTTTGGCACACGAAGTGAGATTCCTATTGTAAACACACAGTTCGCTCTGCCCACCCACCACAATGTTGAACACATTTAATAATCATTGCAAATTTAAATTCAAGTATGTAAAACATACTGTATATTATATTCAGCAGAAAATCTTAAATAATTTCAATGGGCGAGGGCGACGATGGGGCAACTAGTCGCCCCTAGGCGAGCGGCTAGTTTGTCGATGGCTAAAAAAACATGCTGTACACACGCGTTCCAGTCACCAAAATAGGCTTGACCATGTTGTTTTGTACAAACTGATTTTGTCAAGTGTTCGAATTAATTTAGTTCATTACATTTTCTATTGATGCCAATTTTTGTTGGCAGACAAATTTCTCAACATTTTCAGCAGATCTGATTCCACATGAATAAAAGTGAGACTGCATCTTTCAAGTTGGAATCAAACAAGAAAACCAAGGAAATTATTTTGAATAATGTGAGATAGCAGAAGTGGACAGGGCTTTCCAAAGATGTCAAATAATATTTAAGTGTTTAAGACCCCTGCCGATCATTCCATATTCATGTTTATTTAAAAAAAAAAGAATTGAGAAGGGACCTGTTCTTTTTTGCCTAATTGTGGGTGATAATTGATTTCCTACATAGCTCCTCTGCTCGACGTGTAAAGGTTGACTGCTACCTGCACATTTTTTCATCCTGACAGCGACAGAATGTGTGAGGCTTAGGCAGGATTGAAAACAAGAATCAGGCAGAAAACAACTCTTCTTTTTTATTTTTGTGTTCTTTAATGTTGCAACGAGATACAACATTCTATTTTAATATCATTTTAGTATAATAACTATAATAAGATGTGAGTTTAAGGGATTAAATTGTATTAACGGGGCAATTACAATAAAATGGTATAATAAGTTTTCTATCTCGGGAGAATAATCCAGTTAGTGGTGCGTTTCAAAAATCCAATCATACGTGATAAAAAAAATCAGCACAGTATACAAAGATTTTAAAGGGGGTTTCTGATAAAAAGTGTTTCAGCAGGTTTCGACGCGAATATAGCTGGAGAACGAATACAAGCCTTTAAGCACTTGCCAGTGACACGTCATATCCATTAAGTTGCGTTGGGTCTATTTGTCAAATTAGTAGAGCTTTTGCAATAGGTTTGACTTTAATTCCTTGCTTACTTTATACTGCTTTAATCAAAAAGCAACACACACTTGTAAACCTGCATCGTTTCTGGTAATCACCACTAATGCGCTATTGCGTGGATTTTAATTAACACGCTGCTACTGCAGGGAGGCAAACTTGACCTTATTCTCCTCTGACATTACTAGACCACAAGCACTTTTGCGTGCATGCGTGTGTGTGTTTGTTTGTGAGTGTGTGTGCGCATGTGTGTGTGTGTGTGTGTGTGTGTGTGTGTGTGTGTTCCCTGTCTCTCTGCTGTAATGAGCTGCAGTGACAGGTGACCTTTCTCTGTAGTGAGGCTGGAGGCACAGTGTGATTCACAGAGGCCGCCTCTTCAGGATTTCACAGCAATCCTATTGCAACATTTATTTTCACATCCTCAATAAATCTTTCCTCTTTAATGTTCATTAGAGAAACTAGGCTGAGCATGCAGAAAAGTTGATGCTGAGCTCAGTGTTATTCCTCTTCTGGTAAAAGTTCTAAACACTTTTTTTTGTACCAAATAAGAGAACACTGAATGAGGAGGCATGAGGAGACCGAGTGACAAGAAAGCCAAAGTTGGAGATGTTTTCAGCAACATATTGTTATGAGTCACAATATAAGCAATGATTCAGAAATAAAACCATGATGCAAGGTGGAGGTACCCAAACTCTGTCCTGGAGTAACCTCTGTTCTGTATCTTCTGGTGATTTCCCTGCTACACTTCGATACCGACAGGGCTGGTTATGTACAGTATATATGATTCAATAACTCTGGTGCAGAAAACACTAAAATGTGCTGGACACCAGGACCAAGGTCGTGAATCTGTGATGTAAAGGTTACATTTTTGAAAAATGTAATGTGTAGTAAAGGAATGGACAAGAAAATACTTCACATCAACACTCATTTGGCAAAATTTATGTCTAATTATCACTTATTAGCATGTCAGCCTTTTTTCAGGAAAGTTCTGGAAATGCTTAGGGGTCTTTGTGTAAAGGCATTGCTCAAGGGCCCAAGTGTGGCAGGTTAGTGATATCGGGCTTGAACCCCTGACTTTCCAATCAGTAACCCAGCACCTTCACCACTGAGCTACCACACCCCCTACGAGAATGGCAACTACACAGTACCTAAAACATCCATGCTTTTTTAGATATACAGGCCTTTATATTAAATTCATTGCAACACTCCGAACCAATGCAGGATAGAAGAATAATATTCAAAGTCCAGCTGCATGGACACAGATCTGGCAGAAACCACAGAACTAGAACAGAAATGCTGTTGCACAAAGCTGGTTGTGTTTGATGGATTTTTTTTTTTTTCACTGAGCAGGTGGGAGTCAGTCAAGCTGGCGAAGTTCTCTTGAGACCAGAGACCTGAGGGTTTAAGGAGACGCAGGTGGGACATTTTCCCCATCTCCACCTCCGGCATAAACATAAAGTGCTTTCAGACGTCAGTGTAATAATAATAATGCAGAATTATGCCTCCAGTTTATCACCGTGCCATTCCTGCTGTTCTCTAGACTTACTGAATGTTTTTTTAGATTGTACTCTTTGTACTGAAACAAATTTTTTCAGACCTTTCTTTTTAGCCAGAGTTATTAAATATATAATAATAATTTTTAGTGTATTTAATATTATTATGATCTATTGTCATTTATTTTTTCACAGAAATGCATTGATATTAATCTTATGTTTACTCTCTTCTGCCCTAAGATCCACATAGAACTCCAGCTCGTCCCACAATGTAGGCTATCGTCTTCACAGAGATTGAAGGAAAATAAGGCTTGGAATTGTATGAATAGGTTAGTGCATAAACGAGGTAAAGTGTGTGTAAGCAGCGAAGCTAAAGATGCAATTTGTAACACTGCATATTAAACAGCCATTTGCATATTTATATTTTTTATAAATATCACTGGAATTTAAAAGTCATAACGTTTTGTTTCCAAAAGATTTTTTTTTTTCAGTGAGAATATATTCCAACCTGAGCTCTTGATATGAATATTTTGTGAATACATTACACTGCTGAGTTTTCTAGTGTTAAACAGAGTGCTGGAGAAAAAAAGAGCAGATGAAAGAATCGGACTCCAGGGGCCAAGATCGGGATTGAGACATTTAGAAAGCGTGATGCGAGAACGGCATAGTTGTGTGTGCACGTGTGTTCGTGCTCATGTGCGCTCGCGCGTGTGTGTGTGCGCGTGCAGTTGGTGAAATATGATTTCGGCACTCAACAGAATGAGAAAACTCAATCTGTCTGAGGGGCTAAAATGTAATTTCCCCCATAAACACTGCTTCCTCCGCTTCAATTTTGAAGGTCATTGCATGTTTAAGTGTCTTTTAATGACACTTAAATTACAAGGTATATATTAACAATGTGCCTTTTTTTGTTGTACAATACATTGCTGTATTTTGAAATATTTTGTATCTTTGCTGCAGCCTGTTGGTGACCAGATCAAGTCTGTGAACTTCTGCTGTTGTGTATAATCCCATCTTTGAGTACTCTAGACATTTGTATATTTTTCATAACAGATTAGGACTAGCTTTTTGTATTCATTAGTTAAAGCCTACTGCACTGTATATCATAGATTTCTGTCCATCCAATTAACTGCTGTTGTTGTCAAAAGACTGCCCTGCTCTCTAGCCAGGAACTCTCATTTACAATGCAATATGATCATACAAATATATACATGTAGTACTGTTTGGCTTTTTTTTCTCTGTAAAATTGATTTCTATACAATTCCATGTGTATTAAAATAAAAACAAGTATTACAAAGTTAATAGACTTTTACAGTATAGACTTTATAACAAAGGCCATTTTATATATTCTAGGGTTAAAACTTTGTTTTTTAGATTTTCTTTTGGAGGATCTACATAATTTTTTCTTTAATTATACCTGAATCATTACACTATGCCAACAGAACAAATCATAGCACTGTCATCATTGTGTGCCAAAAGTATTTAATCTATTTATTGCAACAATTTACGCACTGCAAGTATAAAATCACTATACAATCAAGTCACCAGTTTGCATCAAACATAATACTGACTATTGGCTTCCATAATAACAGATCTGTGGATGGTGCAATTAGCAGTCCAACAAATCAGAGATGTATCATGTTCACTTTACCATTTTTCCTGTGGTAGTCACATGGTAGCAGTTGCTCCAAACCTGGAAGACTGTCAGTAGATTCAATTTATGTGTAAACAGAGCTTTGACTAATTCAGTATGAATTGTAGTTGTAGTATTTCGTTTTAGCTCCACTCAACCCATACCTCTGAATCTGTCCAGCCATCAAAGTTTTGATAATGAAATGTTGCAATAGTGACATATTTCATAAAAAATCTTATGGTTTTAATTTGCAATAGTGAAATAATAAATAAAAAATCCTATGGTTTTAATTTGCATTGGCATTTTAACTGGTGCATTGTAAAAGTAGCAAAAATAAGGGAATTAATTGTCCTTTAAATGTAGAGAATAAACATTGTGAAAGTGGTAAACCTGAATTTGTAGCTACTTTGGTGAGGCTGACCATATAGATGAAGTGTGCATGTTGGTTTCACATGCAAATAAAACATAATAATATTAAGCATCAATAAGCATCATCATCATCATCATCATTACCTACCGCATATATGTACAGTGGCATCATAGTTACTGAAAATTGGATTTACAAATTTGTGAGTATCAAACCAGATTTGGATAACACATGATCTCAGCCTTGCGTCAGGAGCATACCTCCATTGCTTTCCACCTTGAGCAAGGCCCTAAACTCTCAGCTTTGTGGCTGAATTGGATTCCTCCATACTTGTCATCTGTCTTTGATAAAAGTGTTTCGTAAATGAATAAATGTAGCTGTATTCGTTTTTTTTTTCTTTTTTCAACGCAATGTTTTAGTGCCACTGGGTATTAGAGGCTTCCTCATAACTTCTATTTGATACCAATGAAATAGAATCAACTCGCCCTGAATGGCATCAACAGCTGAAAATAAGCACGCAAACACGCTGGAAGCTACAGTACAACATCCATAATCATATCCTGCGTACGTGTGCTTGATCGAAAGCATGCTTTAATGGCGCACACGCTCTTCCCTAAGGCACACCCCTGCTGACTGAAGGACATCCACGTGATTGATGAGACCTATTTATATCGAACATCAGGCAACATCTGACAAGGCCACACACACACACACACACACACACACACACACACTGATTCCTCTTGCATTGGCTGAGGCACCAGCTCTGCATCATCTGTTCCTCGTCAGGCTCTGAGCAAGCAATGGATTGATGGAGCTGTAGTGTGAGGCGGTGTATGTGTTTGAAACTCAACCGACATTCGTTACTCAACTGGTGCCACTCCCTAAGCTCAATCTTCCTTAGATTTATAACGGACCTGACATGTAATGAACGAGAGGACACTTTCATTCCGAACTCTTAATGACAGCCATTAATGTTATTATTCTCTCGTATCAGATTTAATCAAAGGAGGATGAAGAATTCACACAGTCATTCTTGTCAGATGAGCTAAATTAAATGATAGTTACCTCACGCTCATAGACTCGCTCTGCATGAGTGTATGCCACCAGTACTGAACTTGCTTGCTGGGTGGCAGGTATGGCCTTTCTTTCTTAGATTTCTATTACAGAATTAGCATAACAATAGCATATTGCAATAGCATATACGAAAAGGTACGGAGAGATGTCTCTGAGCAAACAGGGGTCAACCTTTTCCCTCTTAGCTTGGTGGCGCAATACTGGAATATTTACATTGATGGCATTTGGTGGAAGTCCCTATCTAGAGTGATGTACAAATATTCTTAAAAGTCTTTATCAATGGATAAATCAACTGCTGTCATTCATGCATGGAGCTAGTCATTAGGTAAAGGGGCTTTGTGCGTGTCACATGTACATTACAGGACAGTGCAATTCTTTCTTTGCAAATTCAACCAATGATAGGAAGCTGGGGTCAGAGTGCAGGGTAAACAATGTTACAGAGGGTTAAGGGCCTTGCTCAAAGTCCCAAGAGTGGCAGCTTGACGATAGTGGGGCTGGAACCCCAAACCTTTCAAATAGTAACCAAGACCTTAACCTTAACTACTGAGCTACAACTTTCCTGGAAACCTGTCCAGCATTTAGATATTTAGACTAATATTGGTACTAATACAGACTGATAAACTGATGTGTCTGTCATCCTCAATCCCGTGTGTCAACAATTCTCCTCAGATCTTATTCCAGTGACAAATAATAAGGTAAATATTGTCAAAGACTGTTTATTGCAATTTGCACACTTACTCAATTGCAGTTGCTGTTTTGCACGCATTTCAGTACAAAATGCCTCTGTCCTGCATTGTTTGTTTTGTCTTTTGTCTTGCACTGTTTGGCTTGGACAACTTACTTTTAGTCCTTAGCCCTGTCTGTCCTGTAGCTCTATGTTGTTTATGTAGCACCAGGGTCCTGGAGAAATGTTTCATTTCACTGTAAACTGTGTCATCTATATATGGTTGAAATGACAATAAAAGCTTCTTGACTTGTCTTAAATTCTAGAGTGGCACATGGTGCTGTGGGCAGTTTGGCTCCCTCGCAGATTCAGAGCCACAAGCACAGGTGTGTAGAGCTTTGTGGAGTTTCACAAGTTCCTTGTATCAGCATGGTTTCCCTCCAGGTTCTCCCTTTTCTCTGACCTTCCAAAAATCACTCCAGTGGGTGGACTGGTGATACTAAATGGCTCATAACTGTGAATGAAAATTCACATAGTGCTCTGTAAATTGACTTGTTTGGACAGACAGTGTATTCCTGCCTCATGCATAGTGTTTCCATTTACATTTATAGAATTTTAGAGATTTCAAGACTATCAGTAAATATTTAAGCTGGTTCACTCTGTCACAGATAAGTACCATTAGTCTATAAAATCTGTTGTGGTGATAATATATTGGAAAAACACATTTTTTTGTTAGTTTTCTGCCAAGATTTAATGTAACACTGCTAGGATAAAAACAGATGAATGAATGCAGATGAAAAAAAAAACACTTTACCCTTTTGATTAGACATTATAATGGATGGCAGGAGTTAAGTGCCTAAAGGACATCTTGTTGGCCATTGAAAAGGACACATTTGTTTTGCTTCTTAAAGCGTAAAAAGCAGACGTTTGCTACAGTTTCCCCCTAGGTCTTGTCCAACACATTTTATCTGCTATTTTGCTGAGTGACTAAATCCATTTTAACGTTCTTTTTTCTACCTGAGGCTCCTGTGGCTACTTGGCAGGGTTTTTTTTTTTCTTCAGCAAGGTTGTATTGTGTAGACTCAGTGCTAAGCCTTTATCAGCCACAGACCACAAGTGCTTATTGGATTATTGACTAGACCCTCCTGCTATTAGGAACTCTGAAAATAGTGACAGACGATTCATAATCACAGCATTCTGTAACTTCGGCGAAACTTTAAAGCCGCAGGGAACCGAAATCTATAGTGGCTTTTTTTAATGAGGTTAATGTTTGCCTTGTTGGCCACAGTATACAGTGCAATGGGTGAATAATTAATGACCTTCCAACACTGACATTTAGATCAGAATTTACTTTACATGTATAAATGTAAAAAGGAAATGCATTTTACATTTACCAACCACAACACTTGATATCCCCAAACTGCTTTTACCAAAATAATCCATTCAAGCGTCATAGTCTCTGGTGAGAACACATATCCTGTTATGACAGCACTATAATTAAAGAGGTTGGCGGATGCAGGGTCGAACGACGATCTTGCTTTTCAATGCTTTCTTTGTTGTGTTTAATTCTGCTTGAGTGCTGTAGCAGACTGGGAGTTTCAGAGATGGTAATCAAGTATGCAGTTTTATATACTAGAGCACTTTTCACGTTGGTCTTAGTGTATATAGCAAATATAATTAAAACTCTACCTAGATTTTACACAATATACTGTATACGATTATACTTTGAGTTCTGGTTAGATTTTTCGAACACATGCCAGATAGGAGGTAGAAGTGAAGCAAAAAGTGTATGCTATGTATTTTCTGTAATTTACAAAATGACAGATTTTTTATTCTGAGTAGACACAAGTAAAAGACTTGTTGCAAGTTGTCTGTATGACTATTAATTATAGAGTATTTTAGCAGGTACAAGCTGAAGTAAGTACCATCAATATAACAAGCATTTGCCTGCAGCAGAATTGGCAAATGATCTGTGTATGTTGCTTCAAATCAATCAGAATAAAGTTATAATGCATCATTACCAATCATGTATTGTACATGCAGAGGCATTGCAGCATTAAAAACAAATGCCAACATAGGGTACATAATATGGACAAATGTTTGTGGTCACCATGAATTAGCTGTTTTAATAACCACCACTCGTTTGGAAAGATATTGCACTAGATTTTGGATAGTTCTTGTGGAGATTTGTGCTCATTCAGCCACAAGAGCATTAGAGTCAAGCCAGGTACTGATTTATGCTGAGGAGGCCTGGGGTGCAGTCAGCGTTTCTAATTCATCCCTAAGGTGTTCCGTAGGGTTGAGGTTAGAGCTCAGGCTACTCAGGATTTTCCACTACAACCATATCTTTGTGGAACTCGCTTTGTGCACAGGGGGGCATTGTCATGATGGAACATACAATTGAGTGCCTCCAACTAACAAACTAACAGTTTAAGTCAGATGTCCTGATACTTTTCTCCTTAAAACTGTACGTTACATATTAAATAGTATAAAAATGATTAAAGTAGAGAAGTCAAAATTGATATAACTGATATATGAAAGGATTGAAATAGAAATAATAATTAGAAGTAATAAGGAGTCTATCCGTAGCCTTTCTGGTTTACAGTACAATCAAATGCTGTATCATTTATTATTTTATTCATCTTCAATAACCGATTTATCCAAAATCACTGCACTGTCTATGAGATGGAATGTCAGTTCATTTAGCGCTTCAAATGTCAGTCATTTTAAAAATCGAAAATATTTTGTTTTACATTTCTGAACATCACCTGGTTTGGAAAATGCACAACCTTGACCGCTGGCCTAAGATGCTTAAAAATGCTCTATAAGACTAATCCTATTCTATCCTAAGTCAATTACAAATAAAATAGTCTAACAAACTTTATTTGGGCTTGTAAGTGGTAGAACAGCCCTTACAACAAGGAGTTTAAAACAAGGAGATAAAGGCGAGTTCACAAGTTTGGAACACAAATGAGAGCAGTGACTATTGAGTGTTATGATGAACTTGGGAATGGTGTTTGTGTGTGTGTGTGTGTGTGTGTGTGTGTGTGTGTGTGTGTGTGTGTGTGTGTGTGTGTGTGTGAGCGCAGTGAATGCTAGTGACAGTGGGACACCTCTACCTGCTCCTGCAGGTTTGTCTCGGCCTCCCACTCTTGTGCACTCTCATGACAAGAGGAGCATACGCCAATAAAGAGAACAGTTGCGTATATACAGTATGCGTGTATGTGTGTGTGTGTGGATGTGTCTGGTGTGTGTGTGTGTCTGTAAATGAAATGTCTGAATAATCCTGTCCACCTTCCATGACTCATGCATTCTCTCATCTCTCACTCACTTTCATTATACATCAACCGTTACACACCTCCAGAGTCGCGCCAGCTGTTTTTATTTTCCTACTTAAATTGAAACCTGTGCTGGAACCGTGATATAATTGCAATGCTATGATAACCATATAATTCAATACTGCTGCTTTTCTATTCATCTTGGTATGTTTCCAATTTTTAAACAAGACAGAAACAAGCTTTGCTCTTCCCTCCAAGCTTTATTTCTTTTTTTGTAATGTCTCCAGGCAGGTATAATGAAAGGCCATATATGTCAGGATAAGATAAAAAAAGAAAAAAAGTTCCATGCTTGAATCTAACAAATGCAGGTGGGAAATGAAGTTAAATAAGGAAATTAAGAAATGTCAGGATTGGCATAGGATTGGCCCTGGAAAAACATACGAGCCAATCATCTGAATTTGTTGTTCAACCATGACATCCTTAATTAGCATAGAATTGAGAAAATGTCAATGCAAATGTCACTTGCTGATTTGCTGTTGTTTTGTTGGTTGCCACTGTCACTGAAATCACAGCTCTCTGTTGTACAAAGGAAACGAAATGGTCGCCTTCCCTTCTGCTACTGTCGAAGTTGTTCGGTAGTTTATTAGATAATCACAACAATCTAAAAATTCCATTGTCTCAAAATGTACTTTTTATCAAGCATGCTTGCAAATAAACGACTTTAAATGCTATACATTACGTTTAAAACTCACTTAATTCCTCACACCGTCATTGTTGAACACATAAATGAGAATTAACACTATTATGTTGATTTCAGTGCATGGTTTGAGTTGCTGTCATGTTGCAAGGTACCCACAGTGTGTCAGTGGCATATTAAAAGCTGATGAAATCCTGATGAAAGTCCATCAAAAAATCGTCCAATCTTTTATCTATTGAAATATCTTAAATGATTTCTGTATGAAGACACAATGCAAAATGTTAACAGCACCAGCTAGGTGGCTGCTTATATTAGATTACATACACATTACATACTGTTCATACATACACACATAATACTAAATAAGATGCCAAAATAATAGGCTACATACACTTTATAGACAAAAGTATTGTGGCACCTGAACTTTCCAGCCATATGTGGTTCTTTCCCATACTGCAAAGTTAGAGGCCCACAATTGTATAGGATGTCTTTGGATGTGGTAGCATTACATTTTCCCTTCAATTTATCTAGGAGACTCAAACCTGTTCTAGCAGGACAATGCTCCTGTGGTTTACATAGGTTTGTAGTGGAAGTTCTTGAGTGGCCTGCTTAAAGCTCTGACCTCAACCCTATTAAATTGCTTTGGGATGAATTAGAATGCTGACTGCACCCCAGGCTTTCTTTTGAACTTGTGGCTGAATTAAAACAAATCTCTCACATTTTTCCAGAAGAGAGGATGTTATTATAACAGCAAATGGGGACTTGATGTGGAATTGAATATTCAAGAAGCACCTATGAATCTTATGGTCAGGTGTCCACAAACTTTGTTCATATAGTGTATCAGGGATATTGTTTTTTACTATGTAGACACACTGACTTTATATGTGGTACATATAACATGTCACTAAAAAGCTAATTCAACAAAGCATAAGGAAAAAACGAATAAAGCTGAAAATAAAGTAGTTCTATGTAGTATTGTATTTTCTAGTCACAACATGATGTTTTGGAAAGTATATAAAGTCTATAGTTGTATCATAGTACCTAGCCCTTCAGTAACTTAATTATGAAATAACATTCAATCTGGCAATTTATACACTTTATGCAATTTATTTAATAGTTGTTAGTAGATAATTTACAATATTACACCATGCGAAAGCTGAAAAGCTAGTTTAGAAAATACAGGGTTATTCATGAAATATTGCATTTTGCTCTTGAAATTAATTCTGCCACCATATCTAAAGAGACGTAAATTGTTTATTGTAACACTGCTGGTAGGTCAGGGGAGTAAATGAAGACTGAATCTCAGTGAAGATGTTTATAAATGACTTCCTGAATAAAGCCTACAGTAAGTATATTACTAGTGAATGTAAGTAAATGAACAAGTTAATAAGTAAATGAGGTGAAAGAACTTCACAAAACCACAATACATAAACTATGATGCCAAACTAGAGGAAACCCAAATAAGTAAACAGATACATATTTTTGCCATATTTTTCCTGTAATCTATTAATATTGAATGGAATGGATAGGATTAATTCAACTGTCCTAGTTTATTTCATACCCAATGTACAGCATTGTGCTACAGCTGATGTGTCTCATCAGAAATTTTTGAGGAAGTCTTTGAGGCCACAAATTAAATCAAGGACTTGTCCATTGGTCCCACTTATAAATACCACCAGTATCTGTGGTCAGACCCTTCTCCTATTACCAGTTCTTTAATACCTGTTCTCCATGGTAGCCTTAATGGGGTTGCGGAAACAAAGCGCCACAGCACAGCCCGGGTAAATTACACGTGGGCAGAGCGACACCACTTTGATTTTTTCTGCTGTAATGAACGGTAAAGTCTGGACTGTCTGGCCGCACTGATGCGTGTGTGATAAGGATGGTTTATAGGAGCTGTGGGAAATACTTTGTTTGCATGTGGTAGAGTGATACGAACAGCCATGTCATGTTTTATTCATGTTTAGAGCAGCAATGGAAAAGTAATAACAGTCTGCGGGTAAACACTGAACCCTCTCACGACCGCAGGATCATACAGAATTGTCATAAGGGAATCAAAATCGAATTTATGAGGTGGAGGTGACTGTAAAACTGTCTTCGGCAAAACCGGTCATGTCTGCTGAGCAACACGGGCCTGTGCGAGCACTCTATAAAAACAAACAAAAGCATTTTTTGGATTCTTCCTGGGTTTTATAAACCTTTTAAAACTAGTGTCTGTGCTGGTACACAGTTGCTTCTTTACATTCATGTTGCCAGTTTGGTCATTATTTAAGCTTTACCGCTCACTATATATCCAAGCATTTCACAAAAATGCTGCCACATTCTTACAAAATATACTGTCAAAAAATGCTTCCATATTTATCCAATTCTCATTCACAAACAGTATGCATCTGCTTACAACATTTGCAACAGTATGCTGACATTCTCAACTGCTTTAAAATATATACAGTATTCTACCCTATAATATAATGTGCACATTTACAAAATTCATTCTCACGTGTACAGCCACAATATATCCTAGAATTGGCTTTATTTGTCACATATACATTACAGCACAGTGAAGTTTGTTCTTCGCATATCCCAACTTGCTTGGAGACTGGAGTCAGAGCACAGGGTCGGCTATGATACGGCACCCCTGGAGCACAGAGGGTACCTTGCTCAAGGCCCCAAGCTTTGGCAATACCGGGGCTTGAACCCCCAAACTCAGTAGCCCAGCACTTTAACCACTGAGCTACCACCACTACCACTGCTTTACACCTCTTTACTCTTTACTCCCACTTTGAGCCCAGTGTCTATTTTATTTTTATTAAACTTTAAAACAATGCCAAGGGTTTAACCCCACTGTGACTTAAAATCTGAGGTACATACCGAACCGTGAATTTTGTGTCCTGATACACCCCTACTATTTACACAACTAAAGCAAAGCAAATCAGACATAAAACCTGATGGAATATAAACAGTAAGATTATAGACTGAATGAAAGCACCCAATAATCTAATTATAAGGACTATATTAGACAGTTCGATTTCAGGGAGTTTTTGAGTTATCCTTTGAACAGCAGCACACTCGACCTTGGCAGCAAGAGCAGTATAGTTTTTTAACAGGCCCAACACAAGCCAGCATTCTGCACACACACTTGGAATCTGCTCAGCTGAATGTCAACTAGCCCACTGCACCAAGCCACCGGGTGCTGACTATTATGAACTGTAGTGGGAGAAACTGAAAGGTGTAGTAGTTAACATGGAGCAGTCCACTGCCTCCATGATACAGGTGCTATCACTCTTTTCATGCTGATCAGATAATAAGGATCCACTACATTTTTGTGCACTTCCACTAGGTGCAGATTCCTTATTCTTTTACTGACTCGAGGATAATCGTCCACACTTATTATGCTGCGTGATCTATGTCTTCTAAGTTATTAGCCGGTCTGGTCCATTCCAAGTCTATCTGGAATGCATGGGTTCCATCTGGCTACTTCATCTGCCTTGTCTTTGCTCTTGCTTTATCTGGGTCTCATTTGTTATGTAATTTTGGTTCCCCATCATTATTACCTAATCTTGAGCTGCCTTGTTGATTGGGTTGCTTATTGTTTTTACCTCATTAAGGTCTTTCTTGTCACGATATAGTTTCTTTGCCTTGTCTCTACCTTGTCACTATTCTTGTCCTGGATTACCTTGCATCCTTTGCGTAGCTATGCAATCTGGGTCCTGTCATGCTGTTAATTTATTTACCCAGCCTAAATACAACCTCATCATTATCCAATTTGGGCCCTTGGTGTCCCCTGTCAAATTTGCACCTGCAAGTGCATCGTTTTCATACAACTGTAATAAGCAATAAAGATGCACTGATGAGAACACTTCTGTACTTAACTGTGTTTGATTAGACTTGATCTATGGCACCAGTACAAAGCCAAATGTTTCCACCAGTGCTGAACCCCACAATCAAACACTGATGATAGATTTAGTGGTGTCAGGATTTGCTCCTGTATTTCTTCTTTAGCTTGAGTTCAGTGTTCATCGACAAACACATGTTGTCTCCACTAAACTAAACCTGCAATGAACCGGCAACGTCTCCTGTCCTGATTAATTAATAACACCATGCCACATTTCTGTTTTTTGATACAGATTTTAGTGTGTGTACAGATTAATATTTACTTTGCAATGATAATTGATAGCCCAAATTTACACCACCCACATGAGTGGCATGAAAGGCCTCATAACAGTAATAAAATGCTTACACTAATGCTGTAATTTTTATGTGACACCACTACAGCAGTACAATAAGAAATAATGAGCGGATTTTATAAGCTTGAATGGATCTGAAGTACAATGCGGATTATAAAGTCGCCTATTTAGAGCCCATAATTAACTGGTAATTAAGTGCTTAATCAGGACTTTGATTTGCTTTTTAATTAAACAAATACTGTCAGGCCAGCATCAGCCATACATTTTCAAGCTGAGTTAGTCATACCCAAGCAGACTGAGTAGATGCAATAAACCACCCCATCCCCCCCTTCCCACCTGATTTCTCCTCTGAACACACAGTGAAGCCTGGCAACGTTAGAGTCACCTGGCAACCGAAATTACAGGGTAGCCTACAGCAAATCTCTGGACAGACACTGGGGTAGACTAGAAAACACAAAGAGGGACAGAATGGATGTATGATTAGCAAGACGGATGGATGGACATAAATGGATCGAGGATTGAATGTATGGCTTATACAATAGTTAAATAAAATATTTGATGGATAGATGATGAATAGATTTATAAACGAATGAGCATGAAATGATTAATCCAAAATTGGAAGAGTGCGTAGAAAAAAGGTAAGATGGGTAGATATGCACATAGCTAGATAAGCATATAAAGATTCCAAAATTTATTGCCAGTAAGGCCAACACTAAGATTGTGAAACCCTAAAAAAAATCAATTGATTGACAAGTCAACTACAAAAGCTATGTTTTAAATCTATTAACTATTTTAAGAAGACAAATGATAATGCCTTGACAGTAGTGTGATTGCATCAGATGAGAAATACTGTTTTATGTTTTTAAACAATATCATTGTTCAAGAGTTTAGAGGCATCTATGAATAATTTTTTTTTTGCATGAAAGCAGTATTTTCGAATAAATTCTTTTCGGTAGTTGAACCTTCATGTAATTGACTGGTGAATCCCTAAATTCCTTATGACACCAGCGTGACGATTTTAATGATGTATATCCATTAACCTGATTTTTTAAATCCAATTAGTCCTTAGTCATGCAGTGGAATAATGATGAACTAAGGTCTGTTGTGACAAATTTTCACTGTGACCCTGTGACAGCTTTTCAATTTACAACTGATTTCACATCTGAGAAGACAAAATTAATATTAAAAAAAAAAGCTTGCATTCGATTATTTTATTTTAGATTTCATTATTTATTAACAGTGAAATTTCAGTCTGGAAAATCATTTTAAAAATATCCCGTACTCTTCTACAAAGACAATATTATCATGGACATTTGAAAACATATTGATTAATAATGTGTTCTGTTCAAAAGAAGGCTGCAAAATGCAGCACAATGTTTAATCATGTCCCCTATTTTTATAAAGGGGAAAAAATGAAGAGACAAAGAAACCATCTTAGAGAGCTTTTGTTATTAGTACAGCTTTTCTGCAAGTGAAATTTAATCCATTTCCAGCAAATTCAAGATAGAATAAGAAGAGCTCTGCAAAGACTGTAACTAAATTTTCAGCTAGATGAAGATGATTAACGTTATTTCCCGAATGAAACGTTATAAAAGTTCATGCTATGCAAAAAAAATGTATTTGGTTCAATTACAATATTATTGAATTATTTTAAAGGTGTCATACATTGATTTTGAATATCTCCCCAAGGACAATTGGTCTTATGTAATAGTAAAACTATTATTGTTGATCCACATTTACTGTGGAAAAATAAACAAATATGGAAGACATTTATTAAAAACTGACTACCTTCGAAATCGTAAATAAAAAAGTGTAGCTATTATAATTTGTCTACACACAAAAGAATTGCTTTACATAATACTTGCCAATGGTTTTGTAAAAACACACTTTTTAAACTTCCCATTCCACATTTATTTCCCATTTGCCTTTATAATAACCTCTACTCTTCTGGGTAGATGTTCTACTAGATTGTGGTTGAATAGATTTGTGTTAAATCAGCCACAAGGGTGTTAGTAAAGTCAGGTACTGATGTAGGTGAGGAGGCCTGGGGTGCAGTCAGCATTTTAATTCATCCCAAAGGTGTTCAATGGGTTTGATGTCAGAGCTCTATAGCAGGCCAATCAAGATCTTCCACACCAACCCATACAAACCAAATCTTTTGAGGCATTGTCTTGCTGGCGCAAGTTCGGATGTGATAGCATTGTGTTTTCTAGTCTTAAATGAAGGGATTTGTAAAAACATCCTATACAAGTGTGCGCCTCCAATATTTTGATAACAGTTTGGAGAAGAACCACATATAGCTGTAAACATTAGATGGCCCAATACTTATGTCCAGATAATTTCACCTGTCAAAACATTACCTATTAAACTCCATACAAATCAGTAGATTTGGGATGTCATGATCACCTGCTATGTGTAATAAGTGACCCCCAGTCTATCCTTTGCCTTTCTGGTAACATTAAACCTAACTAGTGCAACCTGTCCAAATAAGACCTGCTGCTCTGTGAGGGAAATTCCCCCAAATATAACTGGATAAACCACAATTGAAAGATAACGCCTGATCTTTTGTAACACACGATTGGAAACAGTTTGATATAGACCTGAGTGGGCAAATCAGATGAACTGCCGTCGACTCAGTTGACATCTGCTTTCACATACAAAGAATCATAACAATTCAGTATATCCATAATTGTTGAACCCAACCTGATGAAATTGGCACTGGCCCAAAATGTATCTTGTCCTTCTTTTTATTCCACACAACGCCTCCTTCACTTCAACACTTGCATCCTATGCCAACAACAGTTGCCTAGCAACTCTATATTTGCCTGGAAGAATCCTACTCCAGTATTTATTTTTGATGCACAACAAGACCCCTGCTTGTGAATTTGCACAGAAACTGTTTCTAAGCACAAACTGAAAAGACGCTGCAGGAAATAAGTGTGTGTGTGTGTGTGTGTGTGTGTGTGTGTGTGTGTGTGTGTGTGTGTGTGTGTGTGTGTGTGTGTGTGTGTGTGCTTTTATTAAATCACAAAAAGGCACACATCCTTGTCTTGAGAAAGAAGGGCAAAAGTTCTAAATGTTTTTTTTTCTACAAAAAGGGTATAGTGCTCAATTTGAAAGTCATCATGGACACATACTCTCACTGGCTGGTGTGCAGGATTTGTCTGGAGCCCCAGTGTGAGAGTAGAACATGTCAACCAAATGGAACTGAGAGTGGTCTTTCTAGTCCTCAAATTGCCATTACTATTTCTAAGACACCGAGTTGTGCTCATCAATCAGTGTGCTGGCACTTGGTCAGATGATGCTCTATGCCTTGCCTGAAATCTCTCCAGGTGGCCTACCTATGGTTAACCTTATGAAAAGCAACTGACTTGGATGAACTGTCGAGACAGAGAATATGCCTTAGAGAGTGGTGTCACTACACAGAGGTGGTGTCCTAGATCTGGAAAAAAGTTATGTAAGGGCAAACCTCATTGCTAATGAGCTCAACTTTTTGTTGACTGGTTTACTCTGGGTCAGGACGCATTGGCTCATGATCCATTCTACTATCCTGCTTCCATTTGCTTGTGATGCCGAATAGAATTTTGTTCTGTTGAGAGGACTGCAGGTTGAGTACTTTGACCCAGCAGTACAAAAGAACTCCTGAATACAAATAAAGTGCGTAAGTGGCTTCAGGTAGAAACTGTGCTATATCATCTAAATCAACTGTTCCTAAATTACCAATCTTCCTAAAGGGTGTGATTGACAGTGAAAACACCAATCATGATGTCTCACTGGGGGCTCATTAACTTGTCATAGCTTATCTGAAGTGAGAGAGCCATGCTCCCTCAAGAGCCTGACATGGGATCACCTTTGTACTCTAAACACTACCTTTTTGCTATCAATTACTTTAAGAAAACGACTGGGAGATCTACATACTTGGTAATAAGACCACCCTTTGAGCATTTGTGGCCAGATGATTCTAGTAAACTCCAGGTTTATTGCCCATCATTATATTCTATTTCAGCATTATGTCAGTCTGTCCTAAGCTGGGTCTTTGGGTGCATTACTCTTTTCCTTTTTTAGAACTAATGGGCCCAAACTTGCTCATTGTTTTAATGAGTTTTAAGGTTGTTTTAATCTTTCACTGAGTTCCTTCAAGACATGGTATGCACTGTGTATTGATGGTGATGCATTCCATGACTGAGACAGTACTGCATAGGCAGTGAGAATCAAATTATTAGATCAACTGTAAATTTGTCATTGTGGAAAGTAACAGGAAGATTATTGGCTGTCACATATTATTACCTTGGCCTATAATGACACCACTCTATAAGGAGCATCTCTCCAGTGTGTGGCATTTTTTGGAGGAATGGTACTCCTGAAAAATATGTGCTGCTGCTCCCTGTGAATTATACAAGTTAACCTTGCCACTCTTACTAGCATGAGTGCAACAGTCATCTCTGAAAACGTTTCTTGTCAGTCCTATGGTCATCATTGAATAGAGGCTCCAGGCGATTCTCAGCGTCCCTTGCAATTACTGTAGATTGCAGATCTTAGCACCACATCAACTTGTAACCAGTCAGACCACAGTTTTACTTATACTGCTATTGAAACCAATTATCGAATTTTATGGACTGGATGAACTGGTTTATTATTATTATTAGATGCCAATCAATGTACAACATCACTAAAATTACTAAACACCATAATGATCAAAGGTAGGATGTGGATTCCTATAGAAAAAAATAATAAATACACAAATAAATAATATATACACAGTGCACAGTGCATCCTACCTAACACATCCACTCAACCAACTACCAAACCCCCACACAGACACAATGCACAAATTCCTAGCTGCTGAAGCGACTCCTATGCAAATCCACACCCTGTCTAATTTGACAAAATGCACAGATGAATTAGGATGCAAAATGGTAATTACTCTGAAATAGACCATTGAAGAACGATTCTGTTAGCATTCTGAGGCACCTGGAATCCATTACAGTGCATGGTTTACTGTGCTAGACTTATGTGCATTCCCATACATCTGCACAATATGGAATATTAATGGATATTGAATGCAATGGCAAATAAATAAAAGTCAGTGTCTGGATTGGGGTTGAACTGCATTCAGTTCTGTGCAAACAGCAGCACTGTCCTCTTGTGACCTCTCCCAAACATCCCACCCACCCACACACACACAAAAAAAAAATAATAATAATAAAAAAAAAAAACACACACTCAGACATGCATTTTTCTCCCACACATATATACACTGTGCAAATAAACATGGTGAGTCATGGAGTACTGCCTGCATGTCTCATGTGCTTCGAAATGGGAATAGATGCTGAATTGTTGGTAGCTCACAGAATCTAATGTAATGAGCAACACACACACACACACACACACACACACACACACACACACACACACACACACACACTCTAAAATAAATGCATAGTTGAACCATTCAGTACCCTGAAAGTGCAAAGCTACCATCAGCCTCTTTGACTGTGGCAAACAGTCCTTTCACACACACAGTGTTTACACTGAGGCTGCAGTGTTTGTGATGTAAATGTATAAATGACAATCCAAACACAGCAGGAAAAAAACAGAACAAACAGAATCAGACAGAATTCTGCATTAGCCTCCTTTTTTCTACATTTTGTTATGACTAAATGCTATGGATATATACTATGGATTTTATTAATAAGGGATTTTATCAATGACATTTTTAAGAAATTCTATCAAACCTTATTAGTTTGTAATGAACCACTACTGAAATAGAAGTCAACTAAAATCAGCCGAAAATGCCCAATAAATATGTGTTTAAGTTCAAAAAGGCTTCATTGACTTGACAAATTAGTTCATTTTCAAAGGCTCAAAGTTAAGTAGTATAGATTTCCTACTTCCTACTAACTCCGAATACATTATGCAGGTCATGACATGATAAAGTTCTAAACTCCAGTTTTTTTCTGGCTTTAGATTTTTGTTTCCAGGGCAATCATATACCAGGTGCCTACAGCATACTGTATTCCTCTGGCCCAATACTTTTTCAAGCCCTATTTTTTTAAGTACTTATAATCTTAGAACCTTATTTTTCTCAAGTTAGTATGTTCTCAGGGTCACATACTGTATGGGTTGAAATGTTCACTGTATTCCAAGAGGCCCAATATTTTTAAGGTCCTGTATTCCAAGAGCCTACCGTTTCTCTGTTTCAGGGTTCTACTCAGATATATTCTCAAGTTTCTATGTCCAACTGTTTCCTAAAATGATTGGTAATAAACTAATGGGACATAATTTCATAACTCAAAATACTCTTATGGTGTATTTAAAACAAGTTCACTATACAGGTTCAAAACTATAGTGATACTTGACTTTTTCAACCATGTGTGTTTTTTTCACAAACTATTACTGCAAAGGTTCACAAGTGTATTGAATGTCTTTGGATGTGGTAGGACGAAAATGTGCTGGAAGAACTATTCAAGCCCCATGAAGATATGTTTTTCATGGATTGTAGTGGAAGATCTTGTGTGGCCTGCTAAAGAGCTCTAACCTTAACCTATCCAACAACTTTAGGATGAATTGAAATGCTGACTGCACCACAGATACATCAGTACCTGACTTTACTAACACTCTTGTTGCTGAATGAGTACAAATCTCAACAAGCACACTTTTCTTCATATAGTGTATTTAAGCCACATAAGTGTACATTCATATCTTATAAATGTGGAATCATAACAAGGCAATAAACCAATATAATAAAATATTTGTAGCATTATTTTGACAAACTATGTATTTTGCAAGTATTCATTATTATCCATGTGTGTATCTGTTCCCATTCTTGACTAATAGCTCTTCTAATAATTCATATGTTCTTAATAAATGCACCATGCAGAGCATTAAGAGCAATAATCCCAGGAACCACATATGGAAAGGAAGCATGCAGCTGGTAGTTATTCACATCTGGACCTCTACAATACAAACTGCTGAACATGCGACCTTGGAAAAGTTAGGAATTTATTTAATAGACAGCTAGGTAAGCACTTAAAATAATATGTTATACTATTGTAATCTGTGTTTTAAAAAAGCTGGAAATGAACATCTACCATGTGTACATGCCTAGTTCATACATTCTAACAGTCATCAGGCAGTAATAACAAAAAAAAACATGGTCATGACGCAACTTGGAACACTTGTCTTTTCCTTTTATATTCGATGAACTTTCATTTTCTAAGCCAAACTTTCCAAGTTTGCCATGTTCTGCCATAAACAATAACTTAAGTAGTGGTTTTGAAATAAGAGGAAAAAGATTTTACATAGCAAACACACACAAGTAAATAGATGCACTGTGAAACATCAAAGTGGGGTTAGAGGAAATGTGGGCACTGTTTGAACAACCTAATAAAATTTGTGAACTAGAACTAAACATTAACTGGTTTTATGCTCAAAAATATATATGTGATTGTATAAATCTAAACACCCTTTTAAAGGGTAAATATTGTAGATCATATGCAAAGAATATGGATCTGTGTGATATATCTGTGTCCTAAGTAAAAGATTTAAAGTTTATAATAAAATTACACCACCTGCCTATGTTTTTAGTAGATTAAAAAGTGTATCACGTTTCATCAAGGTATATACAGTATAATGAAAACACATAGTCTACCGGAAAATGATTTTACTACATTTGATAGGTTACACAAAATGAAAAAAGTAATGCTTTAGTTAGCCCTTAAGTGCACAGCAGTTCTATAGGCATGGACGAACTCTATCTGAGCACTCCATGAGCACTCATGTATAGAAAGTCAGCGATCAGTCAGAGAGTTTTAGAGAGGATGAGCAAGGTCACACACTGCAGAAGGAAAGGCCTAAAGAGTTCCCTCTATCCGTTCTGCTTTAGCGGTTAGTGGTTATGAAGTATAGTGTACATCATAGGACCCTGTCTATCAAATCCCCTGGCCCACACTTTTTTTTTTTAGTCATCAATTTTTTCACTTCATCTTTCCTGTTCCATTCACTGCCACTTTCTCTCAGTGTTTTAGTTTTCTCTTAATCTGGATGTACTGTGTCTTCTTTATAAGGCTGTACAATTTCTTTAAAAGTCTAGTTTATTGTCCCTGGTTTTTGACATGTTTGAAAGCTGCCCAGTACAGTACACCTCTTAATCGTGAAAGAGGCTTAGGAACAGATCAAGCGATGATAGAGCTACAGATATGACAGAATGGAGCGAATCTTTCTTTCGGCTTCTCCCATTAGGGGTCGCCACAGCGACCATCCGCATGTTTGATTTGGCACATGTTTTTACGCTGGATACCCTTCCTAACGCAACCCTCCCCATTTATCCGGGCTTGGGACCGGCACTAAGGCTTGTGCAACCCTAATGACTAGGGATCAAACCTGTGACGCAGCGGTGAGAGCGCCGCATCCTAACCACAAGACCACCAGGGAACCTTCACAGAATAGAGAGAATAAACAAGCAAAATAAAAAAAGTTTATATAAAAAAACTGAGAGCAAAAAATCGTAAAGTGTCAATATTGCGATTTAAAGGAGAGGAAAAAAAAGAACAGTTAGGGAACACGTGTCAAAACTACAGAGAATTAGCAGTGAAATGGAGTAGGAGTGGAAGAGAAAGAGCTGTTATTCTGGAATCATCACCACAAGTGCTTTTTCTTGGCCACTGAATTCAAATCAACGCCGACACCAAAATGCAGCTAATTTGGAAGAAGGTACAGTACAAGTGACATCCGAGGATCTGGGTTTGGTGTCATTTCCTTACAATTGAAGTGAATTCCTTATGAGATATGAACATTATGGTATGGATGGGGCTACAGGGGTGTGAACTGCACAGAAGGCCACTGCCAGTGCTATTACTATGAACATATTACATTCAATATGTGTGTAGAAGCTTAAAAGATAAATGTGTGAGATGGATAAAACCTGTTGTCACCATAACAGTGTCATAACTACAACTTAGAAAATCCATTTTGGAGAGGCTGTTTTTAGGCCAATAGCTTGCCAGTGAAAAAATAACTAAAAAAGCGAGAGAGAAAAACAGAAAGAGATTGAAAAAAGTGAGAGAATGCAATAGTAAAAGGTATGAACAAGAAAATAAATACAAAAAAACAGCAAGACCCTAGAGAAAACATCATATAATAAATAAATAAATTACAGGTATTTTCCCAGTGCTGAGTTTCAATGTTATAGTGTTACTTGTAAAATGAATTATTTTCTAAGAACAGCACGTCATGTAGTGTTTTGTTTCGCTTATTCCACAGAACTTTGCCAATGCTGGCATTTTTTTTTCCATTAAATAAATGACATTTTTATTTATTTATTTATGCTGAAGTTAGCTAAAAAAGGTTGTTCCCATCTTTAAGTTTATAAGGGGAAAAAATACAACTGAATACCAATCAACCACAAAAACCCTCCATCCTGAACAATTCTGATTATGCAGACACTGGAGAGTCCTTCTATTGATTCAATATACATCTGCTGACAAAATCTTTACAGTATCAACAAATGTACATGTCCTTTTTCATTGCTGTTTAAAAAAAAAACTCTCATCAGAATTCAGCATCACAATTTTGAACTTTGGTTTACACTTTCACAATATTACGTATTAACCATAATACTACACTTGTATAAATCATTTTTAACAAATTCATGGAATAATTCTCTTAGTAGGGCACATCAAATGTTGAATAAAAACTTGTATGTTGTGTTTCCAAAGAATTCCTACTTTCAAACTGACATCAAATCAAGCTAGCTGCTCACCACGTAGCCAAAAAAAAAATTAGCTTGCCTTAACTTTACATGAGCACTACTGTATATTCAAGCGTACATGTACAGTACATTCGAAGACTGAAAACACATACAGAAGAAATTTTTCACTCCTCAAATTTCAATATCCAGCTTGATGCTAACGTAAGACGAGCATGGCTCTTCGTCGCACGTAGCTTGAATAATAACAGAATTCCCAGGCTCAGACTTCCTGCTTCTGAAGTAACTCAAAGGCAGTAAGAGTGAACAGCTGTTTTTCTGTTACTTTGTAAATAAAAGACAGTGTGTGGGTGATATATAAAAGAGAGAGAAAAAAAAGTCGATATGGTGGCAGGAACAGAGCTAAATATGAGATGCACAGACAAAGGCACGTTCACAGGGAGAAACACAGAGGAGTATTATGGTATCACATTTGCTTGTTGGGGTTTCCTCACATTAATATCTTGGAGTATCCAGCTAAGTGTGCGTGTGTGAGGGGAGGTGTATGTGTCTTGCTGAGTAACCATCTGGAGAGTGTCCGTGCACACACACACACACACACACACACACAGCTCACAATTACTGTGCAGGTTTAGAGAGAACTACATAATGATTTGTGGATATATATACTGTATGTGTGTGGGGGGAGGCAGGGAGATAGACAGAGAGAGAGTAGTGAGACTTAGAAAGAGTAGTGTGTGTCTACGCAGAAGCTCCTTTAGCTTTGTGGACTACAGCCTGCTGTGTCCTAACCATCATGGCTGCCAAGAGCCCTAATCTCCACTCTGTCAGTGTCATTACTGCAGCTCAGCCACTCGGAACTAGAAGCACCAGCACGTAGGTAAAAAAGAAAAAAGAAAAAAAAAGCACATGCTATATGACAGAGTGTATAAATAAATCCTCAAGGTCTGAGATGAGAGGTGAGCAAAAAAATTTATAAAAAATCCACACCACTCCAGACTTTAATTTTGTAAGTTAAGTCCAGCACCCTTCAGACCTAATATTATAAGCATCACTGATGATTTGCCAATTGAATGAATGAAGCTAGCAGCAGCCAAAAATAACAACTGAATGGGAATTCATACATACACATGCACATGCACACACACACACACACACACACACACACACACACATATATATATATATATATATATATATATATATATATATATATATATATATATATATATATATATATACTGTAAAATACTGGAGATGTATGAAATACAGAAGAACAGTCAAAGATAAAGCTCACCTTTACAAATAACAGCCATTTGTACTGTTTTAGAATCTCTTTGACCTTTCTCAGAGAAATGTCTTCTTTTCTACATGCAAAAACAAATAACATTTTCACCACCATTTCTTCTATGTGGCACAGTCAGGATTTGAGCTCATGACCTCTAGATAAATAGCGAACATTTTTCTGTTACATAAATCGGGATCTTTTAGGATTGCACAAATTTGTAGTAAGCAATTTTTGAGACCACTGAGCTAAATAGCAAATATTGACATGAGACTAAATGAATTTTGTGAAAAAAATAGTGATTTTGTATTATTGGCTGCTAGTAAAACAAGAATATGACAAAGAAAAAATAATAATATGGAAAATATTGTTTAAATACACTATATGGACAAACTTACTGGGACTTTTCCAGTTATTTGTGGTTCTGCTCCAAACCAAAAGGGTTGAGGCACACAATTCTATAGGATGTCTTTGGATGTGGTAGCATTAAATATTTTCTTTAACTTGAATTAGGAAACCCAAACCTGTTCCAGCATGACAATGCCCCTGTGCACATGGGTTGGAGTGAAAGCTCTTAAAGATCTTCAATGTCCTGCTATAGAGCTCTGACCTCAATCATATTAAACACCTTTGAGATGAATTGGAACGCTGGCTGCACCCCAGGCCTTCTCAGCCTATATCACTACCTGACTTTACCAACACCCTTATGTCTGAATTAGCACAAATCTCCACAAGCACACCACAAAATCTGGTAGACCATCTTCCCAGAAGGATGAAGGTTATTATAACAGCAAATGGAGACTAAATATGGAATGTAATGTTCAAAAAGCACATTCAAATCTTATGAGTATGTGTCCACAAACCTTGGTCTACTGTATATAGTGTATTTTGCACTAAAAAAATCTGTCTTACACCAACCCATTACACAACTTTACTAATACTTTACTAAACACGCTAATCATATAATCATTGTACAACTTCACAGATTTCTTCAAACAAGCAAACAGATGTTTCTACTGCATATTTGAAGCCTCTTTGAATGCCAGTCTTTTAAATTGTATTTAAATATGAATTTAATTAATAATGAAGTAATTATTAAACATTATTATTGTTGTTGAAACTGTCTTTACAAAGGAACAAAACGGTAATAGGTTTTCGATCCTTTCTTCTACCTTCTGCTCTCTGATCTATTATATCGTGGATCAGAGCAGCTGAAAGGGACACACAGAGCTCTGCCTGCTGCTCACAGCACTGCTCCATCTGCTAGAGCAAAGCCCCTTTCACACACACACACACACACACACACACACACACACACACACACACACACACACACACATGCGCCTCAGTATCAGAGCTTTTTTTAAAGTTGGGGGTTCTATAAGCTAGAGTCAGGGAATCCAATTCTAATAAAAACAAATAATAAAAAATAAAAAATAAAATAAAAATAAAAATAATAATAATACAATAAAAAATGCTCAAAGCTGTTTTAACGAAAATATATAATCAAAAATATATACATTTAAAAAAATGTTTAACTTCACCAAAGCCAGCCAATTTTCAAGCCAGAGGTGATAATGTCAAGGAGAAACTCCTGGAGTTTAAAGAAGCATGGTTGAGGTTAGGCTGAGACACTCACAAGGGAACCCATAGTCATGACTGATTATAAATTATTCTCCTTCCCTTTAGCCTTTAAATTTTTTATTTCTATTACAAACACTAAAGTGAAAGCAAGAAAGAAGACAAACAAATCGAAGTACCGTAATTTCCGGACTATTAAGCGCACCCAAATATAAGCCGCACCCACTGATTTTGACAAAGATTTTTATTTTGAACATAAATAAGCCACACCTGTCTATAAGCCGCAGTGTCTACACTGAAACTAATGAACTTTACACAGGCTTTAACGAAAGACAGTGTCTGTTACACGGCTTGTATCTAAACAGTAGCCTACCAAGAAAGTCATTGTTCACTGTCTTCCTCCTTCCTTTCACAACAATTTCTCTCGGGAGTTTATCTTTCGCATCGTCGTATGCTTAAAATCACCATCAGTGAAGCTTTTCTCCCGATGCCGTGCAGCTCAGAACACAGGTGAAGTGTTTTTTCATGCCCGGTTGTTTTCAGCGTGACAAATGATTCGCATTTTCTGTAGACAGTCAGAGTGAGCGGCAGGTCAAAAGTCAGAGGAACCTCATCCATATTTATGATGTGGTGCGGCCCGATTCAGTGGGAGCGCATCTGATTTGATATAAAGAGTTTCATTGGTTCACCTGAACCCGTTCCGCAATTTCATTGGTCCAATGTTTTGGGGCTCAATTTTTTTGGCTTGAAGTTTGTGAAACCGGTAAAAACCCAGGAAAAATCCATAAATTAGCCACTTCATTGTTCAAGCCGCGGGGTTCAAAACGTGAGAAAAAAGTAGCGGCTTATAGTCCAGAAAATATGGTAATTAGGACTAAATCCTTGCCAGTGTTTTTAATCTGTTTCTTCTTCACTTTTTTCATTCTTCCATCCAGGATAACTATGAGCCTCTCATGATCACTACTTCGTTGTGTTGTTCTGATGCTAGGAACCTAATTTAGTTATGTAAATATTCTTTTTTTTACAGAAGGTAAGTTTTAAAAAATGTTGTCCTCAAAGTTGATGAAAAAATGGGCAAGTGTAAGGATTTAAACAAGTTTGACAAGAGTCATATTGTGATGTCTAGTCGACTGGGTCGGAACATCTACAAAACTGCAGCTCTTACCGGTCTGCACCTATCAAAAGTGGTCCTAAGAAGGAACAGTGGTGAAGCGGCGACAGGGTCATAGGGGCTAAGGTTCACTGATGCACGTGGGAGCGAAGGCTGGGCTGTGTGGTCCGATCCAACATTCGAGTAGCTTCTGTAGCTTTAATTGCTGAAGAACTTCATGCTGTAATGCTCGATGGGTCAGAACTGTTTTGGCAGCAAAAGGGGACAATATTTAAACAGCTGCTTTGAAATAAACATCTAACAGAGAAACTGAATTGTTGCCATAATTATGGGATTGCCTTTAGGGCGCTTTTCCCCCCTCACTTTTGTCCACAGCAGATAAGGTTAAAAGACAGCTGTCATTATACTGAATGAGACACACTTTGTCTCGGGGCACAAACACTGCACAAAAGTGCTTTCTACCGCTAAATGGACTGCAGCAGTATCAAACCATCGAAAGCAGTAATGAAATAATAAATAAAAGGGATGCTGCACTAATAGGAGTTGTATTAGCTTTAAAAAAAATCTTTATATCAAAATTTCTACATTTACGCATCCATCATCTACGTGGCAACCAAAATGTTCCATATTCACCAGGAAGATAAAATATTCTGCAGTGCTAAATCAACGTTCTTCCTTGAAGTGTTTTGCAGCACTTGAGCAATGGATGTCAGATAATCTCCTCGGGTTATGCGCTTGTATATCATTACGTCTGAAGCTGTTTCTTACAGAATACATGCATTTGCATGAATTTAAGTTGTCCTTAGGCTAGAAAAGAAGCTATTGTGAAGTGTCCACATTACTACATTATTGTACTACGGTACTGCATGTACTGAAATGTATGTAGTATGGAAAAAACATTATTGAGTCAATAGAGAATAGAATCGGACTGTTACATGGGGTGTGTTTGTGAAAGTGAATAGATCTTATTCTAAAAAAAAAAAAAAAACTTTCTTTCGGCTTCTCCCATTAGGGGTCGCTACAGCGGATCATCCGCATGTTTGATTTGGCAAGTTTTTACGCTGGATGCCCTTCCTAACACAACCCTCCCCATTTATCCGGGCTTGGGACCGGCACTAAGAGTGGCTGGGGTTGGTTCCCTGACCGGGGATTGAACCCGGGCCGCAGCGGTGAGAGCACCGCATCCTAACCTCTAGACCACCAGGGAACCTTGAATAGATCTTATTCTATAACCCCCTAAATTTATAACTTTAGCTAAGCAGTTGAAGTATTTTTTTCCTTTAGTTTGGCTGAATATTTTGTTATTCATTCATTCATTCTTTACTTCTTTTAGTTATCCTAGGATGGGTTTCTGTGGATCCAGAACCTACTGAGAACACCAGGCATGGGGCAGGAAAGGGACACCTTGGAACAGACACCACTCCATCATATAAACATATCCTCCTCAAAAAAATGCATTAATCTGCAAACTGTTCATCAACAATGAGAGAAACAGATCATGAAGCAACACAAAACAGAAAACACAGAATGATAGAGAGAGAAATAGAGTGATCATTTCCTTCTTTATTTTATCCTACACTGGCACTTTACAATTTATCACTGTTCTTAATTTATTTATATGTTGCATTCTTCTTTTGTAATATTGCTACCATTTTGACTCCATTAATTCAGATAGAGAGAGAGAGAGAGAGAGAGAGAGAGAGAGAGAGAGAGAGAGACCCCCTTGTGTAATATTTTCTTCCTCCTTCAAATCATTTTGCTAAACTTTGAAGCAGACAAAAAGTAAAAACTAAAATAAACAATCACTAGTTGCATTATGTGTATTGTTATATACAATATATGGACAAAAATAATTTGACACCTGATGTTTCCAGCTATATGTGGTTCCCCAAACTGTTACTACAAAGTGGGAGGCACACAATTGTATAGAATGTCTTTGGATGCAGTAGAACTGAAATTAACCTTCACCTAAACTAGAAGACCCAAACCTGTTCCAAATCTCCACAACCACACTTCATAATGTAGTGGAAACTCTTCTTAGAAAAGTTCAGGTTATTGTAACATCAAATGGGGACTAAATGTGGAACGGGATGTTCAAAAAGCACATACAAATCTTATGATCAGGTGTCCAAATAACTTTTTTTTTAAACTGCAAAAAATAATGAGATCACCATCAGTATGTCTATTTTACTCTCTAATCCGTGTTTTTAGTGATAAGGCAATAGTTTTTGCAAATTGGAAAATTAAGGCGAAGAGACAATTCAATTGAAATATGACTGTTATTCAAATAAACAAAGTTAATATTAGTAACGAAGTAATTTTTCCATGTGTATAAGTCAGTTCAATTCAGGAGATCTGACAGTTCTCTATTTGGACTGTGCTATCCAAAGATTAGCCTACTAGGTGAGCTCTTTAGACGTGTACAACAGGGTTAAACACTTGGCAGAAATAAAAATATCATAAACAGTTTATTGTGAGATATAAATCATTTTTAGCACATATTTAAACACACACTCCTAAATAGACAAACTGTAACTAAAGATATTTTCTAAAGGGAAGAGAGAGAGAGAGAGAGAGAGAGAGAGAGAGAGCGCAAAGAAAGAAAACACACGCCCTCATACAGAGCTCTATTTTAATCTCCCTGTATCCCCACACTGAGGCTCGCTGAATTAAATGTCAATCATATGTAAGAAAATAGAACGGCAGCTAAGCATTCGTAGCCACAGCAACCAGAAAGCAAATCATTTTCGAAGGAGAAGAAACAGCTGCTCTAATGCCGAGATTCAGATTCGAAACAAACAAACTAAAAAAATCCCTGAGAATCAGGAGAATTTTAATGGCAAGAAGATTTTAAGTAAATCATTTTACAATTAACTAAACAGAATAATAAAATCTCAGCCTTTAAATCTTAGCTATAGAAAGGTAGGCTGAAATCATGGTCTGGAATAAATTGGGATACAAAATGAGCATCTTTCATGAATGTCAAAAAAGCAAATGAATTTTAGAACATAGTAGATTTTAAATATTTTATATAAGAATTCCTCAGTGCTTGATACATGCTGTTACATTTCTTGGCTATCAAGTTGGCTGTTATCATCACCTGGCAAATACGTAAAATCAGTAATCAGAATCTATTCATATATTTGATCGAGGAGAGGCAGCGCAAGTGCTGTGGTAGAGTTGAGGGTTAAAAAACAGGGTCAGATCTCCCCTTCAAACTGTAAACTGCAAGCAGATGACATTGAAAGTGATGTATACAAGAGGTCATATCCAGAGAGCTCTATTAATTACAGATCACTGGCAAGTCAAAATAAAAGCTGTGATCTGGGGCAATTAAATGCGTGAAAAATACATCAGCTGTACCATTCAATACTGTATATAAAAGTGCAGCCAGACCTTCTTCAGTGAGACGAATAGACACAAAGGCCATGTCTCCTTTAGTGGGACTAAGGAACAAAGGACACAATTCCTTTACTGAGAGCGGCTGTCAGAAACCAAACCTATTTAAATAACACTAAGAGAGAGACAGAGACCACACCTCTTTTAATCGAGAATAAGAGGCACATAGGCCATAACTTTCAATGAGACCACACCCTTTTTTTTAGTGAGACTAAGAGACACATAGGGTCAGGATCTTCAACAAGACAATAAGACACAGATAGGACTAAGAGACAAGCCACACCTCTTTTAATGGAACCAAGAGACACAGAAACCACTTTCTAACCACTTTCTAAGAGACACATAGGCCACATTGTCTTTAATGGGACTAAGAGACGAAGAAGTTCACACATCTTTAAATGAGACACAGAGGCCACATCCTAGGCAAACCTCTCCATAAAAAGACAATCATAGTTATAATACAGATTTGAATGGAAAAATAATTGCTAAACAATATAAAATACCTAGGTTGCATTCACCAAGCAAATGTCATTATAATGTCATCTGCAATAAGCATTTTTACAGCTAGCTAACTCACTACACAGTACAGTAGCTCCTTATAAAGCAAGTATTTATATAAAGCTAGCATTTTACACCAGACTTGTCTACAAAACCTTAAACATTATTCACTAAATGCCTAGCTAGCTTTGCCATTAGCTACTCTAGCTTTGCAATATAGAACTGATTTACCTCACATGCGGCTCTTGAAGGGCTTTTGATGAGATTGCTCTCATGAGAGAAGCACTTCGGATCGGATCATAAACATTGACACTGAATCGATCGTTACACTGCTAATTGTGCGGCTTTTAGAACATCCAAATCTATCACTCATGCGTGCTGCACTTTGTTCAGGGGATGTGTCAGAAGAAGATCTATATCCTCTGCTTTATTGTGTGTGTGTAATTAGACAGAGGTGTATAATATATTTCTAAAATACTGGAGGAAACACTTGGGACATAGCCACATGCTCTATAGAGCTTAGCTGGCTTTAAGGTAAAGGTATGTGTATGTGTGTTTGTGTATGTGTGTACATGCAGCAATTATTAGAAATAATCAAATAGAGGAAAAAGATAGAGGAGAAAAAATAGATGAAGATTCTTAGAGAAAATGTGTTAGACAAGCTACTGAATGCAAGAAAGAAAATGAGAAAAGAAAATGTACGAAATGGAAAAGGAAAACTCACAATTATTAACACGTTATTACTTCAAAATTTGCTTTAAGGAATCTGATACAGTTTGAAAATTAATACATTTGCATAGAAACTAAATTATTTCATAAGAACATTTAAAAGCTGCTTGGTTTCTATCAGGGTCGTAGACACTCAATTTGACTGAGCTCCGCCCCTGGTTTGATTGCCTTGGTTTGTCACAGACTTAACAGTCACATGAAAACAACAGCATCGCAGCATGTGTTTCGACCTTTAATGCTCCCCTGTGTGCAAATGTCTCTCCAATATTAATTGATCCAATATTAATTTCTTTCACACAGTGGAGTGACACTTTGTTGGGCCGACATTTGCAGCAGCTGTATTGATTTCGCAAAGTTCTCCGAATTTTTAGTGGACATATGCTCTCCAGACAGTCTAGTACATCATTAATAAAAGTGCACTGTAAATCCAGTGTACAGGCTATCAACTCGTGCATAATGATTCTTTTAGCCGGCAATGTACTACGAGTGATTACAGGAGAGGACAACTTCACGTATGTGTAAATGTGAATTTGAAAAAAAATGTGAAATGTGTTAATGTTGCATTTAATCACATTTGCTACTTCTGATTTCAGGCTGTAAGATTCTAATTGCTTCTGATGCACTTTGATGTTTCCTCTCTAATCCTGTCCATGTTGTCTGCTTAATCAATCTCCTACCCATTGCTCTTTAAAAAACATCTTGGATGTTGTGATGGAGTGTGCAAGAACATGTCTGACATGGCCCACATTACTTGAAACTAGAAGAGTAGAAATTAAGGATGCTGAAATCTCTGTTAAAAAGGTAAAGTAAAGTAACCCTCATAAAATTTCATCACATTCAGAGAGACTGACAGACACAGAGGTCACACTCACTTCACAAGGACAGTCACAAAAGCCACAGCTTCACAAGGACAGTCACATAGGCCACACCTCTACAATAACTATTAAATAATAACAAACTGTAAGATTTTTTTGAACATTTGGTCGTCTGAGAAAATTTTGAAAATCCTAAAAGATTCCTATAATCCTAGTCTAAAATCTGTTGGGTCTGATCGCCAGTTTGACATGTTCGCCGACAGCCTATTAATGGCCGTTGCGATAATTTTTTCCTTTGAGGAAATTCTGGTAGTGTCAGAATTCAGACTTTTTTCTGTAGTGTAACTTTTTCTAGGAAGATCGTCAAACTAAGAACCAATAGGAGCGCTGAACCTGATGCCTCAATTAGCATGACAACTACAAACCATCTCAGAGAAAACATCAAAACGAGTCAGGTGGACAGTACAGCATGAAGATAAAGGAAAAGGAGAGTTTGTATGATGTTTTTATTATCAAGGCATGTCGAACAAAATGGAGAGTTTTTGTGAGTGAAGACAGGGATGAACGTATCATGATTGAAAACTTCTGAAAATATTTTTTTGGTGTGCGTCAGTCTGAATATAAATATATGAATATATATGACATAAGGATCAGGATAAGGATGTTTGTACAGTCTGACAAGCAACATTTGCAAAGAACTATTAAAATCACACAGTATGAGCCCGGCATTAACAGGATAAAAACTAGGACACTGTGAAACAAGGAGATTCTGAGAAATTGGAGACAAGGAAATTCAGAGAGACTAAAGATGTCAGAATTAGAAGTAGAAATCTAGAAGTTTTGCAAACTAAGCAATGAATACTAGGAAATATTAAAGCTTAGAAATTCACAAAAACAAACTAGAATACTGAAATTAGCTTTTTAACAATGAAAAAGTATGACCAAGAAACAAAGGGCGCTTCAGTTATATTTGGAGAGGACATGGAAAAAAATAAACTAATAGATTCGCTGTCAGGAAGGGTCCCTGGTGGTCTAGTGGTTAGGATGCGGCAATCTCACCGCTGTGGCCTGGGCTCGATCCCCGGTCAGGGAACCAACCCCAGCCACTCTTAGTGCCGGTCCCAAGGATAAATGGGGAGGGTTGCGTTAGGAAAGGCATCCAGCGTAAAAACATGTGCCAAATCAAACATGCGTATGGTCCGCTGTGGCAACCCCTAATGGGAGAATCCAAAAGAAAGAAAGAAAGAAATTCGCTGTCAGGAAGCAAAGACAGTTGATCATGGTTGGGTAGAAGACTACAAAACCTAAAAACTCAGAGTCTAAAAAGTTGTTAAAGCAGTAGGAAAGATTAGAATCTCTCATCATACTCTAAGACATCGATCAAATCAAAAGAAATCAAATAAATAGAAAAAGGAAGTAGGTTATGTTATAGAATTAAGGTGCTTTTGAAGACTTTGAGACTTAATGGAGTAGAAAAGAGAAGGTCAGAATTAGTTGCCTTGTGTGTTCTGTGGATTTAGAAAAAGCGTACGACAGGGTGGAGAGAGGAGTTGTGGTATTTTATGAGGAAGTCAGGTGTGTCAGAGAAGTATGTGAGGGTGGTGCAGGACATGTATGAGGACAGTGTGACAGCAGTGAAGTGTGCAGTAGGAACGACAGACTGGTTTAAGGTGGAGGTTGGACTGCATCAAGGATCGGCTCTAAGCCCTTTTCTGTTTGCAGTTGGGATGGACAGGTTGACGGGCGAGGTCAGACAGGAGTCTCCCTGGACTATAATGTTTGAGGATGATATTGTTATTTGTGGTGAGAGTAGTGAGCAGGTTGAGAAGAGCCTGGAGAGGTGGAGGTACGTGTTGGAGAGAAGGGGAATGAAAGTCAGTAGGAGTAAGACAGAGTACATGTGTGTGAATGAGAGGGAGGGCAGTGCAGTGGTGCAGTTGCAGGAAGAAGAGGTGGAGAAGGTGGAGGAGTTCAGGTACCTGGGGTCAACAGTGCAAAGTAATGGACATAGGCATATCAGTAGGAGAATGCTGAGAATGGAGCCTCCAGGAAGGAGGAAAAGAGGAAGACCAAAAGGAGGTTTATGAATGTGGTGAGGGAGTACATGCAGGTAGTTGGTTTGAAAGAGGCAGATGTAGAAGACAGGGGGTTATGGAGACGGATGATCTGGTGTGGCGACCTCTAACGGGAGCAGCCGAAAGAAGAAGAAGGAAGACTTTAAGACTAAAGCTTGCAGACACAAGAAAAATGAACCAGAGACTTGAACCTGGTAAATAAAATAAATAATAAAAAACACTTTTCTCTCTATTCTGTCTGTGCCATAAAGAAATCAAAGTCATTAGCAATGCAATTTCATTAACATTGAAATTGCATTAAGTATAAAAAAAAAGATAAATAAATAAACGTTTAACACATCAAGTGCAAATGTACAACTATAGGTCTGTATATCTGCAATGCTTTCCATATGGATAAGTGGTGTCAGTGCTGCTGAGAATCTGTGTGTGTTACAGGGAGGAGTATGAATATAATAAGCCTCCCTCAGAGGAGAAGCGTGTGGGAGGACAGTGCTAACCTTCACGGTGCTGAGAAACAGAGGGACACCACATGGTCTTAACAATCTAGCGAGCACATACATACGCACACGCGCGCACACACTTATGCTTACTATCCTTGTGAGGACCATTTCATTGATTGGCCATTCAATCCCAGAATTAATGGCACCAATCTAGAGTTTTCAAATTAACAAATACAATCTACATTACACAGATTAGACCCTAAACAAGACAAAGCACAGTTTAGGGTTGTATGGGTTTATCACTTGCATTTTATCTTGCAGCACAGAACCTGCATATAGAATCATGTGCTGGATCTGATATGGTTCTAAACATGCACACAGGATAACCCAGAAATCCCACAGGAAACACAAAACCAGAGTTTTGCAAGCTTGGTGTCTGGATTTGAACCCCCTATAGCTAATGAGTTATGGGCCAATAATGACCCTCACATTCCTGTTCATCTGGCCCCATCTACAGTATATGCCAATCTGGCTGCTAGAACACTGCATTGATGAGACCGTGTTTTAGAGTCGAGTGTACATCTGGGACATTTTCAGCCCAAAATTGAAATGCCACACAAACACTGGTTGCATTTGGGATGTTATTGGCCCAGATTCGAAATGCCATTAAAAAAGAAAAACATTAAAGACTGGCTGTTTACTACTGGGCCACTTTTGGCCCATAATAAACTTTCTGTTGCCATAACTAACCCTTATGTGACAAAGCTCAAGCTTATTTGGACTGGATTTTTTTTCTGCTGTCCTGAAAACTTCCAGTCAGACTCGAACATGATTAAGAATATAAAAGAACTTAACAATATTCTACATGATTCCCTTTAAAAGTGTATCCATCCTGTCAGATATTGCAAGAATATCTTCAGGTGTGTATATCCAGAGAATACCTTAAATAGTAATTGGCTGATTCCAAAACCAAAACCAAATTTTTTCAACGTTTGGCCATACCTGAGAAAATTGTTGTTTAATAAAATAACTTGTGTTCGATTTGAGTTTTGAAACTTCCCCATAACACTACACATTGTAGTCATTTTATTGTATATTTCGAGTGGGGATAATTGTGGTGTTGTTTTTTTCACTTGGAACATCCAAAAATCACATACTTGATAGAGAAAAAAACAATTAAAAATTCTCACACCTTCCTTTTCCAAACAAAGCCATTTGAACACACAGGGCTTTGAACCTGTCCTGACCTGTCCATAAATTGGACTTAAAACAAATTGCAAACATTTTCAGTAAAAAACATACCACTGTTACATATGTATGTTGAATATACTGTATATTATTCCAACATAAACTTCTCATACTCTGGTGTAAAATTAACATGCAACACATTTTTTAATGTGTTTTTTTTTTTTTTTCTAAATGTAAATTAACATAACATAGACACTTGGTTATTCTATATTTTTACACCTCAAGACCAAGTACCTACTGCAGAGCACCGTCACAGACACAGAGCATTTCAATGTGTATTAAGTACCTACAAATACATCCATGAAATGTTGTAACATGATGTAATATTTCAACATTGTTCTAATCCTTATTTTACTTAAAAAAAAAAAAAAAAAAGCATCACTGTGGCTAATAGTTATCTAAAAATAGCTATGACATGATTTTTCACAGAATTCAGATAAGCACACAGTGTAGTATAAATGAAATGCTCAACGTATTTTTAACATTAAAACATTCCAGACTCTCTAATGCTCAGATGCATTCAGTATTAAATTCTTTGGGCATTCTGACAGCCCTGAATCGTTACATGCCCGTGAACCCAGAGGCAGAGAGCGCTGAGTGTGTTAAGGAGCATTACTTTATGATTCTTACATCATAACCAAAAGTGTGGCACCTTTTATAGAGACTTTGGCCCGATTACAGAAATGATGCCCTGTTGACTTTTACCAAACGACTGCAATCTTGCGGATCGCAGGTGTTCTCACTCCAAGCTAATTATATCAGCTGTCAGTCATTCTCAGCAATCAAGTGTGTGCATGCATATACACACATACACACACACACAGTTCCTGAGCCACTTCAAAATGTCTCGCCTCTTTCACTCACTTACTCAGTCTTTCTGGATACTGCTACTCATGAAGCAATAGTCACTAATAATGCCATCAATGGAAGCTGCCCAAATGCTCCATAACCATAAGAATGTGTGCCTGTGTGTGTGTGTGTGTGTGTGTGTGTGTGTGTGTGTGTGTGTGTGTGTGTGTGTGTCGTGTTTTAAAAGCTCCATGAATCCATGCATGGCAAAAGGACACATTCAGACTCTACAACGATCCATAGACTCCCATCTAAAGTACACTATATGGACAAATGTTTGTGGACACTTGACCACAAGATTTGCTTTTTTGAGCATCCCATTCTGTTTGCCATTATAATAACCTCCACTCTTTTGGGGAGATGTTCCACTAGATTCTGGAGTGTGCTCATAGAGAATTGTGCTTATTCAGCCACAAGGGTATTAAGTTAGCTCCTAATGTAGAGCGAGGAGGTCTGGGGTTGCAGTCAGCATTTCAATTCATCCCAAAGGTGTTTAATAGGGTTGAGGTCAGAGCTCTATCGCAAGTCACTTAAGAGCTTCCACTTCAACCCATGTACTGTAAACCATATCCAAAAACATCCTATACAACTGTGTGTCTTCAACTTTGTGATAACAGTTCTGGGAACAGTTCTTTTTTTTGTCTGTAAAGTGTATTTAGTTGCATTCTCTTCATCAAAAAAAAAAATTAATAAATAAACATTTAAATCAATACATTTGAACTCGGTTTGAATTAAATTTCACTCCGATTTAAAAGGTGCGGTGTAGATCTCAAATAATTCGGTAAATGCAAAATAACTAGTCATATAAATGGGATTATTTTCTTACTTGGACTCAAAAATAATGCAGCAGTCTCCGCTTTTCTGTTTGGTGTGAAAGTAATGAGAGCACAGAAGCGTTTGTTCTGAATATATGTAACGCATGTGTAAACACATATATGATATATGTGTATAAATTCTGTATCAGACTAAATTAATTTTGACCTGTAAACAAACCTAGCGATAGTGCTGAAGATCATTGTTTTAAGAGTGTATCTTTGTACACGATCTTTCTATTTGTATCGTCAAGAAAACGAAAGAATTCGATAAAATTAGATACACCACAAAAATGCACACTTAAATATTTAAATGTAAACATGTGTCATTTCAGTGCTTGTGTTGTACATAAATATGAATAGTTAAACAGCAAGTTGGGTCGAATAAATAAGCCACAGGGAAGAATTTTGTTTCAGTTCATTTGGAATGTTCATTTATTATCATAAATCATAATCACACATCATAATTAATACCTATGCAACATAGTACAAGGATAAATTTTGACGATGTTCTTATATTTGTCATAACTAGCTCTGAAATGTTGACAGAAATGTTATTATTCTGAATAACTGCATTTTTGGCATTACAGAGATAAATCACTGAATCTGTCAGCATAAATTATATAGTTGGCTTGCACTCAGCTCCTAATGAGTGTTTCATTGCATTACCGCTAAACAAATTTTCTCTAAATTCATTTGGGAATATTTTAAACTTAACTCTGGTAATTCTTGTGTGCCCAAAGACAATACAATAAATAATAATATAATACTATGTGGAACCATGTGGATTACTTACAGAACAACCTTAATATGTCTCCACAAGGTGTAGAGGACGGGTTCCTGGTCCATGTTCACATGACCGCATTACAGAGTCACTGCAGATTTGTCAGTGGTGCATTCATGCTGCGAATCTCCCATTCTATCCCATCCCAAAGGTGATAAATTGGACTCAGTTGACTGCAGAAGCCACTGAATTGCACTGATCTCATTTTCACTGTTCATGGAAACAGTTTGAAATGACTTGTGCTTTATGAGATGGGTCATTATCATGCTTGAAGTGGCCATTAAAAGGCGGGGAAATTGTGTAAATTGAAGGGGTACCTGTGGTCAGCAACAATACTATGGCATTCGAATGGTACTCAGTTGATACTAGGGAGCCTAGAGTTTGTCAAGAAAATATTTCATACATTATTACACCACTAGTGCCAGCCAAGGCAGGGATTCATCGGACCAACTGACAGTTTTTGCAATCTTCAACTGTCCATCTTGTAATCCTGTGCCCACTGCACTTTGTCGCTGACAGTTTTTGTTTTTGCTTTTGTTGCTCATCCACCTTATTGAGCATTGTGCAATTCTGTGGTGATTTTTTTTTTTTTTTGCTCACCATTACCTTTGAACACAGCTTTCAAACACTGAATTGGTTGTAGATTCTTACAAAGACTTAATAAAAAAACTTTAACACTGAAATTAAAAGTTCTTCGAAATATTAATTTAGGTAACATTTCAGGGGAAATTCGGTGGTATGGAACAAGATTCTACACAGTTCCTTGTGGTAGAAGAAGAAGAATAGATTTATGTTTTATTTATCATGCAAAGCCATTGCTTTGTGATGCTACATTTGGTTTGCAATCCGGTCGTGCTCCACATTAGAGGAAAAATGCATTTAGTTTACTTTATTTATTTATTTATTTATTTATTTATTTATTTATTATTCTAATCACCAGACCAGAAATGGACCATGTCATTAACAGCATCCTGCCTTGAGTTAGAAAAGCATATCTGCCAATCGCTTAGTCGGTGGCTTCCAAGACTTAATAGTCTGTGACACTAGTAAACACTTGGCAAACGCAGCGAGCGTGTGCATCAGAGACATTAAATACAACAGGCATCACAGGAATAATGATAGATATGACTCAAGGCTTTGGGAAAGGATGAAAGTGGGCACCCATCATGTATTCTCTTCTCAACGTTCTCATTATGACAATGATGCCGCAGAGGGTAGCTTTGTTTTCTACATTTACATTTAGGGCATGTGGTAAATGCCCTTATGCAGAGCGACTTACGATCATCTCATTTATACAAGTGAGCAGATAAGGTTTAAGGGCCTTGCTTAGGGGGCCCCCACAGTGACAGCATGGTGGTGCTGGGGTTAACTACTGAGCCACCACTTCCTGAAGCTCAATTGTAACTGGAAGTGGTAGCAGGCTTTCTGAGAGCTCCAAGGTCACTGCCTTGTTCTCTCAAATAAGTGTATAAGACTGTAGAAAGGACATTACTTATAATCTTATATTTCGGTGCTCATGTTAGTTCTCATTCTCCTGTGTTCTGTATTGTTTAAAGACTATAATCACACTCTTTATGTCACCCAAATGAGGATAGGTTCCCCTTTTGAGTCTGGTTCCTCTCAAAGTTTCTTCCTCATAACATCCAAGGGAGTTTTTCCTTGCCACAGTCACCATTTCTGCTCATCAGGAATAAATACACAACAATTAAAATGTTTAAATTGTGTAGAAAAATGAGGAGCCTAGAACCCGTCTAATAAGTTTGAAATATGTAAAATCAATAAGTATTAATAAATAAATAAATGAACAATTAAATAAATAAATAGTGTACTCAACACACCTTTACTAGCTTTGTAGGTTTTATTTTGTTTGCAGTACAATATTAAAATATTTAATTATCAACAAATGTAACATGCGCCAGTGTGTAGTCTGCAGCAGTTAGCAAACTATTTCAATGCTAATCTGCTACTTACATTCTGTTATAAAAAAAACATCAAATGCTGCTGACATAACCAGTTTCCCCAAGCAACAACCCGATTTCGGCTAGTCTTTGATATTTTAAGCACTGCTAAAAATGCTAGAAGGCATTTTGTTGTCTCTCTCTCTCTCTCTCTCTGTGTGTGTGTGTGTGTGTGTGTGTGTGTGTGTGTGTGTGTGTGTGTTGTAGTTAGCTGTCTGCCTGTTTGACTAGCCATGTATATATGATCACATCACAGGTATGTCTACCATGGATGTCTTATACAGTGAAAAGAATTAATGAATTGAGGACTCTTGAATGTCTGAAATAAGGAATTAAAAAAAAAACATCTGTCCATGTGTTAGCTATCAAATAGGACTTTTTTAGTCCAAAACTGCTACCTAGAAATACTCATTATATCTAAATAAAATATTCAATAGCTGATATACCTAAAATAAGTGTATACCTACTAATAATTGGAAATGATGCTGGGATATATTTTTTAAAAACTTTTAAATTTTGCTGTAGCTAAGTGACTCATCACAATCACACAATCACGGGATTAATCAATTAAGCTCCATTAATTTCTATTGACTGCATTTGGCAGACATCTGTGTCTGTGTCCAGTTCGACAATTGTTATTTATATAGGGTTATATATTTAGGGTTGGTGCTGCTGAGATTTGCTGGGACATGCTTCCTTCCAGTCAGAAGTCTAATGCTAACTACTGGTCTACATTTTCCACATTAGGAGTGACCAATAGGCATAAAGATTTATTTGTCTGTAGTTTTAGTGAAATCTGAATGTAGTTTTGGATCCCTACCAAGCACCCCAGAGGCAACAGGAACATCTCTGCCATGAAGAAGAACCCTTGAAAAGAACCAGACTCTTAAGGGAACCAATTCTCATTAGAGTAACACCAGGACTTCAGGATACAATTTCAGTACATTCTGTAGGTAAAGGAGAAGAAATGACATATTCTCTTTAAAAAAAAAAAAAACTGCTGTCATAGGAACCAGGAGATGCACTATGCAGCCTTACTGGAGACTACACGGCTGAAAGAGATGATCCGAGAATCCGAGTTGAACTAAAAATGTACTGGAAATGCTGGAAATGTGAACACAACCCGTACTCAGGTAAGGAACCTGTGTGTATATGCTTGAACCAATGACATTAGTTTGCATAACACACAGGTTTAGCCAATAGCATGTGTACAATTTGAGACACAGACATGGCAAGGTGCCTCCTGGACATTTGACATTTGAGAAACATGTATAGATGTGCCAGTTAACACACATAGATGCAAGTGTCAATTTCTATGCTATGCATAATAGCACCAAAATACCCCCCAATCCCCACCCCCACAAAAAACATGTTTTGATAGAATCAAGTAAATTGGGGTTGTTGATTGCAAACTGCAAATCTTTAGGGTGTCTATCTATAATATGTTCCTATTTTACTACACCATGAGTATAACACACTGTGCTATGTGCAGCAGTTTAGGCAACAAAAACCCTGGAAAGCACAGCGTATTATATAATTCCGTCTAAATTGCAATGACTGGAAGATTATTCCCTAAGGTTATATGTTTTTATGATGTACATTATTACATCTGAAGCTGTTTCTAACAAATATTCTCATTTACATGACTTCATTTGGCAGATGCTTTTATCGATACTGATCTGCAAGTGATGCAGAATCCAATCTAAGCATTGAGCTGAACAGTGAAGAGCTGGGGTAGAGTTTACACAATAATAAACAAAAATAAGTATGTTGTCATTTTTGTTTTCCAAAAGAACATTATAATATAAGTAGTGAGTGTGACAATGGTGTGGTTTAGGACGTACAGTATAGAAACACCTGTACATTTTCTCATTCATGCATAAAATCATGCAGATATGATCCAGCAGCTTCGGGAAATGTTCACATCAGTCATCAGAATGGGAAAAATCATCCGAGTGATTTTGAGCGTGGCATGATTGCTGGTGCCAGAACGGCTGGTTTGAGTATTTTTATAACTACCGATCTTTTGGGATTTTCACAAACGGTCTCGAGAGTTTACTTGGGATGGTGCAATGAAGAAAAATCATGCAAGGAGCAGCAGCTTTGTGGACTGAAAAACACTGTTGAAACAAGAGGTCAACAGAAAATGAGCAGACTGGTAAGCTTACAGAAAGGTTACACTGAACACCACTCTGTGCTGGGCAGAAAAACACCTCAGAGCATGTCAAACCTTGAAGCAGACATGCTACAGTAGTAGAAGACCACACTGGGTACTACTTCTGTCAGATAGGAACAAAAAGATGATCATGCAGTGAGATCAGGTTTAGCAATACTGGACAGGAAAAATGTAGCCTGGTCTGATGAATACTGCAAAAAGGCACACAGATCTGGTCAGAATTTGGCACCAACAGCATAAATTCCTAGGCCCAGCCCAGCTTGTGTCAAAAGTACATACTGGTGGAGGTGGTATAATGGTGTGGGGGGATGTTTTCTTGGCACACTTGAGGCCTGTTAATACCACTCAATCATCCCTATGCCACAGAGTATTTTTTGCATGGTCACAGTTTTCTATTAGCTACATTCTACAAAATAATGCACCATGTCACAAATCTCAAACGGTTTCAGGAACATGACAATAAGTTCAAAATTCTTCCAAGGCCTTCCTAGACACTGAATCTAATCTGAATCTAATAGAGCACCTTTGGGATGTGGTAGAACAGGGATCCACAGCATGAAAGTCCACCTGAAAAGCCTATTGGAGTTGCATGATGAAATCTCATCAACATGGACCAAAGCCTCCAATTTTTTATTTTCAACATGGAATCCATGCTATGAAGGCTTTGATGGAGAACTCAATATTAGAGTATAGTGTTTTCTAAAAATATGTGAATTGACGATGAGATTGATCATGACACATTTGTGATGTTTATGTGACCTACATAATAAACAGGACAGCAGATGAATGAATGATGTTGTGATTATAGTGAATATAGAATGGGTTTCAGGATACATCCACAATAAAATGATTTTTGTATGAATACTGTATCATAAATGGCTTATTGCTTATATGTGGTGTTTATAGAGCCTACATTATGAATAGGTTTTGTAGTTTGGGAACCAGTAGTCTTATGACATGTGGCCTACATAACATAATCTGGGACACTTTGGAAGCAATGTTTGTGATGGTGTTTAACTGGTCTACATCGTGATGTGCACTATATATACACACACACATCCTCCCAGTTGGTGATAACTTTCCTAACTATCATGTCTTCTACCAGCGGTCTTTTGAGATGTTTCCATTCCTGGAATCTATTGAAGCCCCTCTTTTAGCTTGGAGTTACAAATCTGAGCTTTAAACCTTGATGCTTTTAAAAGTACCTCTCTTTTAGCCCCTGGTGCTTTTCAAGCTTTTTGTATTCCTTCTTTTGATTGTTATCATCACTCAGGATTCACACATCTATGAGCCCACCGCATGCTGTTTTCTGATGCTTATCTATTATTTTTTTTAGTCTGTATTATGGGTTTATCTGTCTGGATCTGGAGGTCTCACAGGACCTTAGCTGTAAGGCTTTCTGCAACTCTCTGTGATTCCTTTTGGCTGAGGTTTTATAGTATAAGAATTTTACATTAAAGCAATCTGATGTGTACAGCAATTGCTAACCTGCTGCTAATTTGCAAGCCAATTTTCCATAAGTCACTTTTCACTCACATGCTGTCTCAATCCAATTCTCCTTCATTTCATGAACATATGTTTATTATGCTCCATATGCTCTGTAAATAATTCACCAGCTTTCATAATGCATCGGTATTTAAGTGTTTGTGTTTTTTTTATACAATATTTCTATTGTACTCTATTAGTTTACTAATCCTGATGATGATCACATTTATGACCAACAACAGAAGTAGTATACAATTACTAATGCCTAAATTATACATAAGCCAAAAATAACGACACACTCACAGGCTTAATTGAATAAAATCTCAAGATATAAAATGTTTCCTTCTTGAAGAATGTTTTAAAAAAAAAAAACGAAATAAATAAATCAGTAATTTAATTAGACAAACATGGCTTTTGATTTTTGTCCAACACAAATGAAGCTTTATAAAAAAAAATTCCCCTCCAAGTGGATCAATTTGAAAGTTTTTAAATCATGCCACATGTGACCCATTCAACTCAAAATAAACACACTTTATAAGCTTGAGTTACCTGCAGCAACAACTAATTTATCCATATAAAAAACTTTATTTCGATTTAAGGAGACTAAATAATACTGAATAAACAACTTATAGAAGTGATGCAGACCATAGATGTCGATATATATATATATATATATATATATATATATATATATATATATATATATATATATATATATATATATATATATATATATATAAACATACATATATTGGACAGGTTGTCTTCAGCAAACTATTTGCAGGATTTCTTGTGAGCCAACTTCAGAAGGGACTTCCTTCTGGGATAATGGCCGTGCAAACCGACTTATTTTGAAGCAGCTTCTGCACCTGATGCACAGCACGAGGACTTAACTTCTTTGATCGACCCTTGCAAGGCCTGTTTTAAGTGGAACCCATCTTGGAAAACCTCTGTATGTTCCGGGCCACTGTACTCTAACTTACATCTTTGTGGAGAGCAACAACTCTAATTCTCAAATCCTCAGAGAATTCTTTGCCATGAGGTGCCATGTTGAACATCCAGTGTTCAGTATGAGAGAATTGGACTCGAAGCACCAAATTGTAACTGTTCTAATACAAGATACACAACTTTATATGGTCCTGTTAAGCAGACAAAAACAACAACATGATAAATAAAACATGTGTGACTTTGCATGGTTAAACAACATACAGCTGATATCACTTAGAGTGTACTCACTTTTGTTGCAACTATTTAGACAATAAGGGCTGTATGTTATGTGATTTATTATTAGAGGACAGTAAATCTATACTGCTATACAAGCTGCACTTTGACTACTCAATAAATACAGTATCTCCAAGTTTCATTTCTATAGTATTGTCCCTTGAGAAGATATACTAAAGAGGTTGCTAAAATGTGAGTGGTGTACTTACTTTTGTGAGATGATTACAACCAAATAGAATGGTCAGGTGTAACTTTTGCCTTATACAGTATCTCTATACTGTATAACCACAAAGTGTACTGTTATGAAGCTGGAAAAATCAATCTAGCATTTAAAGAACATAGTGAGACACTTATGGCATGCAGTGTGTGTAATATTTAGCAGCCTTAATTCATGAAGGTAAAATGTTTTGAAAGGAAATATGTTATCAGGCTCATTCAAAATGATGCTACATAAACATTAAATGGGTAATTTGTGGTGGCAATCACAAAAGTCAATTCAGTGTCACAAGCTTAATGAGTCAGTACACAGGAAAAGCAGGTAATCATATGCTTGAATTAAACTTTCAGCAAAACGTTGTACTGTAGAAAGTGCCGAATCTAGGATGAGGTTTGAATTGCTGAAAGGAAATGATGAATAGTTAAAAACTACCAGTCTCTATAAGAGAAGTATATGAGACATAATTTATTTTATAAAAACAAACAAAAAAGCTAACACCATTAAAAGAACCTTATATCTTTTTGTCCCTCCTCATCATTTAGATCCAGCCAGACCTTTTTTAATAGCACATAGACTGATTGTCCAAACAGGCAAGAACAGTATGTTAGTAAAGATGGGAGAAAAAATAGGAGTGATGTCTTCTTAAAATGGTGCGCCTTAAGCAAAAGCAAAACAATTCGTTTTAATTAACAATTGATTTACTAAAAACAAGGCAACAGTTTGGTACTTTTAAAAATGGGGAATCCATTTTCCTTCCAACCAAAAAGACCATAACCTGCTCTGTTTTTTTTATTTGTTTTTTTTATTGCCTCACAAGGCTGAGTTAATAAATTCACAGCTCACAGCTCATATACAGCTGCATAAAAAGTCACTACAAAGCAAATTCTAATGTATGTTTTTCCTGCCACGTCACTTACCCCAGTGAACGATATTTTCATTCAGTTTGATCACTGCTTTATCTGTTACTGTGGCATCAGTGTAAAATACTGAGTCAGTATGGTCTTGAGAATATCAGGCACTAAAAACACCAAAACCTACAAATATAGAGCCACTGTATACACAACACTGAGAACATAGAACCTTGGGAATACAGATCCTAAGAACAGAAGACTCTGGAAACACACAGGCCTAGAAAACACAAAACCTTGGGAAGATTGCTGCTAAACCATGTGGACAGAATATCGGATATATATAAGATTATATCATGAACCTGTCACTGGTTCAACACTGTTTCTTCCTTGGACCACTTTTGATAGATACTGACCACTGCAGACAAGGACATTTTTTTAACACAGCTTATTATTTTTAAAATTTGCAAACATCATTTTTAATTATTATAAATATAATGCCTGCTTGGTTAAATAATGCAGTATATAACATAATATTTTATAGTTTTTACAAAATATTTAATAATATTAAATTAATGCAATACACTTTTTATTATATCAATTAAATTGAGTAATTGTGTGTGTGTGTTTGTTTCATTTATTATTTGATTTTCTAAAGATTTGATGTATTTACCTGTTCAACCTATTTCAGCATACTTCATCATACCTATTGTCTTTGTTCCTTCCATCCTTCATTCATTCCCTTAATATGCGGAATTGTCAGGATTTTGGCCTTTTAAGAGAAACTTTAAAAGCTGGACATAAAACGCAAAATAATCCATATTGCTAGACAGTCGTAAAAATGTTGTCAATCACCAGGCAACGATTTTGCACGTGTAACACAAAATCTGTGTTGTACAACGCACTAGAAATCTTATTTCGGCACACTACAAATCATTTTTCCGATACGGACTGAGTATCCACAGATAATTACAGGACATGTAGCTTTGCATGGTTAAGTGAGGTACAGCTGCTAGCACTCAGGGTGTACTCACTTTTGTTGGCAGTTATTTTGCCAATAATGGCTGTATGTTCAGTTGTATTCAGAGGACAGTAAATCTGTACTACTGCTGTACAAGATGCACATTGTGAACAAATTACAATATTTAGCAAAACAGACCAATTTGCAATACCGTACCTTTATAAACTATACAGTATATATGTGTATGTGGACGTGTGCAGACAAGGGCAAAGAATACACTGTACATTTGCCTACTGCTGCTGCAAAAATAAATAAATAAATAACAATAAAAATGTTATATATATTATATATGGCAGAAGCGATCTTTGAATCTTTGAAACATCTGTTTAACCACACATAAACACATATAAACATATACAAACATATAAACTGACCTTCAAATTCTATATAAAGGCTAAAATCTCAGAGCATGTTTATTCCTGAGTAGCACTAATGGCTGCCTCGAAGCTATGCCAAGCAGCATGAAGTGATTTGGAGCCCAAACAAACACAAAGCAGCCAGCCTACTGTGGATAACACGCCTCTCTTTACTGTTTTTCTAACTCCAAGCTCATTCACTGCAAAATGTGACTCAGACCGTGCAGTTTATCCTCGGCACTGCTGTCAGCTTCCTTTCTATATGTTCTTGCATTAAAAGTTAAAGAACCGTCTACAGTAATACAGGTGCTGGGAGACATACAGCATCTGACAGCACTGATGCTGTTTCAGTGAACCAGCAGACCTTTTAATGTACCTTTTTTCCAGTCTAAAAGCAAAATTAGTACAAATGTGGAAGATTCCTAATCACCTACTGCAGGGTGTATACTTTATTTTTTTGTACCTCTGGTTTTAGGAAGAAATTTTTTATTACCCATTTATTCCAAATTGTCATGCACAATAAAGTTGATTTATACAAAACCGCTGCTGAATCATCAACTTTGGTCGTTTGGAAAGTATAGATTAATTTCCTATAACAGCATCCTTGACAATGTGTTTGTTCTAATATGTCATTGTTGCTATAGTAACAACTTACACAGGGACTTGACTTGTATTTCTTCATACGATGAAGTCTACTGTTGGAGTTGTATATTTTGCAGAGAAAGTCAGGAATAAAGCTTTAACTTGAGGTTTTTTTAAAAAAGATTTCTTCAGGACAGAGGATTTTGCAGCTTCTGACAATGTCAAGTAATTTTTTTGTCTAATTTTTTTTTAGAGTGAGCAAGAAAAAAGAAGAGAAGAAATAATACCTTTCATTCGCCATGTATTTTTTATTGCTATTTCAGTTCCAGCAATTTCTTGTAAGTTACTTAAGCTGTTGTCATGGTAACAAAATGATGTCCCCAAAGACCCTGACATCATTAATTATTGGTTTTAAACCAGCAGCATTTTGGTGCTCTAGCCAGATGGATTTTACCAGCCAAGAACCATCTCCTTTGTTGTATCAATGCCTGGAATTGGTCCAGATTAAACAGTGGACATAGGGAGAGACTGAGCTTGCTGTCACTGCTAGTCACTGCTAGCTACTTCACAAGTGTTAAACACCCTAGCCACAAAACATCCATTCAGACTACCAATGATACACTACAGCTTGCTCAAATATGAATAATACGAATCCACATCACTTTATATCATCCACAATTAATTTTTTTATGTAAATTCTTAGTTTAAACTCCATTTTGACTTTGGCTAATGTTTTGTACATTTCCCAGAATTTCATTTGACTACCTGCTCTTACTGGTGCCAGTGGGCCTTTATTTCTACATAAAGTAAGTGATGCATCAGCACTCTAGTCATTTAGCTCTCTAGCTCTCACATCCTCGCACTCTGCTCAAACAGCTCAGCTCTCAAGCGAAAACTTTCATTCACGCTAATATTACACTCAACACCTTCATCTTATATTGCAAGACCAGACTGAGCCATAGGTTCAGCCTTTGCTACTCGGCCTTTGCTGCTCTGCTTCTATGCTGGATATATTATTAATATGACATTGAACATTTGGAAATAATGCATGGGAATATAAATAATTTTACAATACAATACAATACAATACAATACAATATAATAGAATACAAAATTTAAGTCAAAATTTGACAAACATCCCTTTTGACTGTGATCAGCTTAATGTCGTTTCCCATTTACTTGAACTTGCATTGTCTTCCTTGGTCCATTGCAGAACAACTAACAACTTTGTAGGGCGACCATGCACCACCAATTAGCTTCAGAAGTGCTAAACACTTCAGACATACAGTATATCACATCTGTAATGTACAATAATAGCAAAGACTAAAAAAAATAAAAACACAAAAATAAATAAAACTAGGGCAGGTGTACCTCAAAAGCCCACATTAATATACATGATGAAAAGGCGCCACTGGTTTATATGATCAAAGCCATTTAATTTGCGAAAAGTAAATTGTAGTCTGACATTAGCGGTGTGGGCGGCCAGCATTCTGACAGTGTTAGCAACTGTCATACACACTCCTACGAGGTGTTAGCTTTAAATAAAAACGAAAGCACAGGAAAGACTCAGGAAAAGAATAAGTATGTAAACTGAAACAATACGGGGGGGGGGGGGGGTCACTGCAATCAGATCCAGTTCCTTTTTTTCCAGGGCTACCTGCAAGCTTTTCTTGAGAAATTGGGATTGCAATTAAAGTCACTTGACAGTCAGAGACAGAGAGCGAAAAAGTGAGAGAAATATATATAGAGAGAAGTGGAGCCAAATACAGTGAAAATGACTGTCATAATTATAGCGTTTTAAATCAACATTGGTAAGTTCAGTATGGAAGTTGTCCCTAGGACTGATCAGATGTTTCGTTCCAGCTCATACCGACTGATAAAGATGAATGATTATACTAAAAGGTCAAAAGAAAGCACAGTGTCAGTTTTTGAGTGCTGAAAGTATTGCCATAGTTTGGATCTATGGCTCCTGAGCAGTATGAATTGTTTGATAATCAAACAATTATTGCCAAAAAAGAATATGATCTTGATACAGTCTATGACATTTTTTTGGAATGTACAGCATAATGCAATGTGACTTACCTAACTGCACACCCAAGCTAAGCTTGGTACTTTTCCAGGTACTGGAAACCATACAGTATGCAAACTCAATGTCAGGTGCATTTGCAGTGCTGCACAAAAGAGAGTTTGTTGTAGTGTTGGAATATATTTAACAGACCTTTTTACAAACGATATACTAAGACCAATTAATCACTTTATTCATCCCAGATGGAAATTCACCTAATCCTGCTGAGGACCACTTCTTGCTCAAAATATAGCCTTGATTCTTCATTGCTATGCTGACATGATTGCATCACATAATTGCTGCAGATATGTCAGCTGCACATTTATGCTTCAAAGCCTCAACTGCACCATGTCCCATTCCCAAAGGTGATCTGTTGGATTTATTTCTGGTGACTAGGGAGGCTGTTATAGCCATCGGCAGTGTTTCTACCTTTGTACTTTTGCATACATGGATAATAACCTGGTATATTGCACTAACTCTTTTGTTTGTATTCTGGCTGATATTGCCATTCCTCAAATATACTGAACTGGCACTTTCATATTGTTCACTTAATCTGCATTTGATTCTTCTGCTTTTTTTGTGTTCATGAAATATTGATACTCCTACAATCATATCTACACTACATTGCCAAAAGCTTGTAGATCCTAATCATCACAAGTATGTGTGGACCTATCTATCTTAACAGTGCTCTAGTACAAAAGGCATGGTTGATAAAGAACATGGTATGTACAGGTTGAAGAACTTTAATGTCCTGCACAGGGCCCTGACCTCAACCTCACTGAATACCTTTGAAATGAACTGGAACACTGAGTGTATCCCAGGCCTCCTTATTCAACACTGTAATGATTTCTATGCCTCCAATCGTTTGGACGTTTTTTTTTGTTTTGTTTTTAAATGCCAAAGGCATTAGATTTAGCCATTTGAGATGCTGCAAAAAATGTGTCAGAGATGTGAATCATGCCACAGATTTGCTCATACTAAGCATTGAAAACACGAAATTATTTTTCACCACATCAAAAAGGAACCCATTCATGATGTTAAAGTTTACCTAATTGACTCAGAGTGTTTTATTTACTTAACTGTTCATTTAAATAACCATCAATCTAACATCTCAGGTCAGTCCTCCTCTAACTATGCACTCCATTCAGTCAACTTTTAAGTATTTATCAGAATCAGCACTTCTTTAATCATGAATTAAACACGGCGACCATCTACTAAAAACTAACTTTTTATAATCATCTACCGAATCAGACCTCCAGTAGAGTTACATCTTAAACCATATAGCAAATCCTTGTCTTTCTCTAACTGTCAACCAAGTTCATCTCACCTTAAACCATCTACCAAATACAGCAATTTTTTTACGCCTCCCAATATCTACTTGAAGAGTTAGTACTTGGTGACTCTACAAACGTTTAGTAGATTTGGTACATTTCAAAACATATGCCAAGACAAGCATTTCTCATAAAGCCAAATCTTCACTATACCCCCAAACATTTAGCACTTCCTGCTCCAATCTCATGCAAAATTCTGTCGCTGTTCAACGAAACCGTCACAGTTTAGGATCAATTAGTTTACGTCACTTCATAAAGAGAGACCTGCTCAAGACCTCAGAGTTTCAGAGTCATCAGAAGCTCCAGAGACTGTGTTTACAACAATTCACAGACTTAGAGTCAGCAGATTGTAAATGTAAGCCGAGAAGTTTTCCTTTGAGCCGAATCGAAATACTATTTAACCAAAATAAAATATAGAAAGAAAAAGAAATGTAACCAGTGTAAACACGGTGCATTGGGTATTTGTACTTACTGTATCTATGCAAAAAAGTTGCAATACGGAGAACATAAAAACGCACAGGATGTATCAGCGTGTCCCTATGACGCAACCATCTGGTCAGTTCCTGCCACTGTGGAGCAAAATCAATGCACAGCACAATAGTGTGGAATTAGCTACCACTTAAAGCCAACACTTGAATTAACACTCAGGGTGCTCAGTGGGCTCCAGCAGGAAGGAAGTGCATACAGAAATTGTGTGCACTCAGGGATGGTTTTTTCGCACAGACAAGATGTCCCTACAAACATTCTTGATTTATATCTTTATTAAATACAGCATGTTTTAATTCAACCCTGCAAGATTCTGCTGTGCTCTCGGATAGAATCCTATCCTGTGTGTGTGTGTGTGTGTGTGTGTGTGTGTGTGTGTGTGTTTGGGGGTAGCAAGGGAGGGAATCACAGCCATGCATGTCTCCAAACCCAGTCAAATGCCACGCTGCTCTGTAAACATTCTGTTTAACGTGCATAACTCACCCTCCATCCCCGGTACCGACAGGCCGTTATGAGCTCGAGCCTGGAGATCAGACAGCCCGCAGTCTCTCTCAATCTAATCATTGCCCTGACAAACGCGGATTACTGAAAGATCTTACCGTCAGCGCGTGCACCTAATGAGGCTCTCCGGCAACGCGGACCCTTGAAGTAGAACGGCGAGAGCAGCTCATGCATCCGCCGCCGCGCAAATGTGACCAAACAGCATCAGCACCAGCAGCAGCTCGGAGGAGGAGGAGCAGCGGGGACGCGCTGCGCGTGCTTTCTATCACCCGCTCCGCTTCGCTCAAGTGCGCGCTGCCGAAAGTGCGCGTTCCCGCGTTTGTATAGCCGCCAAGATTTTTTTGCGCCCTTGTTTTGCGTTTCCGTATTGCTTTCAAAAATGCTAATATTTATTTTGCTTATCTATTATTATTATTATTATTATTATTATTATTATTATTATTATTAGTAGTAGTAGTAGTAGTATTCGAATTAATGGATATTGTTAAAGGATATTATTGAGCTGAAAAGCTATAAACCATTGCCAATCTTTATATGGAACCGATTGATTTGATATGTTTAATCAACATTTTAGTATGCATTCAATAATGCATTCAAACAACCATCCAAGCTACTCTTTATGCATTACTCTTTACTCATAACAGTATTTGTAGCTGTTGATTTTATTTATTTAGTTAGTTTTTATATTTAGTAGAGATTGCATTAGTTTGAACATTGACGGACAAGCCACATAAAATACTTGCTGTAGAAACAAATGCTCACGAAATAATATCTGAAATTGTGATTTAATTTTTTTTTATTAGATCTGAAGTAGTGCCAAGTGACTGATGTGTGTGGCTTCATCCCTAGAGCGAATAGAGCAGAATTAAGTTGACCATAGTGGAATTTTGGAAGGATTCACTCTTTTTTATTTGTTTCATATTCCAATGAAATTGTAATAATTTTCATATTTTTTGATAATAGAATAGGGATGGAAAAAAATATTTATTGATATAAATAGGCATATACAGTGCCTGGCAAAAGTTTGCAATCACCTACAGTAGTCAAACTCTTATTGTTTTCTGAGTTTACATTTGTTCATTTGCAAAAACTAGGCAATTTATCAGAATGAAGATTTACTTTGACCAAACAAATATATAAATGTACAGATGTTAAACTTAGTTTCTTTAAACATTCAGTTGAAATACTTTGTAAAACCAGATGTGTTCTTTCTTAGTTGGATATTTCTTTCTTGCCTTGCCATTGAATTCATCCCAAAGCAATTAAATAGGAAGTAATTGCAGTGACTAGGTAGATTATTCCAGGATAGACAACACCCCAGATGAATGTTCGTTCTCTGAATAGTGATTAATAAATAATAAACCTTGGACTTATGCTTGTCTTGTTGTATGGTAAAGTTGGTTGAAAATAGCCACAGTCTAGACGGAATTGTGGCACTGAAGTATGGAATGGTGTCTATGTTGGTTCAGAATTCCTTTTAACCGAATAAGTATCCAACCTTCCCTGCTCCAAAAAAACCCCAAACCATTAAACTTCCACCTCCATGTTTAACTGTGTGTGTGTGAGTCAGTCTGATAACATCTCTACTGTTCTCCGAATTCTGCTGTTAGAGCCAAAAATGTCACATTTTGTCTCGTCCCACTGTTCAACTGTTGTGTCTTTTTGTCTTTTACCTGTTTTTTTTGCATATAAACAACAAAAAACATGCATGACGATAAAAGTTGAGTTGTTTTCAAACTTTTGACAGCCACTCTATGTTAATTAACAAGTATTTCTTTAAGCAGTAAAAGATTTTCGGTTTTGCAGAAAACTGCATTAAAATCTAGACTTGTTGTTATCCTTCATCTGCTCCCATTATGGGCCACAACATCAGATCATATTACTGTTTATTTGATTTGGCAATTTTTATTCAGGCTTTGGACATTGTGAGTGCACTGGTATGCTCAATAGAACAATAAGAACATAGCAATATTAGGGGCTGGACAATTTATTATTTTCACATTACATGTTAGACAGACTAAAAGCATGAACTAAAGAAAACCACAGCATCAGTTAGTTTGTGCCCATGTATTTTTAATCTATAATAAAAAAAAAAAAAAAAAAAAAAATAATAATAATAATAATAATAATAATAATAGCATCATAATCTATTGTAACATGCAAAAAAAAAGATATCAACAAAAATGTCAGAAATGTATGTTTTTATAATTATAGGGTATAATGTTTTTATAATTATAGGGTATACTTCATCAGTATATATTACATCTCAAGAGCTTCAGTTAAGTTTTACATCAAACAATAAAATGGGGGGGTGTAAGCTCACACAATTATATGATTATATACTCAATTATGAGTGTATATGTATATGTGGCTGTATAGACAGATAGACACAGTATAAAACCAAAAACCCACACCACTTGTAGCTGTAACTTTATAGTTTTGGATCTTAAGCAGTTCCTTTCCTTCTCCCAAACATTTTCTTTTCAGTATTCTGGTAAAAGCTGGCTTACCTGTTTTTACAATTAAGCCTCTACTCTGGTGAAAGCTTCTCTTGGTGCTTCGATCTAGTTTCTTGTTGTGAAGAGGTTTTTCTTAACCTAGAAAGGAATTCTTCTGTTATTCACTACTGTTGTTTACTGCGGTCCTTCAAACCATTTGGTGTTCCTCAATTAGTAAATTTGTTCTGTTTTTTAAACCTAATGATGACTTTCTTTATGTCTTGTCAGAGACAGCTTTCTGGATGCCATATTGAGAGCTAACAGGAACATAATATAAACCAAAAGCCACACTTTAAATCGACTCAAGACCCTTTATCTGCCCACTTTAAGTGAAATAATGAGGGAAATAAAAAAACCTGGATATGGAACATTTGAGCACTAAATTACTTATGATCCCTATATATATAATATATGTGTAGTGTAATAGTGTATGTGATGAAGACATTATCACTGTACCATAAGTAATACAATTTCTATCTGAAATATGATCTATAGCCAACAGAATTACACCTCAAGTGGAAGTAACTGAGCTTCAGTAATGGAACAGTCTTCCGTTATAAAATTACTTTAATTAAATTGTTCTGTTTTATCTGCATTGCTGTTTCATATGTGGTAGACATCTCGTCTGCTCTTGCGGGGAAAGAAGAAAACAATATTTGGTGTGAATATGCTACCATCTACTGTCCATTTTTTAACATTAAACTTCAGCTCAATAAGATGATGTAGATCTGATGGTTGACAAATGGACAAGGAAGATACATGTATTTCAAATATAAAATAGTATTTTGTCGTTTAATAATACTGTAAAATACTTTGTAAGAAGTTCACATGATGACATCATAGAAATGCAGCCCCTGATTGGTGCCTACTCAGTAGTTGTTAAGATCAGAACAGAAGATGTATCTATATGAAAGAAGGTGGTCAAGGTAAGAAACGTTCAGGCTGCTAGCTTTCATATTAGTCATTTAATATTTGCCAAAATGCTAAAATGTTTGTTTTCAACTTCCAAATACATGTCCAGTGATTGATAAATAAATATTTGATCACTAAATAAAAAACATTCTTTCGGCTTCTCCCGTTAGGGGTCGCCACAGCGGATCAACCACATGTTAAATTTGGCACATGTTTTTATGCTGGATGCACTTCCTAACACAACCCTCCCCATTTATCCGGGCTTGGGACCGGCACTAAGAGTGGCCGGGTTTGGTTCCCTGACCGGGGCTCGGACCCGGGCTACAGCGGTGAGAAGGCCGCATCCTAACCACTAGACCACCAGGGACCCTGGTAATATGGCGATATTTGATTGCCAAATATTGTACCCTAATTAAAGTAGCTGTTTAGTAGGATCATGATTAACAATTAAATGATTAATTAGTTAGAAACTAGTTGCTATGGATACAGGTGCATCAGTTGTCTTTTTATTAAAAGACTTGTTTATTATTGACTCAGTGTTGCTGACATAAAGTTGCCCTTCATTACCAAACACCAAGTAACTAAATTAGGATACAATTATGAGTCATTCGCAAACTGTTCAACATTAAATTGTTTGTTACTTTAAAACTAACCTTCATCTGGGAGATCACAAGGATATTTTATGTGAATATTTGATCTGTTAACTGGTTGCATATGTCAGATTATTGCATTACTCAGCCAGACAAAATCTGTTGCTATTAAACACTGTTTACTTAATTAGTGTAATGGTGAAATATTATAAATGGTTTTAAATGCGTGGTGGGGCTGCTGTAGTTTGTAGATTAGTTTGATACACCTAAAGTTAAGGTATTTGGTGATTTGTTTTAAAATATATTTTATGTAACTTTGCCCAACCCTGCAAATGTGGTATTGAAATAGAAGGAATTAGAAAGTAGTGGAGGTTAAAAAAGAATCTGCCATTAGTGTAGTTTTTGCCATTAGTGCCAAAAATTCTGAACATGAACAGATTATGAACATTTTGAGTTCAATTCAAATTTTCTTTTAGAAATCCAGTCAATTTGGCTTACGTTACGCATTTCTTAAAATGATTCAAAATTCTTCCATAAAATCCTGCTGGGTTAACTTGCATAAGCATAGTAGCTAAAATTAGCAGTTATGATTATAAACATGTATGAATATGGTTTTAAATTAAGCTCATATTATTTCTATGGCCAAGTTTTGCAGTGAAGAAGATTTACCAACTGGGCAGGTGAAGACTGGAAAAAAGACAATGAGATGACAGTGAGTTCTCCCCTGTTTTCATTTTTGATGTGAACATCCAACCAGAAACTAGGAAGTCTGTGTCTGAATAAATAGATAAATATATAGCCCTGTATTTAATTAATGCTGCATTTCTCAGCAGTTACATTCAAATGAAAGAGAATTCCATAGGCACTTATGCACCCTCATGCTATCAGAGATACAGGCTTATGCAAATATGATTTAAACATTCTACCTGAACCCTGTCTTGCTTGTTTCTTTCGTTGCATATCCTAGCTATTTAAGGAAGCTAGAGTCAGAGTACAAGGTCAGCCATGATACAGCACCCCTGGAGTACAAAGGGTTAATGGCCTTGTTCTGGGGCCCACGGGTGGCACCTTGGCAACATTGGGGCTTGAGCCTCTGACCTTCCAATCAGTCACCCAGAGTCTTAACTGGTGAGCTACCAATTTCTTCTCCAGTTTGTTCACCCTTCTGACTGTAAGGTTTCACTTTATACACTGGAGAGCTTTATTCAAGCTGTGAACTGTGTGAACACAGCAACAGAGGCTGAACATATAACTGTGGCATACGACATTTAGCTCCCCGACACAGCAGGTCTAATGGGATGCCTCAAGGGATGTTTCATTACCAAGGAAGTGCAGGTTTTCATTTGGCTGATGCTGTTATCTGGAGAATCACCTAATCCAAGTAAGGAGAAATTTAATTCTAACAAAGCCCAGAGCCATTGAGAGTTAAGGCTCTTGTTTAAGGGCCAGAAAGAGGCAAACATTTTCACAAATTTGGGTTTTAATCAGAGCTGCAGTATGTTTTCATTATTACCATGATTACCAGCATACTACTATTTAACCCTTAAACTATAGGAGCTGATGTTTATACTGTAACATTAGGCAATATTAAATCTATTATAGTATGCATATATATTATTGTAGTATGCAGAAGGTAATCTCTTGGTGGCTTGCATGGATCAACTGGAACTCTGTTTCTGCTCTTTCCACCTCCCCAGCATAATCTTGGCCAGTCTTGCTCCAGCTTTTGCACCACCAAGATGAGACTTACGTCATCTTTTGTAGCGGCAGCATGAATTTCTATATGGATTCGCAGCAGCATAGTGCTAATCCATCATCATCTAGTCCACCACCACAATACTAATTTACGCTCCATTCCCATAATTAAACGCATGATTATGAACTAAATTCATGTAGGTTTCCTGACGGATTTTTCCAGATGATGTACTTTGGATTCCTGTCTTAAAAATATACATATTTACAAAGCAAGTACATAAAAAAAGCTTATGCATAAATCAAACATATTTTGGGTCAGCTTTCCATGTCTTAATAGTGGCATTAACTCATAGAGGGAAATTAGGTACATTTTTCATTCTTTTAGCTGCTGCACTGCAAAGTATATATCATTTTTAATGCAAACTCTGCACTGAAATGAAATAAGAAATAATTCAATAGAGAGAATGTTTGATTCCCGCTGGGCCGATTCTGTCCAGACTGAAGTATTTGTTCATAAGAGTTGTGGATTCTGGGGCAAAATGTCAAAAAGGCACCTATTTGCATCCATTAGCATTCATGGCATAATATAGTTCTGCCACAGGAACTGAATATTCACGGCCACTGTGATAGAGTTCCACTCAAGGGAAAAGGCTTTGCATGATAATGCAACCTTTCAGCTTACAGAGGTTTTAAGGAAACGCCATCCATTCTGCTTCTGATTGTCTCAATCCACAGTTTGCTTAAATACAATTTCTCTCTCACTTTTATAGGGATCCCATACAATTAATATGTATTTGTGATATTTGTGTTTATTGGTTTTACATTAGTCAGTACTGAAAGCAAAATTAGAAGTATTATCACAAAATTATTTAAGATCATGGTGCAGAAATAAGAACATGCCAATGAATGTGTCAGGAAAAAAAAATAAAAAAAATGAAATGGCAATTAACAGAAATTCACCAGTAGATGAGTCAAATTAATAACCACACGTGTCCACGAGATAATTGACTATTAAAAATGGTATTTAAGAGCAAAAAATCCACTCCCCTGTAATGCTCACAAAATGGCACCACATTTAAAATAAATGTCACCTGAGAAAGACCTGAGAAAAAAGAAAATTATTTGCACAAAATCGAAAATTTGTAAAGCATTGCTAATGAGTTTGAAAACTGTGGCAAAAGTAATCCAAAATTCAACATTAGTAAGTCAGACTGGGGTGAGTGTTTTCGGTGACACCAAACAATGTACACTGCAGAGGACTGGCATGCATGGCTGTTTTGAATTTGCCAGCGCTCATGTTAAAAAAAGGCAAAGACAATAGGGACTCTATACTTTAGAATGATGAGACAATGTTCAATGTTTTTGCTTTAAAGGTTTCTGAACAGTATGGCGTCACAAGGGTGAGGAGTACAAAGAAAAATGCATGGGACCAGTAAAGCATGGTGGTGGAAGTGTTCTTGTGCGGGGTTGCATGAGTGCTGCAGGTGTTGGAGAGTTGCATTTCATAGGTGACATCAGGAATTCACAAATGTACTGTGAATTACGATAAGTGAAGATGCTACCATCACTCTGCACCTTAGATCACAGACTAAACGTCTAATATCTGCTGAGAAATGGATAAAGATCTTAATTTTCAAAAGGAGGTGTACTCATATATGCTCTACACACACAAACACACACACACACACACACACACACACGGACAAACACACACACGGACAAACACACACATGTATCAGACACATATGGGCCAACATTCCTCTTTGGTGTGGGGGTGTAAATTACTGTTTTCCAGCCCATCTGGATTCTGGATCTGCATTTGGTGGGACCATCATTTGTTTTCCAACAATGACATCAGGTCAACGACATCAAACACTCATCTAGGTTATGTAAGAACTAGGGAAGAACTAGGGTTAGGTCAGTAACAGGACTGGTTATAAAAATAGTATTTAAGAGTGGCAGGAGTAAAGATGGGCAGGACTTCACCAATCTGCATATCACTGCATCTACACATTTTATATTCATCAACATCAAATTGCAAAGACTTCGAATATCTCATCAAGTACAGCACATAATATAATCCCAATATTCTAAGAATCTGGAGAAATCTGTGCAAAAGAACAAGGGTGGAAATTAATATTGGATGCCTGTGATCTTTGGGCCCTCCTGCGGCACTGCATTATAAAAAGGCAGGATTCTGTAATGGAAATCACTGCATGGGTTTGGAAACACCCCCAGAAATCACTGGCTGTGAACACAGTTCACCATGTCATTCTCAAATGCAAGTTAAAGCTCTATCACAAAAAGGACAAGCCATATATACATATATGCATGATTTAGAAATGCTTCCCTGGGTGTAAGATAATTTAAAACGGACTGAGGCAAAATGAAAAACTGTTCTGTAGTCAGATTAATCAAAATCGAAAATTCTCATACCATGGACCACACGTCCCCTTTCGGCCCATCTGGCTTGGTATCAGCAGGAAGTTCAATAGCTGCATCTCTTACGCTATGAGGGTGCTATAGTGCCTATAGAAAAGGCAGCTTCAACGCTAAAAGGTATATATAGGTTTTAGAACAACATATGCTTAAATACAGATGAGGTCTATAATGCATCTAGACAATGCTAAACTGCATACAGCATCTATTACAACACCATAGCTTTGTGATACAAGGGTTCGAGTGCTTAACTGGCCTGCCTGCATTTCAGACCTTTCAGCAATTTAAAACATTTGCACATCATGAACTGAAAAATACAACAAAGAAAATTTGGGTTATCACTGCACTCTGTTTTTTATTTACATTATACACACCATCACAATTTTACATGTACATGACTGTACATCATGTATTATTATGTATTATTAGTTGTGTGACTATAGATCAGAAATGGTTGGTTAGACCTGAGAATACAGATCAGAGATCATTGGTTGGAGCTGAGACTGTAGAATAGAAGTGATTAGTGAGACAGAAAATTATAGATCAAATATAAATATCTGAGCTATAATCTCCTTTATAACGAAGCCTCAGTTCTACAGTCTATTTCTGATGCATTTTTCCAACTCTGACTTGTAATCTCTGATCCATAGTCTAAAAATTGATCTCTCATCTGTAATCTCAGGTCTGACCAATCTTTTTTGTTTTATCTCTTTTTTCTTCTTATCTCTCATCTGTAGTGTCATTGATGATGTCTGATCCATAGTCTGAGATTTAACCAAATTTGTTAAGAGCGTAAATTACAGAACAGAGATAATTAGAAATATTAGTTTTGATATGACAGTCTAGATCACAAATGATTTATTATAGCCAAACATAACAAATAACTGGTTGGATCAGAAACCACAGAATTTGATGAAGTTAAGCTCATCCATCATCTAACAAATAATGCTTATTGACATCCTGAGGACAGCTATCACAGATGTTTAGATGCTTAGATATAAGCTTGTACATAAGACATGATTAACAAGTGATAAATCAGAGCTGACTGGTTACATCTTAGGTCATCGATCATGCTGCCTGAGGAAAAGGCTTTGGCAGTGACATAAACAACATGAAAAGAACATTTTATAATCCACGCTTTCCAACATTTGTTTGCTAATCGAATTTAGTATTTATTTTCTTTAATATATCACAGAATCACACACAGCTAAAGCTCTCAGCTGCTAATTTCAAGCCTCAGATTTCCTGGTTGTGTATGAGATTATACACTATATCAGAGATGATTGATTAGTCGAAGGTTGCCATGGTGATTGGAATGCTGTACAATCCCTGTGTACAGCAGATGGCAGCAGTGCTGTTTCATAGTTTGATGCATCCTGCTGCTCTGTACGTGACTTGCCATACCCTCTTTCTTACACACAACACATGCATCATTATAAATGTGTCAAAATTGTCAGCTCACTGTGGAGATGCCTAGAACTACACCTATTCATAATGTGCAGGGCAACGTGTTGCATAGGTTTATGAAAATTTTATATTTAACCCATAGCTATTTGGGTTGATGATTAGACTTAAAAAATAAAATATAAAAAATTGAAATCAAGTTTGCAAATGGCAGTAAAAAAAAAAAGGTTCACAAAAGCGAGTGACAAAGTGACAAGCATCATATTTATTTTATGTGACACAGAACCATGAATCTGGAAGTAGCAGCAAGAAAACAACAACTGATTAGATTATTTATGACACTGTAAAACAGCCCTGATAACATTACCCCGACCTGTCCAATGACACAAATTGTGAATATAGTTCAAAAATGGTTGTTTCGACCTGAGACTATAGATGAGGGATCATTGGTTAGAGCTGAGTATACTCTATAGAAAGTATTGGTTGGCCATAAAATTTTAGATCTGATATTTTTGGTTAGATTTTATGCTATGGATCAGAGATTATTAAGTGAGATTATATATCAGAAATCAGACTATGGATAGAAGATGACTCGTTATAAAGATTATAGTTTTGAGATCACTTGTTTTGATCATAGACTATGCAACAGAGATAAAAACAACAGCTGATTAGATTATTTATGACACTGAAAGCAGCAAATACATACATAGGCAGGTGGCAACTCAATGGTTAAGTCATTGAACTTTTGATCAGTAGGTAAAGAGCTCAAATCACAACACAAATCTGCTACTGCTGGGCCATTGAGTGGGACCCTTAACCCCCAACTGTAAGACTGTAAGTTGCTCTGGATAACAGGGTCAGTGAGATGCCAGAAATGTTATGTAAATATAAATGCAAATACATAGGAAAAAGCCTAAAAAAATTCCTCCAACCTTTACAGAGCCACGGACTGTCCAATGTCCTTCATTCTCCTGTATGCGTTTTACTCTTATTTAGCATCTGTAAAGCCATGAAACTTTACCTCAGCAGAATAGTTACATTTGTAAATCCCCCCCCTCATTTTTTATCTTAATCTTAATCTTCATCATCTCAATCTTTTATGATCAAAATCTATATTTTAAAGCACTACTCAAATAAATTAGCAAAAGTTTGGACACCTTATTATTGTATGGTTTTCTTTTTTGTTCACTCATTGGGGGAAAAAATTACAAATAAACGCTTTGTTTTTAAAATCTGAACACCTGATTTCATCAGCGCGCCCTTTCAAAAGCATATTGGCCATGCATTGCACATTGTATTGTGTATTGTCACTGACCTCTGTGGCAAGTGCCACATTTTAACTGAAGTGCATCCCTTTACAATTAGGCTGCAAAATTAAAATTCAACAAAAAAAAGCACTGGTTTGCTAACCGCAGTATGATTAAGATGCAGAAAAAGTGGCGTACCTAAGCGGGCAATTAGCCCACAGAGAGGGATCTGCCGTGTGTGTGTGTATGTGCGTCAAATGGCATTTTCACTGAGAACCTGTAATCAGTAAGAGAGAGAGAGAGAGAGAGAGAGAGAGAGAGAGGGAGAGTGTGTTATTGTGTATGCACAGTATAGTCTGCATTCTCTTGTGTTTGTGTGTTGTGTATTCTCTATTGTTCTGATTCACATCAGCCTGCTCAGCAAAGCAAGTCAATCTCTTTTCAGCTTTGAATAATACAAAAAAAAAAAATATGAAGCAATACAAAAACTGCAAACAATAGAGCTGGAAGAAAACGAGGATATTCTTTCAGTAAAATGTGCCATTTTGCACAAGCATTTAGAGGATTATTTTTTTTTCTGCAAACAAATCCAAAAGGCATATCCAGAACCCAGACCCTGGGATTTGAGTAGGTGATGGATAAATGGGACGCAGTGGGTTAGAGTTTAATGAGCTGTATACATCACACAAAAATATAACTAGAGATACATCATATTGTCAACTCCACTACACTGGATTTCTAACTGAAGCTCTTACTTGGTTTGTATGGAAGTCTGTTTCCACCACATAACATTTTTCACAGTTTTTGTCCTGCAATTCTGACATCAATTCTCACAATTCGGAATTTATTTCTCACAATTCCAACTTTATTTTTTAGCTAATCGAGCAGCGTCACCCACTCTGTATTGCCAGAAAGCTTTACACATTGAAAATTAAACAGGCTACAGTCAATAGATTGATCTGTAAAACAATGAATGAAATCATAAAGGACTATTTTAGTCATGGTTTCACACATCGTGCGATTTCGTTGTTACTGTAGGAATCGCAAGGTATGAAACTAAGCCTCCCTGGATAGAACTCTGTCTAACAATCAGCTTTGGAGGAGACAAAACAAGACAGATGAAGCAGAGGAAGCCTTGATCATACACCAACAACTTCAAACTTCAGACCAACAACATGGTTACCGTTTGATGCACCAGAAATGTTGGATGATTTTCAGAAAAGGAATAAAGTCAGATTAACTAGAAATAAAGTCATGATTGTGAGATATAAAGTCGGAGTTGCAAGAAGAACATTGGAATTGTGGGGAAAAAAGTCAGAATTGGGCAAACTTTTTTATTAAAAAAGGATTTCCATAGTTTTGCTCAATTGATTTTAAACAGTAAGCATTGAAGTCTGATGGAGACTGGTGATACAGTATTTAGTTTAGTTAACTTCAAGTCAGCTACATTATTAGTAGACATGGCAAACAATACATTCACATGAACATAGACAAGGAGAAGGAAAATCATCATGACAAAGATACCTACATGTAGCTGATTCTGGATAAGCTCAATATTCAGTATATATATAAACACACGAACATACATGAATTTCCTATAGTCCTCATACCTTACCTTTAAACACCTCTAAACAAAAAAGTTTAAGTTTAAGTGAACATTCCATAAGCTGGTGTATCTGTAAAAATATTACAGTACAACAACGTTTTGGAGATATTACATGCAGCCTGGGGTTAATTGATAATCTTAATATTATATTTCCCCTTTGTTTGTCCTGTGAAATTGTTGGGATGCATTGTTTATTTTGTTCATGTTATTTTTTGTTTGGTTGTTTAATTGTTAGCACTTTCATTAATAAATTATTTGCACTTGGATTTACCTACTAATATTATAAGATACACAGAATCAGAACCAGTTTTACTGACCAAGTATGCCTGAGCATACAATGAATTATGAATGGGCTAGTGCTAAGATAAAAGCTAACCCTAGCCAGCCTGCTTTACCATCTATACTGCTTGCAAATGTCTGCTCCCTGGACAATAAATTGGACTACATCAGACTCCAACAAGCTGCGTCTTTGTGTTCACTGAGACGTGGCTGAGCGACAGAGTTCCGGACGGCGCCATTCACCAAGGTTTTGCTAGCCCCGTTTTGTGCCGACAGAAATGCAGCTCTGTGCAGTAAGACTCGCGGCGGTGGTCTGTGTGTTTACAACACAGAATGGTGTAAGAACTCTGTCCTTATTTCCAACTACTGCTCATAGCTTTTGGACTTTATGGTTGTGATATGCAGAGCTTTTTATTTAACCCTGGAATTCACCACCGCTATTGTACTCAGAGTGTACATACCACCTAGCGCTAATGCGCTCAGAAGAGAAAACACGCTGGATGTTGTTTACACAAACATCCGGGGCGCATACTGGGTGAAGCCCCGCCCCCACCTTGGGTACTCAGACCACATCTCTGTTATGCTGATCCCAGCATACAGACCACTCAGAAGGCATTCAAGACCAGCTCAAAAGCAGGTGAGAACCTGGCCAGGAGGATCTATGTCTGCTCTCCAGGACTGCTTTGAATGCACTGACTGGGACATGTTCAGGGAAGCTGCAACCAACAGTGATTTCATCAACTTGAAGGAGTACACGTCAACAGTGACCAGCTACATCGGCAAGTGCATTGATGACGTGACCATCTCCAAGACCATCACTACACGCTCCAACCAGAAGCTGTGGATGACCACCAAGGTGCGTGCGCTGCTAAAATCAAGAGACTTCGCCTTCAGAGCAGGGGACAAGACGGCCTTAAAGACAGCAAGGGCCAAACGCTACCTTGCTATCAGAGAGGTAAAGCGCTTACACGCCAAGAGAATTCATGGCCACGTCCAAGACAGCGGAGACACCCGGCGAATGTGGCAGGGCATCCAAGCGATCATGAACTACAAGACGACATCACCTGCTTGTGACCGTGACGCCTCCCTCCCGCCTCCCTCCCAGATGCGCTCACAGACTTCTACACCCGGTTTAAGGTGCAGAACAACATGGTGGCGAGGAAGACACCCCTCCTCCCAGTGACCAGGTGCTCTGTCTAACCATAGCCGAAGTGAGAAAAACTCTATGCAGAGTTAACCCACGGAAGTCTGCTGGACCAGACAACATTCCTGGCAGAGTGCTCAGGGAATGTGCACAACAGCTAGCGGATGTCTTTACCGAGATCAACATCTCCCTGAGCACCATTGTTCCTACGTGCCTCAAGATGACAACCATCGTTTTCATGCGGAAGAAGTCTACTGTCTCCTGCCTCAATGACAATCATCCAGTCGTGCTCACACCCATCGTGATAAAGTGCTTCGAGAGGCTCGTCATGAGGCACGTCAAAACCCAGCTTCCACCCTCACTGGACTCCATGCAGTTCGCGTATCATCCAAACCGCATGACCTTTCATCTGGCCCTCACCCACCTAGACAACAAGGACACTTATGTACAAATGCTGTTCATAGATTTCAGCTCAGCATTCAACACCATCATCCCTCAGCACCTGAATGTGCACAACAGCTAGCGGATGTCTTTACCGAGATCAACATCTCCCTGAGCACCATTGTTCCTACGTGCCTCAAGATGACAACCATCGTTTCCATGCGGAATAAGTCTACTGTCTCCTGCCTCAATGACTATCATCCAGTCGTGCTCACACCCATCGTGATAAAGTGCTTCGCGAGGCTCGTCATGAGGCACATCAAGACCCAGCTTCCACCCTCACTGGACCCCATGCAGTTCGTGTATCATCCAAACCGCACAACCTTTCATCTGGCCCTCACCCACCTAGACAACAAGGACTCTTATGTACGAATGCTGTTCATAGATTTCAGCTCAGCATTCAACACCATCATCCCTCAGCACCTGATTGAGAGTTGAGCCTACCAATCCTGAACACCTCCCTCTGTAACTGGATCCTGGACTTCCTGACTGGGAGACCTCAGTCAGTTCGGATCGGAAACAGCATCTCCAGCACCACCACACTGAGCACTGGGACACCTCAGGGCTGTGTGCTCAGCCCACTGCTGTTCACTCTGCTGACGTACGACTGTGTAGCAATGCACAGCTCAAATCACATAATCAAGTTCGCCGATGACACGACTGTGGTGGGTCTCATCAGCAAGAACGATGAGTCAGCATACAGAGAGGTGCAACGGTTAACAGCCTGGTGTGGAGCCAACAACAGTCTCTGAACGTCGAAAAAACTAAATAGATGGTTGTTGACTTCAGGAGAGCACAGAGTGACAATTCTCCACTGATTATCGATGGATCATGCGTGGAGATCGTCAAAAGCACCATATTCCTTGGTGTTAACTTGGCAGATAACCTCACCTGGTCACTCCACACTAGCTCCATTACCAAGAAAGCCCAGCAGCGTCTCTACTTCTTGAGAAGGCTGAGGAAAGCCCATCTCTCTCCCCCCATCCTGACCACGTTCTACAGAGGGACCATTGAAAACATCTCGAGCAGCTGCATCACTGCCTGGTTTGGGAACTGCACCATCTCGGATTGCAAGACCCTACAGACAATAGTGAGGACAGCTGAGAAGATCATCTGAGTCTCTCTCCCCTCTATCATGCACATTTACCCCACACGCTGCATTCGCAAAACCAACAGCATTGTGGACGACCCCACACACCCGTCACACACAATTTCACTCTCCTGCTATCATGGAAGCGGTTCCGAAGCATTCCGAAGGAAATGTGTGACTGATCTGTACAGCCCGGACTCAACACACACTCGTACTCACTTCACACACCCATGTCTTTAGTAACACTCACGTTACATCACTTCATTACCAAAAACTGTTTACATGCCATTTTTGCACATCTTTTCTGGATTGCTCCTATTGCTCTTTCCACAACATTTTGTTTACATTTTTGTTACTGTTTACTGTTTACGTCTCTTTACAACAGGTTTACTGGCGGAGATATTTTTTATTTTGTGTATTTGTCTTGCACTGTCCTGTATTGTCTTGCACTGTCTTTTGTTGTCTTTGTACTGTTTGCACCAGGTTGCACAAATGCACTTTATGTGGCGAGGACACTTACTAGTCCTTAGCCATGTGTTTTCTGTTTTTGTGATTGTTGTTGTATGTAGCACCAGGGTTCAGGAGGAATGTTGTTTCATTTCACTGTGTAATGCGTCTTGACTTCTTGACTTGAATTAACATAGATGCACTGCACAGCAATGCTGGACTGCAACAAGAAATAGACTTTAACAACCATGATTTCAATTAACACACTAAATGACAATGCATTTAGAAGACAGTACACATTGGCCCATGACAGTAATATTGGCCACTGCAGCTTCAGTAAACAGAGTCTTCTCTTGAGTCATGGCATTTAACTTTCTTTGCTCATGCTGTTTCCTGCAGATTTGACCTCTTTCACTCTGAACCTGCTCATTATGAAAAGAACCGATCACAGTACTTCATGTTTTGAATATAAATTTGACTCAGAAGGTAATTTGTATTAAAGATAAACCGTTCCAAGTAATTAATCATTAGCACTGCTGCATTTATTTTTATTTATTTTGTTGGTGTGATAATTAACCTTAGTTAATCCAGGTTAGCTCATGTACTACAGAGAATATTGATTAAATGGCTTCTAATATTAAGCAAACATTCACTCTTGCATATAAATTTGACTTGAATATGAATCTAATATTATATAATTAAATATATATTTATATATCTATATTTATATATTATATAAATAATTATATAAATTATATTAATAATAAAACCTTTAGTAGCATGCACGTGTTGGTTTGTAATGTATTTTTTAGTTCACTTTTCAGTCAAACCCATAATTTTCATCTACTTTTACTTTGATGAAGAGTTTTCTACATTACCCACAATGCCAAGCTATTTTCTACTTATCGGGTTTCCAATGGAATTTAGCCCCCTGCATATTTTAATCTAGTCCAATGCAAGTTAAAAAAAGTAAAAAAATTAGTGAACTCTGACCCACAAATTTCTTATTATGTAAAGAAGCGTGATAATAAAACACCCCATGGTGTGAACCTTCAGAAGGTTTAAGATGGAGAAAGAACTGATTATAGCAGCATAGTACCATGCTGTTTCATACAATGCAGCTTTGAGTAAATATTAAATCACCATTAACAAAAATATTCCTAGTTTAGTCTGTCATGGCATATAGATACTTCTATCACAAATCACTCCTGACATTCTTCTCCACCCACTCCACCCTGTCTGAACTGTTTTTTTCACTTCTCTAACACACTCTCCATTTTACTTTTGCACTGTTGAACCCAGGTACCTGAACTCCTTCACTTTCTCCACCTCTTCTCCCTGCAACTGCACCACTCCACTGCCCTCCTTCTAATACACACATGTACTCTGTCTTACTCCTAATGACTTTCATTCACCTTCTCTCCAGCGCATACCCTCCAGCTCTCCAGGCTCTTCTCAACCTGCTCCCTACTCTCACCACGAATCACGATATCATCCGCAAACATCAAAGTCCACGGAGACTCCTATCTGACCTTGTCCGTCATCCTTTACATCACCACTGCAGACAGGAAAGGACTCAGAGCCGATCCTTGATGCAGTTCAACCTCCACCTTAAACCAGTCTGTCGTTCCTACTGCACACTTCACTGCTGTCACATTCTTCTACCACCATCTGTCCTTCCACATTCCTCTCCTTAAGGCCATACCTACCCATTACCACCTCATCACCTCTGTTCCCTTCACCTACATGCCCATTAAAGTCTGCCCCAATCACCAATCATTCATTCCTAGTCACACCATCTACCACATTAATCTAACTCACTCCAGAATTTTTCCTTCTCCTCCATCTCACAACCCACTTGTGGAGCATAAGCACTGATAACATTTATCATCACCTCTTCAACTTCCAGCTTTACATTCATCACTCTATCAGAAACTCTCTTTACTTCCACTACACTCTTACTAAACTCTTCCTTCAGAATCACCCCTACACCATTTATCTTTCAATCCACACCATGATAGAACAGTTTAAATCCACCTTCAATGTTCCTGGCCTTACTCCCTTTCCACTTGGTCTTCTGAACACACAACATATTACCTGTGGCTGTCGTTGGTAACCCGGGCCTCGACTGATATATATATATATATATATATATATATATATATATATATATATATATATATATATATATATATATATAGAGAGAGAGAGAGAGAGAGAGAGAGAGAGAGAGAGAGTACAGCATTAAAGGGGATCGGATCAGTGTGTGTTGGTCAAGTTAAATGTGATGAGCAATGTGGTTTCGTTTATTACCGGTTCCATTTTAGTGCATCTCTCATAAATGTAAATTTTTTTTCCCGCCCATTTTTCTTCCCCACTGACAAGATCATAATAAACACATTTGAAACTGCCACTTCGAACTGCCACTATTTACTTATTTATTTTTGCAGAGATAGCAAGTGTTTTTTCGTCAATATGTCAAAACCACCCAGTCCGCTTGTGAATGCATTTTTCTTGCAGTTTTGACAACATGTACTGAGTGTATTGGCAGTTTCTTACATCTAGTTTCAAATTTATCAGGGAGCCTGGGTGCGTTTATGTGTCATTTTTGCAACTAGATGGATGCTAATCGTTGACAGACCAAAAAAATCCAAGTAAAATAGCACTGAGTAATCTCTCAAAATTACACCAAACAGTATTTAAGCAGAACACAAACATTAATGTGATTTTCCACTTACTTCACTTTGAGACATGTCCGGTTTCCGAAATTAGCTGCTTTTATTTTTGCACTGGAGCTAGAAGGCTAAATTAGCTAAAAAGTAATTAAAGTACTCTACATTGCACCCTAAATCTTATTTTTTCATTATGTATCTTAGGTGACTGAGAAGATAATCTTTGCAGAGAATGATTTTTATAAACATTTCTGGCAATAATAAGCCAATCAGGCAAATCATCAAACAGGCAGAGTAGAAGGTACAAACTGGATATCAGAATACAACAAAAAGACCAAGAGACATCAAGAGGATAAAAACGAGGGTCAAAATACTGCAATATGCTGGTACATCATTACAATCATCACAAATGTCATTCTCAAATCTTAAAAGAGTCATTCACTATATTTAATTTTATTTTTGTTATATTGACACTTGCATGTGTATGTGTCACCTCACATACTTCAGGAGAAACCAACTTCTGGTGCTCACAAACCATGTTTTTTGAGGAGACAGTTATTTGCAAGAAATTTATCTTAAGTGTGTGTTGTGAAAATTAATGATGCGATCATTGGCTAAAACACATTCACAGGTTAATTTACTTTCTGAATATGTGTGAACGTGAGTAGAAGTCACGTTCAAATTCACTGGAATTGTGCCACAGTTGCAGTGCTGCCAAAATCAGACCAGCTTTTCTGGTATCAGTACTTTACTTCACTATTCAGACAACTTTTTGCTTTTACTCATAAAATTTTCTTCACAAATATTTGTACTTTCTACTTCTTACATTTTCAAAGCAGGCTCGTTACTTTAGTTTTAATCTATTTGGTGACATGATCAATATTGTTTCTTTTTATTGTGCACTATTTTCAACCCATTGACCTATTTCTGGTCAATGCAAAGCTTTTTCAACCTACCACTCGTGCATTATTTTCTGGCTCTCACGCACCACAGAAGCCACCAAAGTTGCCACTGCTGGGTCCTTGAGCAAGGACTTTAACACTCAACTTCTCTGTTGTGCGTCGTTCTAAATAGGGGGGTCTGCCAAATGCCATAAATTTAAATATGATGTCACACCATCTTCTTCAGTCAATATAGGTACATTAGTCCAGGTATAGTTTAAAAAATAATTAACAATAAGGAAAGAAAATGTAGTTTAACATGTTTGAGTTGAAGGCCAGTGGATGACAATTCACAAAGAGCTTTGTGCAGTTTAGTACTTTGTGTATTTAGTTAGTATGCGAGTCACAACGTACAGTATGCCCAACAATTTTCCACAATAATTATTACTTATTTTAAATTTGGTCTGTTTGCATCACATGATGTGGGTTCTATAGTCCAGAATGTCCAATTTTCTTGTTCTTACTGCATTAAGGCAAATGAAGTCTAATGCTTATACTGGCATAGTGGTGACAATGTTAATTCACATTTATGTGCTTCCTTCAAACATTGTAAACTATTACACACACTATTACTGTCTTACACCTTAAGATTTTGTCAAATAAGGTCAAGGAGTGAGAATTTTAATACCAGAAGGAAAATTGGTTCTGGTTTTTGAAGATAATCACCAACACAACATTACACTTACACAGTGAAGCTTTGCGTAAATAAGTCTGTAAACAAGTCTACTGAAGCAAGCAGCTTTTAGTTATTCAGCATAAAAGTCGGTTGAGCAAATAGTAAAAATGGGAAACATACTGGAAATTGGTCTCAAGCTAGAAAATATGTAGTTTATAAAGTCGTTTGTGTAGCAGAGATTTCTCCATTTTGTAAAACAACAACAAAAAAAAAACTATTACAAATGTTCAGACATGGATAACACACACACACACACACACACACACACACACACACACACACACACACACACACACACACACACACATATTTTAAAGGTGAGTAAGGAAGGGCAGGTTATTAGCATTAACAGCAGTGTTTCTGCTCAGTGGTGTGTGGAAAGGACGTCCCAATAGAATAGATATCAGAGTGAAGGAGACTCAGAAAAGGACAGGACAAAGGAAGAGAGGATTGCATCAAAGAGGGATTGTGAAAGAGATAACCCTAACTATATTTGTCATGAAAAAATATCCTTGTCTGTTCTCTCATGATGTTGTCACTCTTTTGATGTGTGTAGCTTTTCATGTTCTTGTTTATCCTGATCTGCATATTTAAATCTATCCTGTAGATGTAGGATTCCTGACATACAGCATGTCTACAGTGTTACTATAAGCAAAAACTCAACCTCAACAAACAAACAGTCCATATTGAATCATTTATAACCATTTTTCATTCTTCTGTGTTAATCCTCACTCACTAGCGTTCAAACCTAGCCATGGGGTCAAAACATGGTACCAAAGCAGGTGGACCAGCCTGCAGCGTCACAGAGGTCTTGGAGGGACACTCCAGACGACCAAGCCTTAGAGGCTGCCACACTCCGGGTCGAATGAGCTCTGACCCCGAATGGAGCGGGAAGACCAGAGGACTCGTAAGAAGACGCAATAGCATTAATAATCCACTTGCTGAGCATCTGCTTATGAGCAGGAAGGCCTCTCCTCGGAGGGCCATAGCAGTTAAAAAGTTGTTCCGACTTTCTCCAGACTCGTACGGTGCACGGACCAGGCACAGCGGGTTCAACCTCTCCTGGTCTGGGGTCAGGAATGGATGAGGGTTGTATGCCTGGAGCCTAAAAGTTTGTGGGACAACCAAGGGCACCTTGGGGATGTATTCAGCTCTATCCTGGCCACTGTGGGGCTACCAGGAGGAGACGGACTCTGTCCTAGTGAATATTCTCCAGAACTCCTGGAAGCAAAGGGAAGGGGAGGCTTAAAGACGCAGCCTCGACCATGGTTGCGCCATAGCATCCAGTCCCAACAGGGCTGGTGGATATGGGGAGAACCATAAGGGGACAGTGCGATGTCTCTAAAAATGCGAACAGGTCTATGGGCTATGCTGAATTTCTCCCAACCCTGCTCCACCACCTGAGGGTGGAGGCACCACTCCCGGGGCTTGGACCCCTGTCTTGAAAGGGTTTCCCCTGCTTTGTTTAAGTGGCCTGGGATATAAGCTGCTCTGAAGGAGAGTAGCTTCCCCTGGGCCCACAGGAGGATCTGGCATGCCAGCCTGTACAGAGGTGTGAGCGCAGACCCCCCCCTGGTGGTTAATATACGAGACCACCGAGGTGTTGTCCGAGCGGACTAACGTGATGGCTTCTGAGGTCCGGGAGGAAGTGCTTTAAAGCCAGAAGCACGGCTAGCATTTTTAGCCAATTGATGTACCACCTCAGATACTGTCCCATAGACCTTGTGCAGAGCGGCCACTCATGACCATTCCCCATCCTGTGAGGGATGCATCCATCGTAAGCACAATACAATGACCGGGAAATCCCAACACAGGGCCTTAGAGTAGGAACCCGGGATCTCCCCACGCATCTAAGGCACATAGGCATCACTGTGTGACCTTGATTGTGCGAAGGGGATTACCCTTCCAAAAGAACGCCTGGGCTCTGAGCCACCACTGAAGGGGTCTCATGTACAGGAAGCCAAATGGAATGACACTGGACGCTGCTGCCATGAGCCCGAGCAGTCTCTGGAACTGCTTGACAGTGAGTGACTGCCCTTCTCTGACCTTCCTGACCAGCGTGAGGATGGACGCTATGCAGACAGAGGAAAGCTGTGCATGCATACTCGCTGAATCCCAAATGAAGCCGAGATAGGTGGTTCTCTGTGATAGAGAAAGCCCACTCTTCCTGGTATTCAGCCGAAACCCCAGCTCCTTCATGTGAGAGAAAATGACATCTCGATGTCGAACTGCTAACTGCTCTGATTGAGCTCATATAAACCAATCATCAATATACTTGAGGATACGGATGCCCTGAAGTCTCAGGGGAGCCAGAGCCGCATCGACACACTTCGTAAAGGTACGAGCTGACCTCAGGAATTTCCTGTAAAAAGGGAGGATGGGTACATGAAAGTACACATCCTTTAGATCTACTGTGAAAAACTAATTCTCGGATCTGATCTGAGACATGACCTGCTTGAGGGTCAGCATCCTGAACCGGAGCCTCATCAAAGAACGGTTCAGCTGACATAGATCTAATAGGAAGCAACTCACCGTCCTTTTTGGGAACTATGAAGTACCAGATGTAGAACCCAGACTCTCTGTCAGACGAAGAGACCACTTCGAGGGCCTCCTTTCTAAGGAGAGTATCTGCTTCTTGTTACAGGACCAGAGCCTGCTCGCTTCTTACCGGAGTGAGAGAAAACCTGTTGAACCAGGGCAGGCAAGACCCGGACTTAATCGCATCGTCTCGCTCTAAAGTATGCAGGACCCAAAGGGACACATCTGGCAAAGCCCTCCAGGCTGCCAGGTTCAGTCTCTCAAGACTGACCTCCGGTGTGTCCAGAGCTGGGGCAGTGCCAAACGTGGCTCTGAAAATAAGACCTTCTGGTCCGCAACTGTGCCAGGTGGAACCAAAGGAGGGAGCTCGGTTGAGCTGGCCATACCCTGAAGCACATTGGCACAGTTAACGAACCAAGTCCCTAAAGGGGACCATCTATAGGTCGGGTCGAGACCTTTTGGCTGAAGCCCTTTTTCTGGAGATGACAGTCCTCAGACCCTAGAGCGGCATGGTAGATACCGCTGGAATGTCGCAGATTGTCTCAGAATGTCTCTTGTCTCTCTGCCCCTATAGGACCAGATCTGGTCCCAGTTAATTGGCCGGCTAAAAGATCTCCCAGATTCAGCTCCCGCAGCAGGCTGGCTTGGTATGCCTGCAGTACCCACATGGTGTGCAGACATCCAGCGGCCTGGCCTGCCGAGGCATAAGCCTTACCCACCAGCGCCAAGCTAGTGCACAGGGGCTTGGTGGGTAATGTCCTGGGTTTTAGGGAAGATGCCACACCCGGAGAGAGATAGCATGCTAGCTTCTCTTTTACCCGTCGCATGACACTATAGCCATATTTCCCAAGCCCCGAGATGTTGGAATAAATGGCGGTCTTGGGGCTGAAGAGGCGAGACAAGAAAGGTCCCACCCAGGACCTGGACACCTTGGTGTGCAGGTCAGGAAAAAATGGCAAACCCCAATGCAAAGGCTGTGATGCCGGGAGCAAAAAACACTCATCAAGCTTGCCCGAGGAATGGGCTTTACGCTCACTGGCCCGTTAAGCTATATCAAGCTTCTGTACGGTGCATGTCACAACCTCCAGGAGCTCCTCACTATCGGGTTTGTACGAGCCTGTCCCGGCCCTCCTCCTTTGAGGAAAAGAGGCAGAGCTGCGTGCTCTTGTGAAGGGGGGAAGACATCACTGAGAGGCGTGCCTTCGAAGCCGAACGAGAGGCGGACCAAGCAGAGGAGGAAGGAGAAAGGGACAAACCCATCTTTAAACCTTCTGCAAGATCGATAAGTGAACCCCAGGAACCCGAGGACTACTTCGCCTCAGCGAGAGCGGGATTGGAACCGCGAGGAATGGGAGCGTTTTCCTCAAAGAGTGCCCGCCGGGAGTGGAGCAGCCACATAGACATCTCTCAAGAGCAGAAATGGCATGCTCCGCTCCCAAACAAGCCACACACAGGCTGTGTGAATCCCTTCCCAAATTGAAACAAGGATAGGGAAAAGCACACGGCCAAAATGTGTGCTTGGCTTTCTAAGATGCCTTTATTCTTTGACAAACAGACAGACAAACATTAAATTTTACACTTCATGAACAAACAGAAGCTGAAGCAGTCTTGACGTCACTCCGCCGGCGACAGCCTGTCTTCAATTTTGACTGATTAGACTCATTACTCAGAGCATGGACAACGCAGTCGTGTTCCCAAAGCGTTCTGATGCAGCTCGAGTTCCTAAAAGGAACATAAACTACACAGGGGAGAGTAGGATGATTTGAGGTTTAAACAAAATACAAGCAGAACAACCAATACTTTTTTCTAAATAACTCTAATCTTTTTTGCAGGGAAGTAAGCTGAAAACGTCACACTTGCACATGGCACTGATAATTCATTGCCAAAAATGATGAGAATTAGTATCAGTATGTTGCAAGTTAGACTTTGCTTATACTGTACTGTCATACCATGAATAGATAAAACATAGCAAAAATGTTAACTATTCAAACATCACAATCAACATAATCTTAGACTTTTTTCATACAGAATTTAAATACATTTATTTGTTGAATAAGAAAAATTCGTGCGTGAATAAATAAATAAATAAATGTTGCCATTTTGCAATAGTGCTGTTGCATATGATGTGAGCTTATATTTCGAATTTTATCCACATTTCAGCTACTGGCGGCACATTTATCGTGCATCTAATCGTCAGGTCACAGTAAACTAACTCTATATCCAGCAAACACCGTAACAATCTAAGATAGCAATCTAAGAAGGTTCCCATTTTCCACACTGCAGCACTCCCATTCATCCAGCTTTCATACCACATTACATTGAATACGTATATAAGTGTTTTCTAATATAGATAATGACTAGGACTTGGACTTGACTTGATTTCAGAGAACTTGAAGAGTCTGATAACTGATTTTGGGTCCTGCTGTTTCAGATAGTTTCGCACTGTAAAATGACAGCCCTCCTAATCCCTTCATGTCCTCATCAATCAGGAGAACAGACGGCAATTGCAGGGTGCAATCACTCCAGGCATTATAGTGGCATGAAATCAGGACATCCAGCTGGGCCACGCACACATTAATAACAGGTTATGAGATACAGTATGGGAGAGTGGAAAAGGGAATGCCATATCAACCAAAGGATTAGAGAAGACAAGTGTAGAGAGGAAAAGGCTACAGAATGACTGGCTATTTTGCCTGAAGCTTCTGACACTACAAGCAAAGCATGAGAGGATTTTGCAATGAACAGGCAAGAGAACGAGGGAGTGAGGAAAGGGGATTAAAGATGACAGTCGCAACTGAAGCATTAGAGACTGCTAAAGGAGACCAACATCATGAATCTACACCTGTGCAAATGAGACAAAGTACAGATGGGGAGGGTTCAGACTGAATCATGTATATACATTGATGGTTGGGAGAAGTAAAAAAAAAGAAAGAAAAGTAAGCAATAAAAATTTCTATCTAGTAATGATTTATTTATACTGTCCTCCAACTCTCCAAGGGCACCAGGATTGCTCTTGAAATCATGGTGTGCTCAAAGTCAGCATTCTACCGGTATTAATTTTACCCGTTTTAATAGAAACACCTGGACATTCTTACAATTATGCAATCAGCCTAGCATAAAATCTCGCACATACACTGATACTAGATTTATTTGTGGCTGCATGAATACATTTTGCAATTAGAACATTTTGAATGACTGCATAAGGAAGTACCAGTCAATATGAGGTTAATCAGTTTATTTATGTCTTCCAATTTTTGTCGTATTTATAGGAAATGATTGGAGACACACTCTAGCAGTCATTATGCCGGATTCTGAGTTATTTTTTTTGTGTAATTTATGGCAACACCTATCATGAGGAATCTAAGTGACAGGTGCCACAGGAATTCTCTCTCTGTCTGAGTAGATTGTGTGGTTTTACTTTACCTTGAATTGTAATGGACTCATTGGGATATTAACATGTAATTTATATAATATTAATAACAATTATTTATTATAAATGTGTTTAATTTAATTATATCTCTCAGGCTCAGTTTTCTACCAGGGTTTGAAGGTTCTGTTTAGTGTCTTAGCTTTTCCTAAACTACACTGATCTAGACAAGGCATCTAATGTTATACCTGGAATCTGCTGAATTTGTGACTTTGGACAACACCTTCTCTATCATCTCATGCTCCTTCTTCTTTGAAACTAATGTACATTATATTGACAAACGTTTTGGGACATCTGACTTTTCCAGCAATATGTGTGTCTTTTCCAAACTGGCCAACAATTGCATATGAAATATGTGGCTGCACTTGAACTAGGAGACCTGAACCTGTTCCAGCATGACAGTGCCCCTGTGCACTCTTCAAACTATTGCTCTTCATTGCTTTTTTTGTGTGTCACTATTGAATGGGATAAACATTAACATTCTGCCCACTCACTAGTCAGTGCAAACTCGGTCTCTTAAATGCATTCACACCTTTTCTGACACTGGTAAATTTCTGGGCCTTTAGACATTTTGACTGTGATGACTTACTGCTGGCGTGCTATGAAAAATAAACACTGCAGGGCTGCTGTGGAGCTCAGACGTGATGATGGTTAAAGTAGTTGCTGTTACAAATCAGTATTCGCAAACCTCGCACTTTGAAGCAATTTTTTTATTTATTTATTTGTTTGTTTGCATTTACAAGTCAAACGTTAGAGAGAATGTTTGTTGACAAGCACAAAAAAGTGCAATCTATATGATGCATTACAAAAAACTGTTACACATATTTTTTGTAAATATACTGTATATATAAAATTCAAATACAAATTACATTCATATACAAATTCCTTTTTTAACAGCACTAATGTTATTAACACGTGATTAATGCAGTGCGCATTTCTTTTTAACTATTTTAATTCAAAAAAAGAATAAAATAAAAAAAACCTTTGACACAAAGCAAGTCTCAAATCAAGCACCAAAATCCAACATGATGCTCACATCCGGCAATTAAAACCCTCCGTGTGGAAACATTGCAAAAGTTCCATTTGGTGTCGTGATGATTTATGTAATTTAAAACACCATAATACTTTAAAATGTTTACAAAAAATATTTTGTTTTTTAAAACTATTTAAAACTGTACCTCGTAAATTGTTGCCTGTGTATTAATTGCTAATTGTATTAAACGCTAACAAACCACGATTAGCAAATAATAGCTTGTTAGCTTTAGTGATTGCAAATCAGGAGCCAATACCGAGAACACAGGGTGTCTATCACAAGGGCACCACCCAAACACACAATATATAGGGTATTTTACACTTTTAATTACCTGAATTTGAATGAATTCCCATGGTGCCTTAACATTACATTTTATTCTCAACAATAGATAGCAATGCCTCCAAACCTCTGAACAATTACTCTACAGACACTGTGATTCATGCAAACCCATGATGAATGCATTTGTGGAGTGGGTTAAAATGTTGAAACACAGGTGCACACAGCAGGAATATTGTGTCCCTGAATACAAACAATGGACACCTGGGGTTGTTGCATGCTGTTCACACAAAAATAACATTTGATAGCAAATGAGCTACACATCTCTAGAGCAGACATATAACAAATACAGCATTGCTGGATTTTAAACTTATTAACGGTTGTAAGGGTCTTGTTCAAAGTACAAGTGGCAGGATTTAAACTCATGACATTCAGACCAGTTTTCCAGAGCCTTACACACTGAGATCATTGATGTTATTTAAGTTGTGGTCTCACATGCCATACTTCTAGCATTCAAAAAAGAGTCTATGTATAAATAAATGTAGCCAATAACAAGCAACTTTAGAGTCTAGTTTAAAGAAGCTTGTTGACTGACATAGAAGTGGCCAACAACAGATCATCTCTATCCACAGACACAACCACAAACACACACAATCTAATTTACTTACCACTAACTGCTTTAAACAGTTTGGTATTGACTTAATATGGTTTAAAGTCCCAGTAAAGTGCTTTGAAACTTACAGCATTAATCAATGTGTTAATGTAATTTCCACTTTGATCAGGAGGTCACGGTAAAACATGTCAAATAGCTCCTCCTCATTTTAAAATAATAGTTTCAATAGTTTTTACAATAATTTCAATCTTATCTCATATTCCAGCTAGAATCCCTTATATTGTGGCCAAAAAAGTTGTGGAAAACATATCATACTCTCTATATGCCCATAGGTGGTGCGCCTGAGAAGCTGCTAAAATGGGATTAAAAGTTTCATCATTTCATCAATCATTAGTTACTTCCATACATTACAAGTGATTTCACTGAAGTCCATTGAAGTCAATAGGATTCATGTGCAGAAATTGTGTCTTTGAGTTCATATGCAGAAATGAGAGCAGCCCGAGAGTTCAGGAACAGGGTAGCTTGTTTTTTTTTCTCTCTGATCTTTCAAGCTAAAATTGAATCTGAAGAGAGACTTGAATTCTGTAATTACGCTCACATACCTACTGAACACTGACGGGACCAAGATTCATTCTACCTGACAAAACTCTGGAGAACGTCTGGGTGATTGGACAGGTTACTTGTGCTTTATAAGTAATATGTAAGAAACTTTGAGCATTTAAAGAGGCTTATGGCGGATGCTATATGCTACGTAAAATGGAATTCATTATTAATAGAGGACTCAAATGAAGTCTTACTAGATATTTTTTTATAAATGTTATGAGTCTCAGCAGTTAACTTTAAACAAATGGAAGAAATTAAAAAAACCTCCATTCTCTCTCCGTCTTTGTCCCCTCCTCTCTCTCATGAGGCCCTGTTTAGCTCCCCTTTATTTTGCCCTGGAGTTGTCAATAAATGCTATTGTGGATTTGAATTACTTTTCAGTCTCCAGTGTGAACCTGTTTAATGACTGGCTGAAGTGGGTATTACCCCCAAAGATCTGCTCTTTGAACCTCAGTAACAAAGGACTTACTGATCAGACTTACATGGTCAAAGGTTCATTTAGGGGATAAAATTATGAAAATACTGTTAAAAGCATGTGGAAATCCTCACACCGTTTGCTTAAGAGCAAAACTAAATGTAATGCTAACTGGCAATTAACATTCAAGACTTTTATACCGAAAAAAATAGAGCAAAGCCACAGCAAAAACCAATGTTAAAAGATTAAGGAGCTGGTCCTGGTCTTAGTCTGGGTCTCAGTGGGATTGTATTGACTACAGCTTTAAAGGAGATGTGCTACATATCTGTAGTGCTTTAGTTCATACTGAATATTAAATATTCTCAACAGTATCTGCTTGTGTCAAGATCAAAGCACAAAAAAAACACGTTAGTCTCATTTCTCTCTACTGCAGCAGACTGACTTAAAAAAAAAAGAAAAAATTTGAAAAAAAAAAGAACATTTTCTGTCTATGAAACTCAGTGAGCTGTAGCAGCCAGGTTCATAACATCCAGCAATTATCACAGATGGTTCAAAAACCTACAATTAACCACAGGCTAGAGTTCTGAAATTGTTGTTTATTCTGCCCTTTAAAATTAAATGGTGCAAACGAGAAAAATAAACCGGTCATGGCCAATACAGCTCATTCAGTCATGGGTAGGAAAACAAGAGGGTGCAAACTAAATGACAAGGCATTGTTTCTCAAAATCACATTTTAATTATGTCCATGCTTTCATGGTTATAATCTTACAGGTGTCAAGATGCCAGAAAGGAAAAGTAAAATGCTGTGTTTTTAAGTTTGGATTTTCCTTTTAACTCTACAGCTACTAAATGCATAGAAGGTAAAAGAGAAAATATTAAATATTCAGCCATGTAACAAAGTCCAAATTACAAAAACACGTTAAAATAAAGCATTAAAGACTGCCCTGATAAATAACTGTACATATTATTATTTAGAATATTAATAACGTGGAGCAACACAATATATGTAGCAGATTTATGTAAATAAAATACAATTCCAAGACTGCACAGTGTGGTTATTGTAAGAAAAAGAAAGCTGGGATCGAAGAACATGGTCAGTGATGTTACAGTGTCTTGGTGAGGTTTAAGGGCCCTGAGCAAGGGTCCCGAGAGAGGCAGCTGGAACCGCTGACCTCCCAATCAGTAACCCAGAGGCTTAACCACTGAGCTATCACTTTCTGTATGTGAAGCAGAACTCTGGCTGTAGTATGCAGATATGTGTAACTATTGGAAAAGATGACTAACATCACTGTAGCAAAATACAGTATTTTAGTGGCAATATAAGTTTAGTTGATGAGTGCTATTTTTCAGCCATCTTTTTTATCACTTGGATGACAAAAATACACCTTATATTTCTGATTTAAAGTAGGCATGGCATATGGTTCTTAAGCAGCTCACAGACAACGTTGATTTTCAGGCTTGTCTGATTTTTGTTGAAAAAAATATTATTGGGGACACGGTGGTGCAATGCGCCACCTTGCTTCCTCACAGCTCCATGGTCTCTGATTGGATCCTGGGCTTGAATTACTGTCTGTCTAGTCTTGCATGTTCTCTGTGATAAAACTATAGGGGTTTTATTTACGTTCTCTGGTTTTCTCCCAACTTTTAAATATATGGCAGCAGCTGCATTAGCTAAGATCAGTTGTTCAGGTATGAATGTATGTCATTTGCAATGCATTGGACTCCAATCCAGGTGTATTTCTAACTAGCACTTACTGTTCCTGGGATAGAATCTGTGACCCAGACAAGAAGAAAGCAGTTACTGAACGTAAAGTTTATAGCCAAGTTTATGAGGAGAAAACAAAGAAAGTGATGAATGTATTAAAAGTGGGCACACTCAAAACCAGTGTTTCCAGTGTCAGTCTATCTATCTATCAGTAACCAGATATTATGTAAGTGGCAGACCATTCTCAGTAAAGAGGTGACTCAGATATGTAATGCTGAAACTATATTTAATGAATACTGAGTGTAACCTAATTAGGATGAGTGCCTTACAAGGTTTCTTTCTAATATATTCTAACAGATTTTTCTTTGCCACCATCACATCTGGCTGACTTATAATGGATCATTTTATGGGAGCAAATGTGTACATATAAAATGTGTATTCTTAATCAGTTTATTAGCTCTGTCTTAATAATGTCTATTGTTGAAAGAGTATGAATGAATACAATAAAATAAATAAAACTGGATTCAATTTGCTTTACTGGACTGATAAAATTGCTAGTCTACAGCTTTACTCTATACCTACATACCCACTTTATATCTACAATCCAGAACAACTTGACAGATGCGAGTTTTAAAAAAATGTCCTGTAAGTCAGAGATCCAGAGTACCTGAGATCATCATGATGAAACATTTTATAGTGCAAAACACACTGATGATACAGTAAATGTTCAATTTATTAGGGGGGTAGATCACACAAACTGCTACTAAATGTGCTCAGTGTGAAGTGTAAATTACCATTTAAAACCCTGTGAAATGGTGGAAATTAGAAATGGATGTTCAGTGTTCATAATGAAGACTCTTTGGTGTTAGTAAACACTAGGACATATTTATGATTTACTTGGTGTTAAACAAACCCTTTCTTCCAAACCTAATTTGTTTAATATAGTAATGCACTATATATGGCCATATGTTTTTTACATTTTGTCAGCTTTCATAAATTAAAAGGGTGCAAACATTTTAATTACGCTTCATTTGCAGCTCTGTGCTTCACTGGCCGGAATCAGCACTCATGGAGATCATGTCAGAAAGAAAACTCTGAGGCTGGACTAAATGAAGTGCACACACAGCTCGAGGCTGTTGACTGCATTTGTCCACCACAGCATAGGATTCATCAGTAATAAAAACAAAACACCTGCATTTGTAAGACCTTTTGCTTCTTTAACAACCACAGAGCTAAAAGAGCACACATTCATCCTGCTGAATAATAACTACAGTAATAATACACACTATACTGTACAAATGCATGATACGAAGCTCAAATCTTTCTGACACCTCAATAGTTAGACAACTTGTCTTAACATCATATGCCATGCATTGTACTTTTAGATCAAATTTACATACATATTTACAGTATATGGACAAATGTATTGGGACACCTGACTTTTCAAGCCATATGTGTTTCTTTTGCAAAAACTGTTATTGCGAAGCTGAAAGCACACCACTGTATAGGACGTCTTTGGATGCTCTAGGATGAAATCTTCCCTTTACTTGGACTACGAGACTTAAACATGTTCCAGCATGACAATGCCCCTGTGCACAAAGCCAACTCCATTGAGATAAGCTTTGCATGGGTTGGAGTGGAAGATCTCCTGCTACAGCGCTCTGACCTCAACCACACCTTTGGGATGAATTGGAACACTGACTGCACCCCAAGACTCCTCACCTCATCTACATCAGTACTTGACTTTTCTAACAACCTTGTGTCTAAATGAGCACAGATGTCCACAAGCTCACTTTAAAGTGGAACATCTTCCTAGAAGAGTGAAATTGTCACTGAATGTGGAATGCGATGGGGAATCACATTTGAGCTTTTGATATAGGAGCAAACCATGTTTGGGTGATTATGATTTCATTTGCTGTTTTGTAGTTTGCTCACTTCAATCAGACAAGGTTATTTATTATATACAAAGAGCTATGGTGTATATAAATCTATCACTGCATAGACAATAACAAAAAGATTTGTGCAGAATATACAATGCAAAATGTAAGTGCTTTTGAATTCTGTCATCTCTCTGTATACCTGATTCTGGAAACTTCATCCTTTGTATGCATGCATAATATAGCAGGTGACATGATTTGGAAAAGGGTTTGAGGAACTGTGACAAACATATCAAATACTAAAAAGCCTTTTTCTTAACCAGAGTTTCTTTTTTAATCTGGTAGTTGTTTGAGCGTACTGAAAAAAAATTAAAATAAAAAAGCGTGATAACCATTATATCAACAGTGCTGGGAATACTGATAGCCCAGGTTAGAGCAGAAATTAAATGCTACTGAACCACCAGTGTACACTCTTGGCAACAAAATAGACCAAGCCCCGGCATGGCAACATATTAAGCTTACAAAATACTAAATAATTGGTTAATTAGCAAGTATAAAACAAATGCACTCCTGAGACCTCATATGACACCACCTGCTTGTTTACTGCTCATGAAAGCTAGAAACAGGGAAATTAAATATTTTGTCATTTTGGGCCTCTCAGGAGTGTACATATAAACAAGCACTGATTTTTAAAAGTCACTATGACCACTAATTGAACTAATTTAATTACTTGAGCAATTGTTTACATTGATTTATTTAGCAGGCTTTTAAAGGCTTTTAAACAATTCATATATAGAATCAGAAAGCACAGATTCTCAGATTTTCTAATACAGTAGCCCTGAACGTAGATTTGTCTGTAGCACAAATTAACAGTTAACAGTTATCTTGTATGGAATGTGTTTAGCTAACTCAAGCCTCATGATGAACACAGTGATTATATAGTCACTGATTTGATGGAGTACTTTAAGAGAAATTGTAAGTAAAATTTCTTGTGGTTTTGTAACTATAAATGGTAAAAAAAAAAAACAATAATAATAAAAAAAAATATATATATATAGTTTGGTGTGGAAAAACTTGACTGGCCTGCACAAAGTCCTGACCTCAACCTGATAGAAAACTTAGGGATGAGCAGAGCAGAGACTGCAATCCAGGCCTTCTCATCCAACATCAGTGTCTGACCTTAAAAATGCGCTTCGGGAAGAATGGTCAAAAATTCCCAGGAACACACTCCTAAACTTTGTGGAAAGCCTTCCCAGAAGAGTTGAAGCTGTAATAGCTACAAAGGGTGGCTCAACATCATATTAAACCCTATGTATTAAGAATTGGATGTTACTCAATTTCATTTGCATTTGAAGGCAGGGGAGCGAATACTTTTGGCGGTCCCCGGCTTGATGGAGATGCATTACAATGAGCCCATAGTAACTTGAATGAACTTGACAAGTCCTAGCCCACCCAGGAATCTAAAAGAATATAGAACAGTATGGGGTGATATACTGTAATTTGTTAATCATTTAACAAATGTAAAATTCATTTTTGTACATAATTTAGCAAAACAGAGCAATTTACACTAGCTTAATGTATAAACTTTACAGTATGGGTGCACGAGTGGCAATTTGGCGAGTGGAGGGCGGAGCCGGGCGCACTCTGTTTTATTCTGGCAACGCTGGTTAAAAGGAGAAAGAAGAGCTAAAGTTGGGCTTTGAAACACTAAAAACAGAATAAAACACGCACTCAAACACTGAGACAACTGAACTCTGTTGACTTCTGGTGAGAATAAGGCATGTCACATGATGATGATGATTGACACATCTTGGCAGCATCCCAAAATATCACATGAAAATTAAAATGCTGTGCGAAAAATCTCATATTTTTTTACAATTTCTTTGCACTGCTATCGTCATCAAGGCAAAATCCAATCTAATTATAGGAGGCTCCTGCTCAAGGCCCAACTGCAGCTTTCTTGCAATCCTGAGCTCACAATGTGCATTCCAACCCTTTGCTTGCTGCCTTAATGCTATGTTACAAATAATGTTATTTGTTTCTTATCCTGCGAATGCATTATTGATTTGAGGAGTGAGTGCATCCGACAGCTGCTGCATTCATTTTTTTCCTGCACTGCTTTTGCCCATCATTAATCAGTTGTACATTCAGTATAATTACTGTGTAAATGCAAATGAAGTGGCAACACGCACCAAGCAGTGTCACAACAAACTATTCTTCATCAAATATTCTATCAGGGTGAGAAAGCACACCTCTTATGGTGATATTGGTGCAAAGCAACAAACACATTTCTATATTTTTTTTCTCCTAACCTGAGTAAATGAAGTAGAAATAGATTAACCCCCCTCATGCCTTTAATTCATGATAATCATTCTGCCTCAGCCAATATCTCCAGTTAACACACACACACACACACACACACACACACACACACACACAAACACAAAGGCACAAACAAGCCACTACAGAAATTGAGCAGATGATCATGAGACGAATATAAACCGCCTTTTTAATATGCCATTTAGCATGCTGGTTTCCATCACATTATTTTCTAGAATTAAATTAAGAAAAAAGCATTGTCTTCTCCTCCCCAATCTATCACCCTGCGGTTCTAAACACTTGGTTGTAAGGAAGCCATGTAACACAAGGTAGGGCCATGTCATTTATCCCTCTCTCTATTTTGCTTTTCGTCAGGACACTTTTTCTGCTGTTTTTTTTCCTCCCAAAGCTTTGTCATTCTGCCATTTATATGTTTTGCTTCCATTATTTTTTCTTACATGATTGATGGCAGGAAAGTTTCTAAAGCTCTCTGCATGTGTTGTTTTGTCATTTAGAGTGGTGCCCAGTGGTGCCATTGCTGTGTGGGCTGTTTGCACTATTCTAGTATTTGCCATCATTAGGAACAGAATCAACTTTTCCATTGGAATTTGACTACTTTGGGCAATGCCGTAACATTTATTTCCAGAGACTTTGTAAAGTCTTCTCTAGCACATCCCAAAGATGTGCTATCAGGAAAGAACAAATCTATTATATTCAATAGGAACCTGGTCAATCACTACAGGTACTCAGCTGACTTCATGTTATGTTACTGAACCTGGACCTGATCAACTGAGACAACCCCAGGTTAAAAACTGCCTCCAGAAGCTTGTACAGTAGGCACTATGCATGACACAGTTATAGATTCATACACTTCCCTAGCATGTCATACCCTGACATGCTCATTGCTGTTAAACAGAGTTAACCTGGACTTATCAGACCACCTGACTTTAGTTCATTGCTTCACAGCCCAAACTTTATGCTCCCCAGAAAATTGAAATTTAAGTTTTTTCTTATTAGCCTCACAAACAAGTGACTTTCTTGTGGCCACACAACTATTTACTTGTAATTTGTGATTCAGGCCAATAATTTGCCCATTCTAAAACACAATATCACTTTTTTTTTGAGCATACAATAAGATTATTTTTTGAGCACTTGGTCATTACAATTGAGAAGCTACAAACTGCATCAGTTAGGGTTAAAAGGTCAATCAGGGTAAATATCTATTATGTTAATAGTTGAACAAGTATAATAACTCAATAACTTAGTGTTAATAATCATTACATAATAAACAATGTGATTGGAACAAACTAATTTCATAGGCAATAATGTAAGTTTGAGCAATTTCAGAACCATTTTCTTTTGCCAGCTGTCCTGAACCTAAAGGAGGTGGTAGCTCAGTGGTTAAAGCATTGGACTTTGGATGGAAGGGTCACCAATTCAAATCCTAACACCATGAAAACTATCATTGCTGGGCCCCTGAGCAAGGCCCTTAACCCTTAACTGCTCAGGAGTAAGTTGCTCTGGATAAGGGATACCATTATTGCAAATGAAACCCAAGGATTTAATTTCAAATTCAATACAATGGTCTGATTTGGATTAACTTCAAAAGCAAAGTTCAAACAGCTAATTATTAAACAGCAATAAATTTAATCTTGAACGATTTATTTGGCCTCACAATAATTAATCATAAATTCACATTAATAAATGATCCACCAAACAAAAAGATGTTTCCACCTAATAGTAACATTATATGTTCTAGTTATGCTGTACTTCCAACAAAAATGGTTACAGATGAATGAATTACCCTCTAATCACACTTTGCATTTTGCTATCGTTTATGTTGTACTGATATGCATGGGGTCACGCCATTTTGTGTGTTGAATTGACCATGCCAATGAGATTTTGTAAAAGGGCAATGTCTTGTATTTGTGTGTATTAGCTGCTCAGAGAGAGGGGACAGTTTCATTATTTTATTTGAATCAAAAAAGGACCTGTTCCACTCTATCTAAATCTAAATCTAAAAATGCTTCTTCAATGGCATCTCCCTAAAAAATCACACATTGAGCTCTTTTATTATTTAATCCCTTTTGTCCTCCTCAATAGGACTGATTAAGAACTAAGCAAAGTGAAAAATATTAATGTATTCATTCATGGGTGGTAGAAATACAAAAGGCCCATGTTAATCAGTCTTCCTTCCCTATCAGATCAATCATTCTGCTATAGATGCTGGAGCTCCTTTCACCCCAACACCATGCCATGCTCATTATGCCTTTACAAACAGATTCACTGGCACAACAGAAAATAATCAGCGAAATGGAGACCGTGATTGATGAACCCCATATTTTTAGAGTACATAGCAATGTCTACTGTAGTAAATTAAATAAAAATGAATAAACCTCATTTATTCCTAAGGGCACAGCTGCACAATTGATTGGGTTGGGGGGGGCTTGATCAGCATCAATACAAATGCTTTAGATGAGACATGTGGTTTTGGTAGTTCAGTGGTTAAGTTGTTGGGTTACTAATCGAAAGGTGAGGGGCTCAATCCCCAGTATCGCCAGGGTGCCACTCCAAGCCATTCTGGAATTGATGCTTGCAGCATGTTTTGCAGTAATGTATTAATACTTTTAGGCAAGTAGGATTGTCAGGAAGTCTACACCACAGGTTGTGGTGAAGTTGGTTCCAATTGGCTGCGGTCCAGACAGAATTACATGTTGTTGAAGTATGGAAAGAAAGCCATGTTAATTCACTAGGTACAGTAATGGTCGGCTCATGGATGGTTTGGTAGCTCAGTGGTAAAGCTGGTCGGTTGCTGATCAGAAGGCTGGGGGTTCAAGCCCTGGTATCGTCAGGGTGCCATACTGTGATTGCTGACTTATAGCTTTATATTTTACAGTAAGGTATCAATACTGTTACGCAAGTAGTATTGCCAGGACAGAATTACATGTTGTTGAAGTATGGAAAGGAAGCCATGTTGGTTCATTAGGTCCAGTGACTGCTGGCTTCACGGGTGGTTTGGTAGCTTAGTGGTTAAGATGTTGGGTTACTACACCGAGTGCTGGGGGTTTAAGCTCTGTTATCGCCAGGGTACCACCCCAAGCCATACTGAAATTTATGATTTATAGCTTCTATTGCAGTAAGGTTTCAATACTTTTATGCAACTAGGATTGTCAGGAATTCTTTACACCACCAATTGTGGTGAAGTAGGTTCCAATTAGGTGCAGTCCAGACAGAATTACATGTTGTTGAAGTATGGAAAGAAAGCTGTTAGTTCATTAAGTTCAGTGACTGCTGCTTCAGGGGTGTTTTTTTAGCTCAGTGGTTAAGGTGTTGGGTTACTGATCTTAAGGTTGGGGGTTCAAGCCCTGGTATTGCCAGGGGGCCACCCTGAGCCCACTGTAGGCCTCCACTGTGTTGAATTAGCACTGTTCTCTCTATTCAACTACCATTGTGATTCAATATGTGTTCTTTCTACTCCACAATTTTTTTTATTGACAATGACCATTAGCGATTACATTACATACATTATTGGTTAATTAAAGATACCTGTTTAAAAGATTGCTTTATTACTTTGTCTTTTTTGAAAGACTTGTTTGGCCTACGTTCAATATGAGTAAAATACTCAATTACTGTTAAAATCACATACTTTACATTTTACTGCAATTGGTGACTTATAACTTGTAATGGAGTTAGGTACCAATGCTTTTCACACGAGTAGGATTGTCAGGAAGTCTTTACACCTCAGGTTGTGGTAAAGTTGGTTTTAATTAGCCACAGTCCAGACAGTATCATATTATGTTCAACTGACTCAGGAAGATTCACAAGAATGACCTGAATATTGTTAGATGGAGCGAAGCAGTAAAAGCTAACACACGCTTCTTTATTAGAAACACCTGCCATAATTTTAAGAATTTCACTGTCTTGTAAAGTATATGTGACAAAGTAAAGCCTGCTTCTGCTTCTTTATGGCAATTATATATTTTATGCCTTATAAAGGGTATCATTTTAATGCTGTTGAAAATGGATTCTAGTTAAATGATAAATAAGCAGATGTAGCATCTGTGTAGGGTCATTTAGACTTCATGTCCCAGGCATTCCTTTTAACCCTTACTATCTGCATAGCTTGTCACAGGATGAGCACCACGGTTTACAATTATATTGTGTCGTACCCCCACCCCACAGCGTTACGGGTTAGTCAAAGAAACTTAGAAATGAGCATCAGAAAATAATAAGGACATAATCCATATCTTGAACACACGCAGTAATACCGGAAAAATGCTGTTTCGGTCTTTTCCCAAAATACCGCTATGCTCCTAAAAGAAGCGCAACATATTTCACCCGTTACACCCTGTGTAACGTGTCTTTCGTTAAAGCCTGTGTAAAGTACATTTGTTTCAGTGTAGACACCGGCTTATAGACAGGTGCGGCTTATTTATGTTAAAAATAAAAATATTTGTAAAATTCATTCGGTGCGGCTTATATATGGGTGGAAATTACGGTATATGCCAGAACATAACATTGTATTAACACAAGTTATACTTTAAAGGCTTAATCCCAGTATTTTAATGCATTTCTGCTTTAATGCTGTCTTTTCTTTCATGCTTAATATCAAAATGATCCACTCTCTATTTCCCAAATAATGATGCACGTTAGATGATCATGAAGTGTACAATACTGCTTTAATACACTTTGGATAAAACTTTATAAGTTATCCAAACCAAGCATAAACAGGTAATCCCCACAAATGCAAGAACAAAAGTTTCGCCCTCCGAAAGTTCATGCCTGGCAATGGCCATTCCACCAAAGATGGGTGTAGCTCAGGGACCTTCAAGTGTCCTAAACCCCCACCAATCATTGCTTTTAGAACTGTTCTTCGAGATGGACTCAAACCCTTTGAGGCAGATCTTCTGCCAAGCTTTACCTTCAAAAACCTTTTCTACTCTGATCTTCAGGAGAACCTGAAAGAACATCTAACTCCATCATAACAGACTTTTCAAGAATTTTCTTTGTCTACCGCATCCAGACTCTTGTTCAGCAAAAAGCCAATGCAAGTAACCATTTTACCAATTATTTAAATGCGTGATTAAGCTTGAGCCCCTTTATTAAGGTGAATTTGATTTTCCCTTTCAGGAACTCGAGCTGGGTTGAAACGCCTACGTGTGTAATCAGTCAAAAATTGGACGCTGGCCGTCACCGATGAGGTGACGTCACGACCAGGAGTATAAAACGCATATGGGAGAAGCCAGCCGCAGCTTCTGTGTTTTTAGAAAGTGCTCTCTGTGTTTGTGTGACATTGTTTGTCATATTGTGTGTCTGTCAGAAAAAAAAAAAAAAAAAGCGGAGAAAATAATGAAAGCAAGCGGAAAAATTAAGCACAGTTTTCGGCCGTGCGTTCCTCCTTGCCCCCGCTATATTACTGGGGTTTGCACAGCTTGTGTGTTGCTTGCTTGGGTGCGGAGCATGCGAAATCAGTTCTCGAAGAGGAAGCGATTGTGTTCACTGTGCTCGCATGTCTTTGCGCTCGCTCCGCGCTCGCTCGGCTCTTTTCAATAAAATGGGTGCTCTAACTCCTTCCGTAGGGGTCTTCCATTTTCTCCCGATCTACACACCGAGGTGTCTAGGTCATGGGTTAAACCTTACTCCCCCCGCCCCTTCACCCCCACTTCTACTGTGTTTTCCCACATTTTTGGGTGGAAAGAATATGGTTATGGGGCTATGCCTCAGGTTGAAGAGACACTTGCCACCTATCTCTCTCTCAGAGTCGTCTCTTCCCTTAAGACTCCGACATTACCCACAAAGCCCCTACGCAATACTTCTGCACTCGTGGGTAAAGCCTATGCTTCAGCAGGTCGAGCTGCTGCTTCCCTGCACAGCATGGCGGTGTTGCAGGCATATCAGACCTGGCATATCTGACCTGCTGCGTGAATTGGATGTGGGGGGGTGCCGTGGACAGCCGTTTTGATGAGCTGCGCCGTACGGCGGGTCTGGCTCTCAGAGCCACTAAGGAGACCGGTAGGGCCATTGGCCGGTCTATGGCTGCCCTGGTGTCTACAGAAAGGCACCTGTGGCTCACACTGTCAGACATGTCTGATAGGGACAGGGCTGTATTGCTGGATGCTCCGCTGACACCTTCTGGCCTTTTCGGCGATTCCGTACATTCGGTGGGTGAGAGTGTTCAGGAAAATAAGAAACAGGCGGCGGCATTCCAGTGTTACCTCCCACGCCGCTCACAGGGGGCTGCTCGGCGGGCTCAGCCCCAGCCGCAGCCCTCCGTCTCCCATCGGGAGATTCAGAAACGCAGTGTCGCGACTCGCTCTCCCCCTGTGAGGAGTCCTGTGCGGCGTTTGCCGTCAAAGCCTCGTGAGGTGACAGATCTGAGGGCTGTCATCTCCAGCAGGACGGCTTCGGCGAAAAGATCTGGCTGTGGAGGGGCATGTCACACCGCCTTTTCCGGTGCCCGCCCTGTCCCAGCCCCCTCAGGGACCTGGTCCGTTAACCCTGCCACCCTCGGTGCTTTATGGCAAGGCCAGCTCCAGCGAGCTCTCTCCTTGGTCTCCACCCGGCATCGCTGTGGTCCAGGAGATCTCGCCTCCCCTAGAGCCGTCTCAGGGTGCTGCCTGGGCTCTGGGCGTTCCGGAGGTCAGTCTCGAGGGGCTGATACCCCTGAGGCATTTCTGGGAGCTTGGAAAGCTCTCCCAGATGTGTCTCGGTGAGTCCTGCGTACTGTAGAGCAAGGTTACTCGATTCAGTTCGGGTCTCCTCCTCCCCGGTTTTAAGGGGTTCTTCCCACTCTGGTTGGACAACAGCAGGCTCTGGTCATGGAACAGGAAGTAGGCACTCTCCTGAGGAAGGGGGCCATTGAGGTGGTCCCTCCATCAGAACAAGAGTCTGGGTTCTACAGCCGGTACTTCATAGTTCCCAAGAAGAATGGTGGGTTGCTTCCTATTTTAGATCTACGTCAGCTGAACCGTTCTCTCATGCGACTCAGGTTCAAGATGCTGACCCTCAAGCAGGTCGTGCTTCAAATCAGATCCGAGGACTGGTTTGTCACAGTAGATCTAAGAGACGCATACTTTCATGTGTCCATCCTACCTTCTCACAGGAGGTTCCTGAGGTTCGCTTTCAGGGCCAAAGCTTACCAATTTCAGGTTCTTCCATCTGGCCTTGCCCTTTTACCCCGTACTATCACAAAATGTGGGGATGTGGCTCTGGTTCACCTGAGGTCTCAGGGCATCCGCATCCTCAACTACATCGATGAATGGTTGATCCTAGCTCAGTCAGAGCAGCTGGCGGTCCGGCATCGAGATGTCGTTCTCGTCCACATGAAGGCTTTGGGGTTTTAGCTGAATGCTGGGAAGAGTGTGCTTTCTCCTGTACAGAGAACCACCTATCTCAGTGTCATATGGAATTCAAGTACTTTGCGTGCGCAGCTTTCTTCTGCCCGCATTGTGGCCATCCTTGCGGCCGTCAGGAAGGTCAGAAAAGGGCAGCCTCTCACTGTCAAGCAGTTCCAGAAACTGCTAGGGCTTATGGCAGCTGCGTCCAGTGTGATTCCACTTGGCCTGCTGTACATGAGGCCCCTTCAGTGGTGGCTCAGGACCCGCGCGTTCTCACGGAGAGGCAATCCCCTCCGCACAATCAAGGTCACGCGGCGATGCCTACGTGCCTTAGATGTTTGGAGAGATCCCCGGTTCCTATCTCTAGGCCCTGTGCTGGGAGTCCCCGGTCGTTGCTTAATGCTAACGACGGATTCGTCCCTCACTGGGTGGGGAGTGGTCATGAGTGGTCGCTCTGCCAGAGGTCTGTGGGAGGGGCCCCATCTACTGTGGCACATCAATTGCCTAGAGATGCTGGCCGTGCTTCTAGCTCTGAAGCATTTCCTTTCAGACCTCAGAGGTCACCACGTGTTGGTCCGTACAGACAACACCTCGATGGTCTCTTACATCAACCATCAAGGAGGCCTGCGCTCGCGCCCCTTGTGCAGGCTAGCTCACCAGGTCCTCCTTTGGGCCCAGGGGAAACTCCTGTCTGTGAGCCCTTTAGGGCTGGATGCCATGTCTTAGGCGTGGCCGAGGCTGCGTCTGTACGCTTTCCCACCATCACGCTGCTTCCGGAAGTTCTGGAGAAAGTTCGCCGGGATGGAGTCAGTCTCCTCCTGGTAGCTCCAAGGTGGCCACGCGAACAATGGTTCGCTGACATGCCCTTTCTGAGCCCCCCTTCGAGCCTATAGCCAAGGCATCTTGGAGGCACCTTTCTATCAAAACCGCATTCTTGTTGGCTATCTGCTCTATAGAAAGAGTAGGGGACCTGCAGGCCTTGTCTGTGGCCCCCTCCTTCCTGGTGTTAACCCCAGGTATAGCTGGTGCCCTCCTTTACCCCTGTATGGGTTACATCCCCAAGGTGCCCTCGGTCATCCCACGGCCTGTTAGACTACAGGCATTCTATTCCCCTCCATTCCAGGCCCCAGACCAGAAGAAACTCAACCAGCTCTGCCCGGTGCATGCTCTGGACACTTACGTCCGCAGGACGGGTCCTTGGAGAAGGTCCCATCAGCTGTTTGTCTGCTACGGCCCTCCCAAGAGAGGCCTGCCTGCTAATAAGCAGACTCTGAGCAGGTGGATCGTTGACGTTATCACGTCATCTTATGAGTCCTCTGGTCTCCCTGCTCCCTTCGGGGTCAGAGCTCACTCCACCCAGAGTGTGGCTGCCTCTAAGTCTTGGTCCTCTGGAGTTCCCCTTTAAGACATATGTGACGCTGCGGGTTGGTCCGCCCCACTGACCTTTGTGCGGTTCTATAACCTGGATCGCAGTGCCACTCCTGGCCCCTCGGTCCTCCTCTAGCTGTGGTCACATACACACTGGGCAGGGACTGGTCAGTCTGGCGTGATTGGACACTCGTTCCCAAAGCGTTTCAACGCAGCTCGAGTTCCTGAAAGGGAACGTCTCTAGGTTACGTATGTAACCCTAGTTCCCTGAGGGAACGAGACGCTGCGTCTCTGTGCCACACCTCCGGCGTCCCTGCAGAAGCTGCCGCTGGCTTCTCTCATATGCGTTTTATACTCCTGGTCGTGATGTCACCTCATTGATGACGGCCAGCGTCCAATTTTTAACTGATTACACACGTTATTCAGAGCATGACCACTCAGGTGCGTTCCCAAAACGTTTTGACGCAGCGTCTCGTTCTCTTTAGGAACTAGGGTTACATACGTAACCTAAAAACGTTCTTGATGATTCTCATTTAGGTTGTTATTTTGAAATTTAGCTTGCCATTCCTTTTCTTCCTTTCTCTCTCTTTCCGTCTCTTCCTCCTTCTACATATTCTTAACTTCTTTTCCTCTTTTATGTATGTTTGTGTTTGTGTAGTTAGTTATATGTTGTGTTTGTCTCATTCATTAAACGCCGTATTTTTCATAAGTGATTGTCTTTGAGTGACTACCCCTTTTGTAAAATTAATAAAAGATTATACTGTCTGTTTGGTGGATAAACAGACCAAATAATTGTAATGTTAATTCCATTACCATTAATTCAACAACTTAATTTAAATATTTATGAGTAATTATAATTTTTTTTTTCTTTTTGCGAGCTAAATTTGCTACACAGACTTTATTATGACACTAGTATGATATCAAACATTTTAGAGAGTATTACCAAGATGGGATTTATTGTGAGAATTTGAAGGTACATCTATTTCTGACTGTGTTTACACCATCTCTGTGCAACTATTGCAAAGACACAGTTACTATAAAAAACAGATCTGTCACAAAAAGCTAAAAAACTCATGTTGGATTAAAAGAATATTAAAGACCTTATCTTTTTAAAGAAATTATGAAACATTCAACTGGATTAAAAAATGTACTGGGAGCCAGTGAAGAGTGGTTTGAACCTTTATTTTTAGAATTGGTAGAGTAAGTATTCCAACTGGGCCACAGCTCCAGAAGAGGAAAATAATGATTCATATTGATGAGCAGATTTAAATCATAACTCAATGGTAGTCATAAAACGTATACTGCTGGTAAAAGTCAAGTAACGAAATGCTATAATCTTAAAAAAATAAGTAATGAAAAGCTTTTTATAGGTCATAGAACATTAGTAATGAAATATGAAATTGAGTTCCCATTAATCTTCAAAAAGAAGATCTAACACTTGAAAGAAAGGTTTTCAATGAGTTTGTAAATGAAAAACATTAACCATAATGCAGTGGCTAGCATTTTTTAGATACTGTCTAAGTCTCATTTGGGTAAATTGTGTGTATATAATGTGCCTTGTTTGTATTGCAGAATCCCATCCCGCACATATTCCCATTTGGGTCCAGTTCTTTCAGGATACACAGCAATTTTATATATATATATATATATATATATATATATATATATATATATATATATATATATATATATATATATATATATATATTTTATAGAGAGAGAGAGAGAGAGAGAGAGATAGATAGATAGATAGATAGATAGATAGATAGATAGATAGATAGATAGATAGATAGATAGATAGATAGATAGATAGATAGGGAGATGTGAAACAAGGGACCTAAAAATATTAGCCAGGCGGTATTAATGTTATGTCTGAAATATAACCATATGAAGTTTCACCATATTAAGGGACTTTACATTACCTCTCTTAGAGAGTACAGGTAAGCAAAAATGCAGTTACATTTGTACATTAGGAATTTAATTTTTCCTACCAACGTTGAACCCTAAGGTTAAGAACACACTGAATTTAGAAAGTGCAGGTAGATGTAGGAGCAGCATGGTGGTGCTTTATAGCTCTAGGATTCCTGATTAGATTCTAAAAATTAGTTAGTGTCTGTTTTTCCTGTGTGCATGTTGATTTTCTGTGTGTGTGTGTGTGTGTGTGTGTGTGTGTGTGTGTGTGTGCGCATTCCGGATTTTAAAAGAATGGTATCCCGTTGTATATGGGTATAGTCTGACCTTAGACAAAATATTCCTTATGTAGGCTCTGGATCAAACTAAATCATGTACAGGATGAAGTTCCTATTAAAGATAAATAAATTAAACAAATAAGAGCTTTGGTGTTTCCAAGGGTACCAGGTCTAAGACTACAATATCTGTGTACATCTTCTTATGTAGAATCTTCACTGGATAGGAGAGTCATTCAAAATTAGAGCTATTTTTCATTTGGATGAGACACTAGAGGCAAATTGTTCTGTATGACAAGATTGCAATGCGGAAGGTGCATAATTTAAGTAACTGCATGTTCTGCTTCATCTCATGCGTGTGTGGGGGAAAAAATGCCTCAGGATCTCAGCACCTGCTCTGAATCTAATCAAGGCCACATGGAGGGTGTGTGAAGTACTCTGCCCAATCAGCAACATTGTGCAAAGCTTTGCTGTATGTTGGCATGGTGCACAGGGACCTGCTTCACTGCCTGCCAGCTTCACTCTATTGCCAAGAACTTGTAGCTACAGTTTACAGACATGCTGTTTCATAGCTTTGAATTTATTTTTAATGAGTCTACACTATCCTCTGCACGTAAATGCAGTTTTTCTGTGTACGGTTTTATCATTGATCTTGTGTGCACAACATGGGAATTCTACCATGCCAAATCTCCATGTGTTAAACAATGTTGTCTCACATATGTACAGTATTTCTGCTCATTTGTAATCTGCTACAATGATCTTATTGGGACTAATCTTACTAACTGCAGTAGCCAGGATTACATTCTCTCGTATCATATTTAAGACACTGTCAACAATCTGTGATTGGAATCAAGTGCAGAAATGACACATCATGGTGCAGTGACTTATGGAAAACATCCAGTCCATAGTCCTCTTACAGTCTGGTCTACGGTGGCCGAGATGTGCAAAACACATTAAAACAAATCTGAAAACAAATTAACAAATCCGAAAACACAACGACAAGTCAGACAAATTCGAAAAAAAGGTAGGTATAGTATGTGAATGGAAACTTACCAATTATTGGAGGAGACACCTGTCATTCACCTGTATATCTTCAATAACATGAAGATGTGCTTACAAGATGGCGCCGGTGAGATCGGCTGCCGTCACGACTGCTCCGGCTACGATTTTTCTTTTTTGTTTATTTTTATATTTTTATTTAACTAGTTTTATTTCCATCTACACAAGATGGACACCATTAGATATGACAGAGACACTCTTATATCTATTGGTGTACAATACACTCACCTTCGCCGCTTTTAAACCCGGACCCATGCTGGCGAGAGAGATCCTGAGGGAGAACAAAGGACGCGACCCGTACCCGGCGTCCGAGAGGAAACGAGCGGCGTCAGGAACAGGCTGAGGGCACGCGCACACCGCGCTCCCTTACCTAGTATCCTGTTAGCCAACGCCCAGTCACTGGAGAACAAGCTCGACGACCTCAGGGCAAGGGTCAAGTTCCAGAGAGACATTCGGGACTGCAACCTTCTCTGCTTCACCGAGACATGGCTGAACCCAGCGGTACCGGACCACGCCATCCAGCCGGCCGAGTTTTTCTCGGTTTACCGCATGGACAGAACACTGGATTCGGGAAAGTCAAGAGGAGGTGGAGTGTGTCTGATGGTGAACAAACACTGGTGCGACAGTGCGAGCATTGTTCCTCTTTCACGCTCCTGCTCACCAAACCTGGAACTACTGTCCATCAAATGTCGGCCCTTCTATCTACCTCGGGAATTCAGCTCGGTCATAGTCAGTGCCGTTTATATTCCACCTCAAGCGGACACGGACACTGCAGTATGGGACTTACATGAGACACTAACTCTTCACCAAACACAGCATCGGGACGCTGCGCTCATTGTGGTCGGAGATTTCAACAATGCCAACCTCAAGCGCGCACTCCCGAACTTTTACCAGCACATCACCTGCCCCACCAGGGGCGAAAGAACACTGGACCACTGCTACACAACACTTAAGAACGGCTACAAGGCACAATCACGTCCACCGTTTGGGAAATCGGACCATGCCGCCATCTTCCTCATGCCTGTTTACAAACAAAGGCTGAAACAGGAAGCTCGGTTCAGAGGAGGTCGCGCTGGACTGACCAATCGGTGGCCGCTCTGCAGGACGCTTTGGATGACGCAGACTGGGACATGTTTCGGCGCAGCTCTGATGACGTCAACATGTTTACGGAAGCGGTTGTGGGATTCATCGGGAAACTAACGGATGATACGGTGCAAAAAACCACTATCCGAACATTTCCCAACCAGAAGCCGTGGGTGGATAAAACTATCCGCGACGCTCTAAGATCCCGCTCCGCTGCCTACAACACGGGGCTCGCCACCGGGGACATGGATGAATACAAGGCTGCATCTTACAGTATTCGCAGAGCGGTGAAGGATGCAAAGCGGCGCTACGGGAGTAAACTAGAGTCACAGTTCCAACAAGGTGGCTCTAGAAGCCTGTGGCAGGGACTAAGGACAATAACGGACTATAAAACACCATCTTCCAGAATGGTGAATGCGGACGCTTCTCTGGCAGATGAGCTAAACACCTTCTACGCTCGTTTCGAGGCTGCAGCTAACCATGCTAGCGGCGCTAGCGGCACAACCAGCGTGCACGCCGAGAGAGCCGGAGAGGTAAACACATTCACCATCTCGGAGCATGACGTGAGGAGGGCATTCAAGAGAGTGAATACCAGGAAGGCAGCAGGACCAGATGGAATCACAGGTCGGGTTCTGAAAGCCTGCGCTGACCAGCTAGCACCGGTGTTCACTGAGATATTCAACCTCTCTGGAACAGGCTGTTGTCCCCTCATGCTTCAAACAGTCCACTATTGTCCCTGTCCCAAAGAAACCCCAGCCTGCCTGCCTCAATGACTACCGCCCTGTAGCTCTGACCTCAGTAGTGATGAAGTGCTTTGAGAGACTGGTCAGAGACTTCATCACTGCATCACTACCAGACACACTGGACCCATTACAGTTTGCGTACCGTCAGAACCGTTCGACTGAGGACGCAATTGCACATCTTCTCCACACTACAAACAGCCACCTGGACCAAAGAAATGGGAATTACACAAAGATGTTGTTCGTGGACTACAGTTCAGCATTCAACACCATAATTCCCTCCACACTCACCTCTAAGTTGGAGGTCCTGGGACTCAGCCTGCCGCTGTGTCAATGGATCTCGAACTTTCTGACGGACAGACCACAAGCTGCACGGGTGGGAAAACACACCTCATCCACCCTCACCCTCAGCACTGGAGCTCCCCAGGGTTGTGTTCTGAGCCCCCTGCTGTACTCACTGTACACACATGACTGTGTGGCCACTTCCAACTCCACAACCATCATCAAGTTTGCTGGCGACACCGTTGTGGTGGGCCTGATCTCCAACAACGACGAGACGGCCTACCTACAGGAAGTTAAAAACCTGGAGAGATGGTGCCAGGAGAACAACCTTCTCCTGAACGTCAGCAAGACTAAGGAGTTGATCGTGGACTTCAGCACGAAGCAGGAGCGGTCATACCAACCGCTAAACATCTGCGGACTCCAGTGGAAAGAGTGGACAGTTTCCGGTACCTGGGTGTTCACATCACACAGGACCTGTCTTGGTCCTGTCACATCAACACCCTGGTGAAGAAGGCCCGGCAGCGCCTGTACCATCTGAGACGCTTAAGGGACTTTAAACTACCCTCTCAGGTGCTTAAGACTTTTTACACCTGCACCATCGAGAGCGTTCTGACGGGTAGCATCACTTCCTGGTTCGGGAACAGCACCATGCAGGACAGACGAGCCCTCCAGAGGGTGGTGCGTTCAGCCGAACGTACCATCCACACCGAGCTCCCTGACCTGCAGGACATCTACAGCACACGGTGCAGGACCAGAGCCAGGAAAATTGTGAAGGACCTCAGCCATCCCAACAATGGACTCTTTTCTCTGTTGCGTTGGGAAACGCTTCCGCTCCCTGAAGGCGAACACAGAGAGAATGAGGAGGAGCTTCTTCCCGCAGGCCATTCGGAGTTTAAACCAGGAAACACCCAGGATCTAAAAACTGGCCCACTCTCCATCATCACCATTTTTTCCCCTGCACAACCACACTTTTCGTATACGGCACATTATACACTGGACTTGCACAGCACAGTGCACTTTACATTCCATCTCTTTTCATATTTTCTTTTCATTTTCTTTTCATATTTATTTCATATTTTTTATATTCTCTTTTCTTATACCATACCATCCCGCACAAGGACACTTTACACCACACCTCACTGCACACGGACACTCATGGTCAATCATAACTTGTTTACTGTTGTTTACTGGCTAACTGCACACTGCCATAAACATTTTCTGTGTACATTTTCAGTGTATGTGTATATATATGTATATGTATGTGTATATATGTGTATATGTATATGTACGTATATATACATATATATTTATATATATTTATATATCTCTACATCTTATTTATCTGCCTTCTTTCTTATTATATTTTTCTTTAAATTTTGTTATTATATTTATATTTTTTATTCTCCTTTTTTACCCTATTTTATTCCCTCATGCCGGACCGTCGTCAAAAGCATTTCACTGCATGTCGTACCCTGTATGTATGTGTTTGTGACAAATAAAATTTGATTTGATTTGATTTGATGTGTCTTGTCTAATGAGCGGTAAGTTTACATTCACAAACTATAACTACCTTTTCCGGTTTGTCTAAATTGTCGTTGTGTTTTCTGGATTTTTAAATGTGTTTCGTGCAACAATTCAGACAACTTGGAAAAGGTAGGTATAGTTTGTGAACGTAAACTTAACGATCATTGGACGAGACACCTGTCATTCACCAGTATATCTTGAATGACACAAACTATACCTACCTTTTCCGGTTTGTCTGAATCGTTAATTTGTTTTTGCATTTGTTATTTTGTTTTAGGATTTGTTAATGTGTTTTGCACTTCTCGGCCACCGTACTGATCTTTATAATATTAAAATAATAAAAACAGATTTAATAAAATAGCTAATAATTTGGATATGATAGCTCAGTGGTTAAGGTGTTGTACTTCTAAAATCACAAGTTAAAATTTAAGCAACACCAAGCTGCTGCTCCTGGGCCCTTGAAAATTTGCTCAATTGTGCAGATAAGATCATTTTAAGTCACTCTGGATTTGGATGTCTGGCAAATGGCATAGGTTTTTTTTTTTTTTGGAAACAGATCTATAGAATGTGTAATCATTATTATGGTAAGTTTTCTGTTAGGAGACACACATTAGTCATAGGCATTAGCACTTTGGAACAGTACGTTTTCTGCCACAGCTGCATTACAGTTTTTGCTGTTGTTGTCATTAAAAAAAAAAATCAGAAAAGAAAAAAATATTATTAGTTGAAGCTGCTATAACATATGTGAGAGTGAAGTCATTAAGAAATTGAGAATACCGTTCTTTGGGTTGGCATCACAGCATCCTGTTATTTAGCATTTTCCTTTAAGAGAATGGCAATACAGTAAAACCCCGTTGTACGAGCAACCTATTGTACAAGCAAACGGAGATACGAGCAAACTTGCTGCAAAAGTTTACCCTGTTTCACGAGCAAATTTCGAAGGCACGAGCAAACCCACGCTGCCGGTTCCCCGTTTTCGGCGGAGGGTCACATCAGTCTCTTAGTTAATGACGTATCACTCGGTCACTCTCGTTGTTCAGTGCAGCAAAAACTTAACTTTTTTTAGTTTTATATTTTTATTTCACTAGAAAACTTGAAAAATGTCTCCCAAGTAAATCAGTGATTGTGCTGTGAAAACGAAAGTAAATAGAATTACCATGGAAACCGAGGAGGTTACAAGCATGATGTGCGTCTCACACTCGCAATCAACCACTACCACATAGGTAAGTGTTATGCGAGAAACAGAGGCGGAAGCCGAAGTCAAAGCAAACAAAGTTTATTTTGCAAAAATGCTTACTCGCAGTAACTGGGAAGTAATCGAGTGGTGCGCGGTGGGAGCGCGGCCCACTAGTCCAGAACTGGATGAGAAGCAGTCTGTGTAATATCCAAAGGAGCGTAGGAGACGCTTGCCGCTGACCACAAGCACGGGGGAATCGTGACATGTACAGCCAAACCATTAATAATAACGGACAGCGAGTGAGGGTGAATGAGGGGTTTATATATGGTTGGGTGATGAGTGCTAAACGAGAGTCAGGTGTGTGATTAGTAAGCCGGCGAGCAGCTCCGTGTGGGGGGCACGCACGGGAGAAGAACCAGGGAGCTCCCTGACAGTAAGTGTTAAATTATGTTTACATTACGATAATTTGCGGTGTATTTGTTTGTTAAAATAGGCTACAATTACTTTTTAAGTGCAGAAATAAGCGATCGAATGAGATCTCGGAACGGATTAAATCACTTTTACATTCGTTCTTATGGGGAAAATCAGTTCGAACGTACGAGCAAATTGACCTACGAGCAATTAGTTAATCGTAATTAATTAATAGTAATTAATTTTATTCAGAAATACTTCTACTTTTTATAAAGAGTAAACTTGCTGTTTGGTACAACATAGCTGTGTTTAATGGCTCATGGATTCCAGTCATCACTCTTTGGCTTTTTTAAGCTGTTTTGGAAAACTCATGAAAGCATAAATGTGCCACACAGAAGCATATTTAAAACATTTATAGACCAAATTCGACCGTTTTCCAAAGAATTCCATTATAGAGGAGTATCACATCAAATGTTTTTTTATATATATATATTATTTCTCACTTCAGTGAAATGTGTAAACATGATTAATAGAGATTACATCTCACCTAGTGAACATCTCAGTAATATGTCAATAAGTAAGGCGTGTGACTTTATTTTCGTTGACAGGTCTCTTTTAAATAGTTCTGGTTCATCACTGTTGGCTTAGCGAGCCTTATTGAACTCTTGCTGGTACATTACACATCTGACATGGTTCTTTTATTCACTTTATTATATGTCTGAATATGAACTCCAAATCCTAGCAGCAGGCTGTCAGATAAGGAGATGTGTGTGTGTGTGTGTGTGTGTGTGTGTGTGTGTGTGTGTGTGTGTGTGTGTGTGTGTCCAGAGGGATCTTTACATGAAGGGCTTATGTCACTCTTTTTCTACTAAAGAGGAGCAATTAATTATTTGAACATTAAATTATTTATTAAGACAGTGTTGAGATTATCCCATAGCTCCCAAATGAGAGAGGATAAAAAACACGATTTGCAAGAAAGATTTTTTTTTTTTGTCTTTCCTGCAGGGGTGAACAGTCAAGGAAACATTAATATTGAGTGCAATGATTCATTGCTAAATACTTACTTTTTGGCATGAGATAATAAATGCTTAATGGGAAGCTAGTTAGTAAATCAATTATGGGCAATGAATGTTATTAACATGATTACAAAATATTACTAATAGTTACTTAGTCAGGGTTTTTATTCTTACAAAAAGGGTTTTATTAAAAGAATTGAGACAAGTATTTGGTGTTTCATGTCAGAAGAAGTTTCTCTCTCTCTCTCTCCCTCTCTCTCTTTCTCTCTCTCTCTCTCTCTCTCTCTCTCTCTCTCTCTCTCTCTCTCTCCCTCTCTCTCTCTCTCTCTCACTCTCACTCTCTCTATCCTTTCCCAGATGAAGCTGATGATTTAAAATGCAAAAATCTCTCAGTTTTCTCTCTAAAAAAATCTCTCCCCTGCCCTTGCTCCAGTATAGCAAAGCCTGGCCAAGCATGTCCACACCCACACGCTCCATCACCATGTCGATAGGTCTCTGATTGGCCCAGTATTCTGCTATAATAAATAACCAAGAACGAGTGGAGATGAGCAGTAAACAGTGCTGAAGGGAGACCATTTGAGGGAAATTGGAAATTGTTATTTGTGTAGAGGTGTATAATGGGAGAGTTATGCAAATGATTTGTTCTGATTGTAAATTGGTCTATTGTGATTGCGCACGTTTAACCATGGAGCTGAAATGCCTTCATGAGCACTGGGTGACTTGTAATGCAATAATAACAACCCATCTTGATTATAAGGACAAGTGTCATTTAAAAAGGAAAGTAGACATTGAATACGTTTTAATGTGATTGAGACGTGGGGTGTTTATTATTAGCATTTAGAAGACTTCTCTCTGACTCAATAACACACACACACACATAGTGACAGAGTTTAACATGGCTGTGGTGTTTACGGTGATGAAGCCTGGAAGCAGCAGATTTGGCACTGAGCTCATCCTTTACACAGAAATGGAGAAGTTGTGTAGCTGGCAATAAAGCAGGGACAAACACACATCCATCACCATCTCCAAAAAAAAAAATGTCAAGACAAGTTTGAGCTTATTGAAATTCCACTTTGTGGTCACAGAGTCATCGCTTCCTTATTTCCTTAAGGAAAAGAGCAAAGAAGTTTTGGTTTCCCGTTAAAACTAGATACATTGGGCTTAATAGCGATTACCGGGTTCCCAAAAGTGGATTTGTTTTCAAACCAAATTTTGTTTACTACTTTCAAAACTACATATTCTCATGTTTTTTCCTTATAAATCTTGTGACGCATTTTTTGGTCAGTGTTTCCAACTGCACCATATTTTTTACATTATCATATGCATAATGATAACAGCAAGCTAATAACTCTATATGGAGACAGATGCAAGCAGACATTTTTGTGCACTTCACTAATAAATGTAGAGGTAGAATACAGAGTTTTCAGAGGAACAGCACTTTACCAAGAAAAGTGCTCTGTCAGCTGTGTGTGTATTTGTGTATTGTTTTAGTGTGTAATGTATTTAAATTAGAGCTATATCGGGTGAAGTTGCATGACATTTGAATCGTATCGAGGTGATAAAGCATATTTGTCTCAAACAATTTTTATTTTCATTTTGGAGAACTTCAAATCCTAACAGTGCAAAGCATTCATTTATAAGGCAGGGGGAAAAAAACCCGTAGCAGGCAGAGGTGAAGATTTTCATCATGCACTAATGATTGATCTCACCCACATATTTGGATGACTCATATAATATATGATAATGATTATATCAGACTTATAGATCCATTATTATTACACTTTGCCTTTGCATTTAGATGCACGCTTGCTTTTAATTTTCATATATCAGACTCGGTGGTAAGCATTGATTGTTTTGTGTGTCTGTAGAGAATAGTTTTTACTTTTACAAGATGAACTCCCACCTCAAAGCCAAGCGCTTGTTGTTCGCCACACTGTGAAACACCGACCTTTGCAGTCACCATCATTTGTCTTTATTTATGGCCTGCGGGAGGGCTACACAAACACACACACACACACAGTATGCTGTACATGCTGTCAAGATTGTACCAAAATTGCCACTATGTTGTATTAACCATCAGCCCTTGCACTTCACACAATAGTCACATGATATTCACTGATGTATGATATTCACTTCCTTGTTAAACTTAAATGGCAAAAATGTTTTTTTTTTTGGGTGAAACCTTTGTTAGTGTTTTTATGTTTATGCGATTTTGTGTGTATCTCAGCTTTGTGCCTAGTCTTTCTGTGGTTTTGCTGAGTACATGTTTGTGGTGTATGTTTACAGAAGTTTGGTATTCATAGCTTTTGATTGTTTGCACTTAATAAAATAGTCTGCACTTGCATCTGCCTTTGATTCAATTGTGTGACATATGCATACATCTATTATGTGTATTTATTAAATTTAAAATGTAAACATAATTTAATTTAGGAGGGTGAGAGCTAGTACAGTGCTTGTCAAATGTTTGGAAACACCTAGTCTTTTATAGTTTTTGAGACCCAGCTGTGTTCCATTTGTTTATTTCCAACCAACTAGGTAAAAGTCAAAAACACACAAGAATTTAACAGTGAATGAGTGGAAGAAAGTTCTGTGAACAGATGAGTCACAATTTGACATTTAAAACATACTGCAACAGCAGAAATTCTGTAATATAGATAACAGGAGAGAAGAAGTTTGTAGACTGACTCACACCAACAGTCAAATATGGAGGTGAAAGCTTAATGGGTTGGGGTTGTTTTGGAGCAGGAAAGGTTGAAGACTTACAGTTTTTCAGGTGAAAGAAGTACTGAACCAACATGGCTGCCATTCCATAAATAAACAACATGCAATTCCATCTGGATTGTGGCTTACTACAAGCATCTTACGTTGGGTCATGGTGTGGTTCACCCAGGTAGTCTTCCTCTTTTTTTTCTAAAATTGGGCTCCCGAGGGTTTAGACCTTTTTTGTCATCCATAATTTTAATGGATTTAGCTCTCCTTACTGAAGTGACGTCACTACAGGACTTGTAGGTTCTCCCACTGGAAATCCTGAAGGCTGAGGTGACGTCACTCAACCCCTGCTGCTCCTTTCTGAGTGTATGAGTGAGGGTACTTCTCCAGACAGTTGGTGCACACTCCGAGTCCTGACCAGGTTCATTGACCATGACATGATATAATAATTGACGCAACCGTACAAATTAGCGGCAAAAAAAACAAACGATTATTATTTCTTTTAATGGATGCCCATGTCGTCTATTGCCAAGCACCAATCAAAACAACTTTAAAACAGAGCTTAACTAAAAAAAAAAGACAATGGCCCAAAGCATACATCTAAGCTTTGTAAGCTTTTAGAGAGCAAACAGTCAGTTTTATCCTCAATGGATGGCCTGCCCAGTCACCAGTCTTATTGAACTGTTTTGGTATGTACTGAAACGCAAGGTCAGAAATACAATCCAACTAGTGAAGCTAGTTTTTACAAGAGGCTATGGCAAAGTATTTAGAGAAATTAACTGTCCAGATACAAAGAGTGTGTAGAGCTGTTATTCATGCTAAGGAAGTATCTTTTAACAACTTTTTTTTTATATTTGCGTCAACCATCTGTACAAACTGCAAATTTTCCTATGTCACCTGATAGCTAAACACATATTAAGAATAACTTAAACTTTTTTTTCTTTATACAGGAATTCAGAGATTGTTATGTTAAAATTTTCACTTTCAGCTTCGAATGATGGTGGCAACTTTAGGATTTCAAACATGCTACCTTTAAGTGATAGGTACATTTTTATTTAATTTCTTCGCAAAATTAACAAGCCTTAATATGCATTTCTGAAAAGATATGACATGTTTATATACTACTGTATGCTTTAAATCACATGACAGGAAAAAACAAACCATATACAAATACCCTTGGAAGCTTCCAATGAGAACATTACAATTGAATAGCTCTGGAAAATAACGCTGACATTTAAGGAATGAATGCAGACAGTGGAGGGAGATTTGTCCAATGGAAAAGATAACATGCGGTTTAAGCCTTCAAATGAATCAAATTGCATGGAGAAATTGACATGATTAACAGAAAGACTGGCTATAGACAGAATACTTTTCTCAAGTAAAAAAAAAATAAATAAATAAAAAAAGTTATGTATTATATGGGAGCAATTTGCATGCCCTGTAAAATTGTTTTTTTTTTAAAGCAAAGCAAAAAACAACAAACTAAATACCCCTGAATGATTCAAGTCACTGTAATGTTTTTCAAGCCTTATTTATATCACATACTATCCAACTACATCAAATTGTATTGCCCTCAAAAACATGTCATGTAATTGAGGGAAGCAGATGCAAGCGAATTGCACCTGTACAAAACAAACCCAGTGAAACAAAACACAAAACAAACAAAGAGCAAGATTTAAAAGAGGATCATTAACACAAACAATCATGAACAAAAATTATAGAGAGCCAAGCTAAAGACAAGAGTTGCAGCAAATGGTGAGCTTGTAAATGAGTGGTAATTGCCAAGCTAATTGTCTTAAATCTGATTAAGGTGTGCAAACATCTGACATGTTCACAAGAAGTGCAGTAACTACAAGGAGATGTATTTTCCCTGAACATATTCCTAACAGCTAGTAGTTGATGACCTTATTATGGCTATAAATTTTATCATTTTTATCACAAGACTCTTTGCTCTTTATGTAAAAAGACTCTAAAGTTAATTTCAGCACATTAATCTATTACTAGAATGATATTAATGAGTCAAACACCAAGTGATAATTAGCATGAACCTTCTTTTCAATCACTTTTTTTTTTTTAATCGCACAAATAAGGCCACAGGACATATGGTAAGTTAGAATCTGGAGATCCTTCCATCATTTATTCCTCTCTAATGTTTTGCGAAATGTTCTGCTTAATGAACTGACGCTGAACTGTAGGTTGGTGCTAAGTAGATACCACCAACCGGCAATGGTGGTTCTACTGTTAACAAAAGCTGAAACTAATCAATGGTGGAGACGTTGGGTCATGGCGTCGTTCACCCAGGTAGTCTTCCTCTTTTTTTCTAAAATTGGGCTCCTGAGGGTTTAGACCTTTTTTGTCATCCATAATTTTAATTTGGATTTAGCTCTCCTTACTTAAGTGACGTCACTACAGGACTTGTAGGTTCTCCCACTGGAAATCCTAAAGGCTGAGCTGACGTCACTCAACCCCTGCTGCTTCTTTCTGAGTGTATGAGTGAAGGTACTTCTCCAGACGGTTGGTGCACACTCCGAGTCCTGACCAGGTTCATTGACCGTGACATGATATAATAATTGACGCAACCGTACAAATTAGCGACAAAAAAACAAACGATTATTTATTTTTTTGCGTGTATGCCCATGTCATATATTGCCAAGCACCAATCAAAACAACTTTAAAACAGAGTGCGCACTTTACCCTGATTGGTACAGAGTACAGATATGAGAAAAACTAATTAAGTACAGTAACTCATTAAATTTACTTTGTTACTGTCCACCACTGGTGACAACAACCATCCACTGGTGTGCTAAAAAGCACACATTAACAGGTTGTTTAAAGGAAAGAACAATAAACATAAAAATGTCTTTACTGCAAATTTATATTTACATTTTGTTAGTGTTAAATGCATTTTCTAGAACCATAATGATGCAATGCTGAATATTCTGATACTAGGATCAGATTTGAATGCAGCTACAGAAGCTAGCTCAATAAATTATATTAGCTAATGTTTCTAATAGAAGGCTATTTCAAAAGATGGGTGGATATGAGAGGATTCCTAAAACTTTCATATTGCACTTTTTATTCATGTATGCAAATGCACCACTTAAAATGTCACCACTAAAATTTAGCTACAGTTCAAAGATCTCCAGTGTAGCCTTAGTGAAGGAGCATATTGGGAACTGCAAAAAAAATCCAAAACGCTCTCTCGCATTCGAATGTCAGGCTGGTTTCCCACAGTCTCCTCCTCAAATGTGATAAGTGGCTGCTTTGCTGTCTTTTTCCATCCAGCTTTAGCATGGTGTGCTTTCTAAGTCCTGCAGAGATAGTTTGGGATTCCTGCTGTTATCATTGAGCACTAACATCAGGCGCCACACGGAAACGTATGACATGCCAGCGTGACAGATATTAGGATTGGATCCTGCTGTTACACCACTGACAAATTAACTGCAGCTAAAACAAACAGGGATAATAAACCGTCAATAAATAATAAATACATCAAAAACATAACAGTAAAATAAAAGACAAGGCATTATTGCGCTAGCGTTGCTCGACTGTTGCACCATTGCGTTATTTGATTGTACATTTCTCTTTCCCCTTTTTTATTTTCTTAAAGAACGCTTATGTGTTGTGAGATACAGAGGCCATCTTTGTCTAAAATATATAAGTGTGTTGAGTACACAATGTATAGTCATTCTTTCTCTGTTGTTAGTTATTTGTGAAAAGTCTATTTTAGTTGGATCTCTGATGGAGTATGTTGCAGCATTAAAGGGTGATTATCCAGATGCCAGAGAGTGTTAGTGAGAATGACACCACTGTAGTTTCCATAAGGGAAAATCTGGATGTCTTAGGCAGAGACAGATATCACCTAAGTTCAGCATTAGAGCCCTCACAGCAGGGCGAATGGGTGATGGCTGGGCAGCATAATCGCAAAGCCAAAGCAAACACTAAGGATCGCCACAGGAGTGCCACTCCTCTCCGCTTCACGTGCCTGAAAGGTTTGCTCTCCTGCTGAAGCTTATGCTGAGAAACCTAAAAGAGCTCTGGTTATTGGAGACTCAGTGTTAAGGCACATTAAATTAGGTAGGCCTTTATGGGGACTTGCAGCTTTAGTAAGGCTTATATTGGGAGCTAGGGCAACGGACATAATAGGTAATGCATTAGGATTATTTTTCATATAGGGTAAAACACTACTATAAATGGCTTCATCAGTCAGAACTTGGTAAGAGTAACGTTGAACACATGTATGGCAAGTAAAGGCAATATAGTAGGTAATATGCTCTTTTATGTTAGGGTCACTGAACTTCACCGTTGATCCAAAGCCAGGACTGCTAAATATTACAGCTTAAGTGCTTATTGTTAATAAAACCATTACTGATCAGAAGTTTAATGTACTGTGTTTAACAGAAATATGGTTTAAACCAAATAAATGTAGCATGAAATGACACTAGTCCTCCCATATAGGAAATTATTTATTATAACCCTGGTATCTGGTCATACTACCTCACCCAGATGATAATGGCTTTGCCTATGAGTCTGGCTTCTCTCAAGGTTTCTTCTTCATATCATCTCAGGGTGTTCTTCCCTGCCACTGCTGCCTCAGGCTTGCTCACTGGGGACACATTTATTACATCTAAATGTATATCCTGCATTTATATATTTCAGTAAAGCTGATTTGTGGTAATGTACATTGTTAGAAATGCTATAAAAATAAAATGGAATTGAATATAATTATACCCAGTAGAGCAATAGTTCTCACCAATGGGTTTGGGGATGTGTAGGGGTCCTTGAAGCGTATCTAACAGTTTAGTGAACTTGAAAAATGAAATGTATTCATGGTGGTGGAAATCATGATCCACTATTAATTAATTATTTCATGCTTACTGTATATGTATTGACTTGTTTAACTGAAAACATGAATTCAATTAAATTTAGAAAGCTTATAAATAACAAAAAAAAATGAGTTAAGTTTCGAATCGACTACAAACTACTGCTTCTTACTTACAAAACGCTAAATAGTTTAGCTCCAAATTATATCAGAATCAGAATCAGAATCAGGTTTATTGACCAAGTGTGTTGACGCACACAAGGAATTTGGTTCCAGCTGTTTGTTTTCAGTCTTCTATCACACTACAATCCGTCACGCTCAAAGAGATCTCAAAACTCCGGACCTCTAGTAGTTCCTAGAATAGCAAAGTCCACTAAAGGTGGTAGAGCATTCTCACATTTAGCTCCTAAACTCTGGAACAGTCTTCCTGACAGTGTTTGTGGCTCAGACACACTCTCCCAGTTTAAGTGCAGATTAAAAACGTATATTTTTAGCAAAGCCTACACATAACACACATCACATCATAACCTTGTGCTCCAGAACATCTGATCACATGCACATGATCAACTTGTGCTGTTAATATCATGAACAGCAGCTATGCTAATTCATCTCCACTGCTTCTCTTTCTCTTTTCATCCTGAGGTTGCTCCAGCCCCAGTCATGTCCCACCTTATGAAGATTGTGGACCTTTAAAGAAGTAGATGCTGACTCCGCAAACATCTCGAACCATCTAGAGACGTACCAGCGCCAATTGGACTCTTGACATTAGACCTCTTTGAGTGTTTAAAGGCTCTGGCATAGAGAAGCTGGTGTTGGTTTTATGATGATCGCAAATGTTGAGCTATTTTATAACCATAACTATAAACTATAAACTAGTTTTATAACCACAGATGACTGTAAAAGACTGTAGAAAGATCATTACTCATAATCTTACATTTCAGTACTCATGTTAGTTCTCACTCTCCAGTGTTCTGTACTGTTTAAAGATTTATAATCACACTCTTGATGTTACCCGAATGAGGATGGGTTCCCCTTTTAAGTCTGGTTCCTCTCAAGGTTTCTTCCTCATAACAACAACAAAGCCAAAAACAGTTGATTTGTGAGGTTTATTTCCTAAAATACAAATTCAATTGTACACCTCAACACTGCATTTACCAAGTTCAACACAACAGCTTCTTCAACATGACAGAATAAAACAAAGATCAAACATGTTGATAGAAAAACAGACAAAGTAGTAAATCAATCTTTTAAAAAGGGTTAATCCTCAATTAAAAAATGAAATTACAGTATTGTGTCACAAAGTGTCATAAAGAAGAAGCATTCAATAAAATGGTGATGGTGATCAACTCTTCTCTTTCTCAAGTCAGAAAAAAAAAAGTAGTGAAGCAAACTTTAAAAAGAGATCTTCAGATAACAAATAAAATTACAGTGTAATTGCACAAAGAACAACTATTGGTATTTAATTGCCAAATAGAATAAGATCCAATCATTTTAGAAATAGTAAAACCAAATATTCAATGCTGCAATGATGCACCTCTCAGTCTCAGAGAGGGGCAATATTTTTATTCAACTTCAACAAAAGCTGGTTCTCAAAGATTCTGAAATTTATTCCAACTTTTTTTTTTTTCTTTCTTTTTTTTTTTACTGAAAATGAGGCCAGCAGTGCTAAAAAGCCACTCACAGGCAGCAGAGGTGGGTAGAAGAGTTCTGAGCCTTAATGACATCTTCAGCAGAGGTGCAAAATATAAAATACAGTGGAGTAAAAATTACATATATAAAATTATAAATGTAGTTGCTTATATCCTCGATACTCAGTAAAACTAGTAGGTAGCCAAAAATTACTTTAAAAAAGTACAGTTACAAAGTAAATTTACTCAAATATTTTACACCACTGGGATAAACCCTTGAGAGGATCCAGCTATAAAAGGAAACACATCTTCTGGGTGACACCAAATACTGTACCATTGCCAATTGTAATAAAAGTATGTACAGTATAAGAAAAAAATATTTAGACCTATTAGATATTATGACTCTTGCAGGGGTCGGTCTTGGGCATGAACTGTTTTTTGGAAAGCAAGTCTTTGTTTTATCCATATGGGACTATCCACAGCGGCAGAAGGGTTGAGTCACAAGCAGAACTAGAGCATCACGATGAATCAGACAGCAGAAGAAGTGTGTCAGGATATGGCATCAACTTCACATCAAGCAGCAGGAGTGCACACACAGCTCGATGGAGAGTGAACAGATGATTAGGTATGCTCTTTCATTCATCTTCAGTAGCAGCTTTTTCCTTGTCAGGGTCGCGGTGGATCCGAAGCCTATCCCAGGCACACCAGACGCAATGCAGGGGATTTTACTGCTTCAACACAAGCCACAGAGTCACTGTACTGCTCTAGGCAGAATCTTATTAAACAGGTTTTGCAACCAAGAAAATACTGTATCCCTGATTTTGAAACAATAGGAATTTCTTTAAATATTCTATATGTAAAGAAGATTTGCAGGATAATATTTCCCCCCTGTTGTACTTTATAAGCAGGTCATTCTGGGTCAATATCTGATCCTTCTTGTTAATCGGTCATCCACAGGTGTTAAGTTTAAAGTGTACAAAATATGATAATAACATAGCTAATAAAAATTCATCTAAAGCCAGAAAGTATTGTTCTGAAAGGCAAATTTGAACTGCTTGAAATTTCAGCTTCCATATATCGCTAATGACTCCACTTATGCCAATTACAGCCGGATAATCAGAAGCCTGTGCCTGCTAAATCAGAAAATAGGCTCTACACACCCACAGCTCTTGTTACTGTAGCATGCTTCAGCTAATCCAATCATATTAATAGAAGCCAGTTTTAGCACTATAGGGTTCATTGTATATAGTCTGTATAGAGTCTTCTATAGTGTCGTTCTTTTCACTGTGATTAGTGCAAGGTTCTATTTAAAGATGCACAGCTGCCTCTCCCTTAATTCCCACTCAGTCCCTGTTTTTCATTTTTTTATATACTCTTTTCTTCTTCTCTCTTTTCTATTTTCCTGTCCTGGTTTTGTTCATATTAATTTTCTATTTTCTTTTTTTATTTTTATTGTCCACTTTTTTCTTACCTGTCACCCATTCTCTTTTCCTTTAGCTTATTTCTTCTTTCCTCTTATTTTTTGCTTCATATTCCTTGTTTCCCTCCTGAGTATTTCTTCCCATTTCCACATTTCTCTCCTCTTCTTGCCCTTATCCTCCATCGTATTTTCTCCTCTTCTCCTCTGTAAGTGATCTATCATCACATGAGTTCACTGACATGAAAGTCTCTCTGTATCTTGCACTTTCTCTCTCTCTCTCTCTCGCTCTCTCTCTCTCTCTCTCTCTCTCTCTCTCTCTATATATATATATATATATATATATATATATATATATATATATATATATATATATATATATAAAACTCTCTTAGCATCTCTATATCACTACTTCGCTTTTTCTCTTTTTTTCTATTTCAGCAAGGTTAATAAATAAATGAAACCAAACCAGAGTTCAGGATGGTGTGAAACAAGATAAGAGTGTTCTGAAGCAGAGGTGACCGCACACTGAGCGCACCAAAAAACATCTAATATACGAGCAAAGATCTTATATATTGGGTTCTACAATTTTCTAATATTGCTACTGTCACTAAATAAGGCATGGTCTTGGGTGAAAATAAAAAGGCAATAAAAGACTTTCCTTACCAAATAAACTTTCTATTTCTGCCTAAAGTTATTTAGGTATTTAGTTCAAATTCAAGACTGGGATTTTTTTGCTTTTAAAAGGGGGCCTATATATGAATTTATCATTAAAACCATTATTGCATTTTTATGGACTGACTGACAAACAGATCAATGATCATGTAATGGTGCAGAGATAACATTAGGGATATTTACATTTGGTTTATAAGATATGGATAGTTTGATCATTTGACAGCAGCAAGTCAAGTCAAGAGCTTCTGTAGATGCTTACAACAAACATCAGCCTGAGTCAAATGGGATCTTGAACCTTAGTGAAAAGAATAATGGCTGGTTCATTCTGATAGAAATCCTGCAGCAAACTCAAATAACCAGTTTATACAACCGTGGTGAACAGAAAAGCATTTCAGAATGCTCAACACATCAAGCTTTGATGCAGGTGAGCTCCAACAGTACATCAGGTATAGCTCATCTAAGCTCCAAACCAAGATCACTGATAAAAAAAAGTTGAAGATTAAAAAAGGCACTCAGTTCACAGTTCTTATTTATTTCTACAGTCCTTATGCCCTCAGGTCAGCACATAGTGATGAAAATGCACGTTACAGGCAGGTTATACAGTGAATGTTTACCTGACTTTTATAAGGCTCGATTTCAACATGGATATAAAAGAATCATTCCCCTTCTCTAGCACTGTGCTGATTGTATAAAATAGTGAGGTGAGATGCATGTCACTGGAGCAACTTTAAAATAGACCTTTATATAAGCTACCAAAGAAAGAAAGAGAAAAAAATGAATTAAGCACATACTCTTTAAAAGAGGAGTCCCATCAAGAGTCCCTGCCAAAATTAATGGGGTTTTTTTTAGGAACAATGGTGGAATAATTAGATTTGTCATGCACAGTGGTGCAAAATATTTTATGTTTTTGATGTCATAAATTAGAATCACTAAGAAAATCCTTTTTCTCACTACTATACTAGAAACATAAAACATTTTAATCACAGCTCAAGAAACAAGAAAGTTCTACTTCCTTTTATTTAAGATATGAAAAGAAATTCAGGAGGACCCTGATCCCTATACTCAACTTTTTCTTTGTTGTTGAATGTGTACAGTGTATTCACTCCTGTAAATCAACTTTACTCAGATAACTACTGTATAATGAAGTAGGCATGTCTATGCAATCATGTGAAAAAATAAAGAAATAAATAAAAAATTATATATATATATATATCAATCATTAATTAATTTATTTAATAAAAGGAACTTCCTGCCAACTAGCCAAGGTATTTAGTATAAAGGGTAAAGGTGTTTGGTGAGTTGGAATTAGGAACATTAAAATAAGTTTAAATGACATACAGATGCATGTAACAGAAGAATGTAATAGAGAAATCACAATTATGCAGAGAAATCCTCCTCTTTTAATCTGGCGTTTTAAATAAAATAAAAAAATCAATGTCAAGAGGTGTACAATTTTTTGCTGATGCCACACCACAACACAAAAGAGCGTGCATACTGAAAACCATCCACTTGAACTGTGAAGAATTTGCTCAGAGGACAGTGGTCCCTCGGACTTCTCAGCAGGTGTTACAACAATTTTCCTGAAGAGCTTCAATTTGTGCCTAAAAAACAAAAAACATTCTGCTTAATGTAATTATTTCTGATGCATTGCCGGAATAAAATATGGATCTGACTGTAATCCACAGCAGAAACAGCTTTTCCTTTTTTCGTTTAACACTCTAAGCACATCCTAATAAGACAAGCCTAGAATTAAATTTGTTATTTGGTACTAAAATCTATTTGTTTTATGTCTTGATGTATATAAAAATAAAGTGCCATAATTTCTCCCATCAGAGTTTTAGGCTGATGTATTCTAAGTTTGCAACCTAGTGAGCCAGTGTTGATTTATTCATTGATAGATACTTTAAAACAATTAAAAATTCTTTAAATGTAAATCTAAAAATAATGCAATTTGGAAACCAATACCAGAAAATATAATAATATTTACCCCCTTTTTTTTTAACCTAGCACAAATTTTACCTGAAGTAGACTTTCATCATAGCATGAGAGTTCTAGCAAAACAGATTACCTCATAATTTTTCCATAGGCACCTTCTGGAATGAGCTTACGTTTAAATAAAAAATAAAGCTAGACTTGATTTATCAAGACTGCTTAAGACTACAGCCAATAAACTGGGTGCACTTGTTCAAGCAACTAATAATGTCAAAGACAATATTTCAATTGCTGAAATGGTGCCACATGACTGATATCCTCATCTGTCGTCTTGCTATAGATCTAAAAGTCATTAAAATGAATAAAAAACTGGTTTACATTGGTAGACTATTTACATTTTTGTATTAAATAGCATTAGAACGAGATATTAAGTGTAGATTAGCTAAATAAAAAAAGCAAGTTTATAGTTCTATAAATTGACATATTTGTCATGTTACATCATTAATATCTATGAGTATTAAGGATTGTCATTAGAATATAAGAATATTAAATTAGATTTTTATTTAAATACAATATACGTAGTGTACACATAGTGTAATTAATATTGAAAACGATAATAATATTATGACTGACTAAAAAAAAGGGTTCCTATCATATCTTTATTGCACTGGTGTGGATCTAAGCTGCTCTTTTGGCCCCCTATTTTGTCTTTAGTTTATGCTCCTCCAGTAACTTTTGTAATGAAGCTCAGTCCTCCGAGAGGCGACCTAGTTTAGTTGAAACTACTGCCAGTAAACCAAAGTCACCAGTTCAAACACTATAAAAAGCAGTCTTCTAATCAGTCAATAACATTAGGTGCCTCTTGAGACTTGAAAATGAACTACTCAATAAGACTCTAAATTAAGCTTCTGTCAGCTGCAGATATTTTAAATGACCTGAAAAGGTATTAACTACCGTGGTAAATTAAATCCCAGTCATTATATTGGCACTACTTATCTCAATAATTCATGTAATTGGTTCATCCAAGACAGCACTGGCCACTTGGTAATTTCTATTTCTTTTTTTTCTTAAATCACATTTCTATAACCTCTTTATTTTGGCTTAAGTAAAAGGGGTACATTGTCTGGCCAAAATTATCTGGAAATCTGACCATCAAACCCATGTATGGATCTTCCCCAAATTGTTGCTGCAGATTGCCAATTTCCCTTTACTGCAACCAAAAGAGTAAAATCTATTAAAATATGACAGTGACCTGGAACAGAACATTTTAAATCTATGAAGACATGGTTTGTCAAGTTTGAGAAGTGGAAGAACTTGAGTATCCTGTACAGAGAAGCCAGACATCAACCTCACTAAACACCTTTGGGATAAACTGGAACACTGACTGCACCCTAGGACCTCTTGCCCAGAATGATTGCCTGACCTCAGTACTGCGCTTTTGCCTGAATGAGCACAAATACCCACAGCTATTGGAAAGCCTTACCAGAAGAGTGGAGGTTTTGGAAATCTGCAATAAAATGTTTAAAAAGCACACATACATAAAAATGTGATGATCAAGTGCCCATAAATCTCTTTTCTGCCCTATAGAGTGTTTAAAATTACTCGCAAAAAAACATAAGGATACATATAGTGTGTACAATGTTTCTATGAGTTAGGACATCCAGGGTTTATGATCCTAAAGGAGTGTTTCAACTTGCTGAATTCATTTTCATACAGCAATTCCAAATTGTCAGTTCATCCATAACCTCATGTAGGAAGCAGATAAGAAAAAATGGCATTAATCATTGGGCATTCTGGTCTATTGATTTCTTTGTGTTTTACTTTCTTTTAATTCCATGAACTGCATTATGATTGAGGCATAAATATCAGTTCTAGGGCTTCAGTGTCTGTCATTTCAGACAGTATGTCTAGCTTTTTAACAACTCATATCTTCTGACTCTTAGATGTTCAAAAGTGGTCTTTAATGAAAGTGGTACATTGTAGAACAGCCCGGTCACTCACCTGGACAGAGGTTGTAGATAGCTTTGATGTTATGCTACCAGCACTCTCTGCAAAAGTGGACCTCAAGATCAGAAAATGAGATGCAGCCAATGAAAGAACATAGAAATCTGCCTTATATGTGAAGTGGCTGTACTGCATCTCTTCTGAACTTCTCTGCAATGCTGCACTGCCACTAACATGCCTGGCATTTAGCCCATGCCCTCTCATCATGATAAAAGCCCTAGCTGGTCCATTTCCATGAGACTGATCAGTTGAGTCTCCTGCCTTTTTATATTCCTGCTGCTAAAACTTGGTGAAAGAACTTTTTTCTCCCCAGCAGTTATTTCATAGCTTATATTTCCAAGCAGTTTTTCCATTTCTGTTCATTGCGACACCAATAACATTATCCTGCAGTTATAAGGAAAAAACTCTGTAAGTGCTGTTCAGGTCCCAAAGCAATTTGGGCATTGATAATGTCCATTATCCAGCTTTATTGAGGCTGGGCAGAACAACCCATCCTGTTCCGAAATATACATTAGGTTGCAATTATTATTATCAAGAAACAAAGAAGTGTTTTGAATTCACTTTGTTTCAACTGCTGAGAAAGATAATAACATGAAAGAGCAAGTGTATGGACCTGGTTACTGTTTTGCTATTGGGACTTTGGAAATATTCCACTAGTTGAATACTTTTTCAAGGGCCAAAAAAGCAGTTTAGGAGCCTAAATCACAAATATATATTTTCATTAAAAATTCAGGAGAACATAATACAGATTACTAAGCAACTTAAGAAATCTCAGTCTTCTACAATGGCTCAGGACCACAGTTTGCATGTACAGTTTGTATCTGAGCACCTATGACTGCACACCTCAACAGTGATGGAATTTTATGGAAAAATAAATGAAAATTAATAGAAAATTAGGTGCCACCCAGATGAGGATGGGTTCCCTTTGAGTCTGGTTCCTCTCAAGTTTCTTCATCATGCCATCTCAATGAGTTTTTCCGTGTCATATCTTTATAACTGCTTTATCTCCGAAAGACAATGTCCATTGTTAAAAGCGCTGTACAAATATAATGATGTGAACTCAATGAGAATGACAAAGTAAGAAGTTCACTGTATGGTGTAACAGAATTTACTGTAAATATGACAATAACCTCTCAAATATTTAATCTACCACTACTCTGATGTCCACAGTAACTACGCTTCTATTAAACAACCTTTCAGATCTCTTCTTAATACAGGGAGACGTCAAATTTCTAGTCTCTGCACATACGCTGGTGCATTACAAATGCATTGGGTTGCAGAGGTATTCTTTTAACCTTTTAAATCTAAAACAATTACTTCTCTCGCCTGTATTTCTTCTTGTTTTCCGCCACTTCACTTTCTCACGCTAACAGCAAAGCAACAAAGTATTTATAATCTAGGTATGTGCACTTCTGAACATGAATCACTCTCTGAGCATAGAATTCCGGAATCTTGACCTTTTTCATCAAAAACATGTCAGCCTTGAAGGTACTTGTGGAAAAATAAAATCGAACGGATTTCATCATGGCTTTGGCATTTTCTCAGTAATAGTTGTTTAACTTCTTCAGTGCAATACTCTTAAAGCTTTTGTGTATGAAAGTGTGATCTTTTTCTCCTTGCCACACATGTATTGTACATAATAAACAAAACTTCTAAGCATGCACAATAGTGTTTAAAGAGTCAAATAGACCTTTTTAGTTTATTTTGAAACTTTATTCCCTTTCTGTGTTGACATTTTTAAACTAAACACACAGTTAACTGTAATAAGCTAATTAAACTTTCTTTCGGCTTCTCCCGTTAGGGGTCGCCACAGAGGACCATCCGCATGTTTGATTTGGCACATGTTTTTATGCTGGATATCCTTCCTAACGCAACCCTCCCTATTTATCCGGGCTTGGGACCAGCAATAAGGCTCGTGCAACCCTAATGGCTGGGCTTGGTTCCCTGACCGGGGGATCGAAACCGGGCTGCAGCGGTGAAAGCGCCTCATCCTAACCACTAGACCACCAGGGAACTTAACTGTAATAAACTAATTATGCTAGCAAAATCGAAAAAACAGGGTTTTTTAATTTATGTTTTATCTTATTTGAAATAAACCAAAACCTTAACTTCCTTTTAGCCTATTAGTTGCATATAATATAATTATAATTGCATATCACACTTTCTTATTGGTTATATTATTTTGATCACACACACACACACACTGTTTCTTTAGCATCTGTTTTTTGTGGAATAAGTGAATATATTTGCATAAGCATTGATTGTATTTAAATGTTTTTATTTTATTTTATTTTATTTTATTCAATTAAATATGTTTTATTTGTATAGCATTTTAAACAAAGGATATTGTCTCAAAGCAGAGATGAACTGGTAATAAAATAATGTAAAAGTCTATTCATTATAATTTCAAGCTCGTCCCTAATAGCATGCCAGTGGCAACTGTGGCGAGGGAAAACTTCCTGAAATAGCATAGTACATAGAATAGTTAGAAACCTTGAAATGAACCAGACTTAATAGGTAACCCATCCTAATCTGGGTGGCATCAGATGCCCATTCATTACAGTTCAATCATTGTTAAAATGTGTGCAGTAATAGGTGATTAATTGCAACCTGTAGTCCATTGTAGAACATTTTGTATGCATAATGCATAAGCAAAGTGGACCTGGTGCGTTATTTTGCTTGTTGAAAAGATTGAATTCTCTGTAGACCCTGTTAGCAATGGGATTTCAGTAAATTCTCACTGTATATTTTCTCAGTGCGTACGTCTGTATGACGTACAAACAATAATCAGCAAATTATCATTCATAGTGCAATTGCACACTGATTTTTTCATTGTGTACGTCGACGAAATCTCATTAAAAAAATCAAGCAAATATTACTAACAAGCAAGAACTTGTTTTTTTTATTTTCAAAATCCAATTTTGTGAAGGATTTCTTTTCCCTGGGTTTATCTGCCCTGCATGACAGTCAGTACTGTGAGTCACAGATTAAGTCTCACATCAGGAAAGAAAATAAGCACAGCTAGCGAGCTGCTTTCACGCTGAAAGCATTTGGGCTTTTACTTTAACTGCTAATGAAATTACCTTTGTGTCCTATTGTATGGCATTTGTATTTACTCAAACTCGTTCCAGCTGAGGCGTCATGCTCTGGCAAACATGCACCACATGTGCAGCTTTAAGTACACAGAAATGATTTTAAATCCACTTATATGTGTGGAGTTTTGCATGTTTTGTTCATGTTTGTGTGAAGTTACCTCTGGGTTATAAAAAATATATAAAAGTAAAATGATGAAAACTTTAAATTAAGATATTATTACCTGCAAAAAAAAAACCTCTATAAATCAAATCTACAAAACAAAACCAGTAGGTTCCTATTAAATGGCACTCTATAGAAGCTTTTTTCAATAATGAATACTGTAATCACATTACTACGGAAGTGCATTGCATTCACAAAGAGAAAAAAAAAATCACAGAAAGGGTCTCATAATTATGACTTAATATCTCATAATTATGACTTACTATCTCATAATTATAAGATCCTGATCTCATAATTATGACTTACTATCTCATAATTATAAGATCCTGATCTCATAATTATGACTTACTATCTCATAATTATAAGATCCTGATCTCATAATTATGACTTGCTAACTCATAATTATGAGTTAGTATCTCATAATTATGACTTAGTATCCCATAATTATGAGATCCTGATCCTGATCATAAACTTATTAACATGACCCTAACATGCAAAATACATACTTTTTAATTCAGTTTTTCCAAAATATCGATGTCTGAGTGCACTACTGACCCCTGTTTATGTATATTCCTTTAGTGGTTAACAGGACACACATGAGTGATGAGAGCACTGGGTTTGTTAAAAAAAAAATCCAATAATCTTTACCCAAAGAACACATACACAAACACATACAGTATACTACAAGTATATTCAGAAAAAACAGATACACACCAAATGAGACTCACAAAACAGTCAAGTGCCAGTGCATAGAGACAGACGTGTATAAAAAGACACGTTAATTGGGGATTAAAATAAAAACATGGATCCAATAAGAGACACATAAAAAACAAGATAAGAGGTGAAGACAAAACCACAAAAGAAAAACAAACAATATCACATTAAGGCTCTCTACATACTGCATATAGTGCAGTCAAAAAGTGGGGTTTCATAAAACCCTTCTCTTTTCTCTTTTGTAAATGCGTGCAACATGCCAACGAAGGTTCTAAGAAGTTAAATCACAACTGTAGTGTAATCTGTGCCTGAGTAATTCACATGATTCCATGCTATTTGTTTCCCACTAATATGACATTTACAGATCAAGTGTCTTTTATTGTCATTGTAACCATATGAAGTTAGTACAGTACACAGGATAAACAAACAATGTTGCTCTGAGACCAAAATGCTACATAAAACATCATCATTTTAACATTGCAAATGTCTGTACACTAAAGAAAATGCATCAATAGGGATTATTGTGTAAAATAATTTTTAACAAATGTAATTTTCTCAACCAAAAATCACAACAGTAAGTTATCCATATTTCCTGAAGAGCATCAGAACCAGAAAAGTAACTTTTCTCACTCCTTATTTAACTTTATTCTCATTGAAATAGTATTATTGATTGAGGAGGTCACATTGCTACCTAAATTATAGATTCAGTCATTGGAATGGCCTTAAAGTCTTTATGTGATTGATCAATGGTTAAGTTCTTGGATTTAAAGGTGTTGGAAGTTCATGAGTTCAATTCCCAGCACTGCCAATCTGCCACTGCTGAGCCCTTAAGCAAGGCTCTTAACATTCAACTGCTCAGATGTCTGAATTTAGGTAATTGTCAGTTACTTTAAATAAGGGTGTGTGACAAATACTGTAAATGTAAATGATTGGCATAAATGTGATCGCCTTGTGTGTATTTGCACAATGCTAACTAGTCTATACTACAGTTACATTTTTGCCATTTACACCCTTATCCAGAGCAATGTACAACAGTGCTTTGAAGTCTCTTAGGATACCACTGGACTAAAACTCGAGAGGAATTATTGCACCCTTTTCATTTTAACATAAAGACATAAAACAAACAGGAAACTTAAATGCTAGCTCAAGTGTTTCCGAAGAGATAGGTCTTCACCTGTCGCTTGAAGATAGGCAGTGCCTCAGCTGCTGGACATCTAAGTTCATTCCACCACCTCAGCGCCAGAACAGAAAAGGAACTTTGTTATTTATTCTAGATTTTTTCTAAATTAAAAGTAAATTCCAGATATTTTATTTTTATTTGTTGTTCAAATTCGCTTCTTGCATAAGATTAAATGAAAAATTCTTAAGACCAAGTGTTGAAGATTATACAAAATAAACTAATTTAAGTATTTCAAGATGGATTATTATTCTACTAGAGTATACATTGTACTGAAATGAAAATTCCCTCAGCCTTGACCACAATATCCCACCTTTCTGTGCAAGTGTATTTGTAAAACCATAAAACCTGGCTTTCAATACTGCTCCCAGGTCTCCTACTTGTATTAATGATTTAAAGCATTCATGCAAAACAACCCCTGGGTATTGACTCTGTTGCTGAGGTATGAAAGTGAGAGATTTGTTTGTTTAATAAGCATTTGAATTGCAATCCCATGCCCCCCTTTGTTGTGCCATTCTTTTTATTTAGAATGGGTTTCATTCAGAATGATTATTTTCTTCCAGAAACCATTCACCCAAAGGATCAAGGCCATTTATATTAGCTGCTTTGTTTTTTTTTTTTTTTATTTTATTATAATTTTTTTTATAGTTTTCATGTAAATCAGGGGGGTTTAATTTCAGTAAAAGACAATATCCAGGGCTGAGACTGGGCTGAGAACCATTCTCTCTCTCTCTCTCTCTCTCTCTCACACACACACACACACACACACACACACACACACACACACAAACACTCACTGTCTCTCTTACACCCAACAAGTACACCCAGATAATGATGTTCAGTGCAACAGAGTGCAAAAAATCAGCTGTTAGCTTTATATTGAGACACATGAATTTTTTTAATGGATCTTAAATTGTTAATACATTTGACAGTTGCAAAAAATAGACACTATAATATAATACAGATATTTAACAAACAAAAAATAAATATCAGCATTAACATAATCAATAGAAAATATGCTCATGACATAAGATTAGAGGTATGATAGCTGATTACGTTAAGGATATTGTGCTACACAAGTATTAATAATAATTGGCCTAACAAGATGTGCATGCGTGTGTACCGCATTTCATCTGAACCTTAAACACAGCTTGACTTCCACATTCATGCCAGATGTAAGGATACACGCATTAAACCTCTCTGTTCCAACTGACTAAACCCCCACTTCTTCACAAAGCACATAAATAAACATTAACTGAATGGGGGGAAAAAAAATCTGAATTTAACCACTTTTCTTGCTCTACTATCTTATGCAAAATGCTCTCTACAAGGCTTTTAGCTTGATTACATTACTTACTACTTGACATTTTTGCATTAGAACAAGGTAAGCTTAGGTACTGTAAGGTGCTCTGGTAAGGGAGTCTGCCATAGGTTCTAAATGTACCAAACCAATGTAGCTTGTAAATGATGGAAGGCTATGTCAATTATTTGTTTCTTCAAAATTAATTTACTTACATACTTGCATTATATGAAACAAAAAAAAGGAAGCCATTTGTGTTCTATGTACATACTAAACATGGATTTCAGTCCAAGGGACAAACCAACTGTTTTGAATAGAGATGCAATCTAGGTATGTGGCAACCCGAGATGATTGGCTAAAATGAAGTTTTCTGTTCATTACAAAAGTAATCCTAAGACATTGTAGCAGATTGTTAACATTAATTACATTCCAAATCCATCCTTATAGTTCTTGAGTTGCTCATTAACTTTATGGATCTTTGGGACGTTCATGTGGAACCATACCCAGCTGCACAGTATAGTCTCCAATTAAAGAGAAATCCATCCAGAGTTAAATCAAGCACATCCAGATAGAAGAAAGGGACAGGATTATTGGTCAGTGGTACCTCAGGAGCATGTTTAACTCAACAGAGAGGGAGGAAGAGAGAGAAAGAGAGTAGAGGGGTGACAAACCTCAAAGATTATTGGGTATTTTTATTGTTAAATAAAAGTTAAAGACACTGTGCCGTGTGATCAGGGTGCAAGTAGGGACTTCAGCAGGATTAGCTATGACAGCATAACAAAGGGAGTGCCAGAAGGTAGAACAGAGATAAGAGATCTTTGGAATAAAAGATGGCCTGCCACACCACCACAAACCTGAGTAAATGCGTGACAGTGGGAAGACGACAGCATAATAAATAAACACTAATTGGAAGGCTGTTTCATATCTGTGAGGCATGGTAAAAGAAAACTCTGTCCCATTTTGTAGCTTTTACTATTCCTGGTACCAACAAATAGCCTGCACTTTATGAATGAAGTAGACGTGGTGGGTCATATGGACCAAAATTTCGCTTTAAGCTTCAGCAGTAGCATTTTATAATGAACACAAGATTTAATTGGGAACCAGTATATATTGTCTAAGATACTGTAGCTACATTATTGGATTGTGAAGTATATTATATAAAAATAATTTTAGCCAACAAGAAAAAACAATCACACCTGAGACTAAAATGAGAGGCAAAAAATCAGGAAATGATGCATCCTTAAGGGAAGGAAACTCAGTAGAGGAAAAAGTACAAAAAAACATACACACAGATAGATAGATAGATAGATAGAGAGAGAGAGAGAGAGAGAGAGAGAGAGATTAAATGATTTGTTGAAATAATGTAAGCATGTAAAATTTGGTCAATGATAAAATCTTAATCTTTTTATAAGAACAGATCATCATGTAATCTCCCAGATAAACTCCAGCTTTCCTTCTTCTCTCGACTGAGATTACACTTATTTTTCTCAGGACACGTCTGAATACAACCTGCAATGAAATAAATATTCTGTGCTGAATATTAAGACTATCTATTAAACCCAGGCACTGTGTAATATCGCCATAATATTATACTGTAAAGTTTTTACAGATATACCAGTTTATGGAATGTTCACTTAATAGCTTTCTTGTTTAGATTTTAGGTGAAAATTAAATAAGATATTTACACTAATATTTATAGATATGTGTATATTTGGGATGTACATTATTCAGAATAAAAAATGTTTTTTATTCAGATGGATACAAATAGTGCATTCTTTTTCTTTTTTATCAAGTTTATCTAGTTGGGAATTGAGTTATGCACCGTTAAGGTCTATGCACAGACACAGCAAATAAAAACATCATATATTTTTACTTTTGTGAAATAATACAAACTTGATGATGAGTAACTCCCACTTGTTAAGGGGGGAAAAAGTGGATATATATAATAAGTAAACAATCTTTTTAATTTTCATGTCTTTGCCCATAAAAAATTCGGAATATTTTTTTCTTTACGAATCACAGAAAAACAACGTAAACTATTCCATGCCTACCTTTTAGAGGTCTATTTTTGGCCAGTGCCTTCCCCTTAAGGCCTTAGAAAAATCCAAGCTATTTGACTAAGACCCCTGGAAAAAGAAATGTAATTCTTCCCATGTTCAGTTTCTCAAAAACAAATATTGTTTACCTTCATCAATGCAAAAATAAATAAATAAATAAACAAACATCTCTTTTAAATCCAGTCAGGTTAAAGGAGTTTTTATTGACAATTCTCTGTATACTTTGGAACTAAAGATAATTTTTCCAGGACTGTAGTCTGACACAATATATACAAGACTACATAAAAGTACAATACACAATCATCTAAGCAAAGTTCTGGACGATAAATACAACAAACATGCGCTGTTAACGTAAACTAAATAGTACATTAGTTCAGGATGTCAGATGGGTTAAAACCCAAAACTTATCAGACAGCAGGGGTACGCTTCTGTTTTGGTGGATGAGTACAGTAATTGCCCTACAACTGTAAGTGATTCGGCTTCACTCTGGTGAATGTGCTGTTTTTGACACTCCAGGAGACGTCCAGCCTCATTGAAGTTACTGCACAAGGTACTGAGCCAGTGTTATAGCTGCTCCGTGTGCAGCAATATTCCTGCAGGGCCCAGCATTACAGCATGTATTTACCGTATATGCTGTATAATATCAGTGTCAACATCATGCCTCTGGTTCTGGCTCTGTCCTCCATTCAGAGATTTGAGACTTACAATCCTTATATCTTATTCCAGTCTGGAGGCTGCTCGTCTAAAGCGTGTTTAATTCACAATTGTCTAAGCAACAGCCTCAACCTACATGCCATGAGACTTCACAGAGGCCCACAGGAGCAATTAAAGCCAGAGTCAGAAAGTCAGCCGGAACCCGATTTCATTTCAGGTTTAAGAGAATCATTTGTCAAAATATCACATGTACACCCTTTTCTTATTTTCCAAATGTTTTTCATCAGCCAAGACATGATTGAGATGCTATGTTAAATAAATTAATTTATTTATTGCATGCGCTACAGCGAGCAAAACTTTGCTTTGAAATAAATGCTTTGGAATAAAAAGAAATAATATATTTTTTAAAATAAGTTACAGATTTTGTAGCTTTAATTCAGTAAACAATCTAACATGAGAGAAGATAACAGTAAAGAAACAATATTTACAGGTCAAGTAGTTCATAAAAAGACTACAGTAGGGAAGGAGTCAAAAAAAGCAAAAAAAAAAAAACCCCAAAAAACTGTTAGGTTTGTCAAAATATCACATTTACACAATTTTGTGCTTTACTACATGTTTTTGATCAGCCAAGACATTTTAGAAATGTTTTATTGATTGATTTAGTTTATTTATTTATTTGTTTGATTGTATTAAACATCATGGATCTAATTCATAAAGCGTATTGTTTTTGTTATTTGTGTTATTGCACAAAGGAGTGTGTGAGTGTGTTTGGATATGGAGTCAGAATCAGCCATGTTCAAAAGCCTTACTAACTGCTGGGAATTGGATTTGTGTTGGAGGTGAAATCGGAAAATTTCCAAATATAATACAGTTATGCTAAGACTGAAGTCATAGCCTTTCAGCTAAATAGGATTCAGCTTCATTCTGCCACAGATTTATATCAGGGGATTAATTAACAAATGTCAGGATATGCCATTTTAATAGAGAACATTTTATCTTTGTCATATTATCATCTTTGGAATGGAAATAAAAAAGGAATATTTATTGAATGTAAATAAAAAAATAAATATACAGTTCACATTATTTACATTATTTTGCTTGTATTTTAAAACTTCTATTGCTTATTATAAACAATTCAAATTCTAAATCTAATTAATGCACAACTACACAAAATAGTCTGCTATATGTATCTATATTTATTGCTATATTTTGGATGTAAAAAAAACATTGACAAGCTTTTGACAAAACTATATGTTTCTATTAACAATCTATTGATCAGCTTTTGTTTTCTTCTGGCTGTGTCCATACCCAGGTTTTCTGTCCAAAGACATGCAGAAATGTGTGTTCTATAGTGGCTGAAAGTATTTAATTAAAAACACATTATGACCAATCAAGCCATTATAAAATAACTCACTATTTATATCAACAAACTGATAGCGATCAGTCAAATAAGACCTAAGCCAGGAGAGAGATTATATTAATAATAATAAAATATTAATAAAAATATTTTTTTTTACAAAATATGATTAAATAAATCATACATCAAATTAAAGTTTTTACAGTAAGAAGTTTTTTTTTTTTACAAATCATTGCCAGTACAAATGTGACTATAGTGTATATTTCACTTAGTTGACCAGGTTAAAATGAATATTATTTAGCAAGTGTTTAGAAACCATACAAAAAATGTAACAGCTTTTTTTGCATAGGCATTTGCAGAATTTTAAACTGATTTAATTAACAATTTGTGTTAATGCCAACAGAGGAAAAAAATCTCCTGGGAAACAAGAACTACTCTACAGTACAGGAGAGGAAGTCAACTGAGATGGTCTGACACAGTAATTAACCAAACTCATACTATGCTCTTATTCTGTGTAAAATTAGACTCCACATTACATATGCACTGATTGGAGGATTCACGCTTTGTTTTTTTTTTTCCATGTGTTTTTCCCTGGCGTAAAAATGGTCATTTCCTGGAGGAAATTTCATTGAGAGACAGCATAGCAGGTATACTTTATGTCACTTAGTTTCCATTTGATGTTAACCTTTAAAAAAAATAATAAAAAAACAGTCTGTCCCCAAGTAAAAAAAAACAGCAACCATTAGTTCTCTACACTGTCTGAGATAAAGTTTGGTGTTCTGCAAGGATCTGTCTTAGGCCCACTACTTTTATCTTTATATATGCTGCCTCTAGGTGAAATTATACATAAACATGGTATTCACTTTCATTGCTATGCTGATGATACACAGCTGTATATTTCAGCAAAGCCAGATGAGAGAGCACAGCTTAACAATGTTGAGGAGTGTGTAAAGGACATTAGACAGTGGATGCTTGATAAATTCCTCTGCTCAACTCAGATAAGATGGAAGTACTTTTACTAGGACCACATGCAGAAGTAAACTTTCAGATTACGTAGCATCTCTGAATGGTGTTTATGTCTCAGTGTGTTCAGCAGTCAAAAATCTTGGTGTCATTAATGACCCTAGTCTTTCCTTTAAGGCTCACGTGAATAATATTACCAGGATCGCCTTCTTTCACCCTAGAAATATTGCTAAAATTAGAAATATGATGTTGTTATAGGATGCAGAAAAACTAGTTAATGCTTTTGTTACATCTAGATTAGACTACTATAATGTTTTACTGTCTGGGTGTGCGAGTAAGTGCATAAATAAGCTTCAGTTAGTTCAGAATGCAGCAGCAAGTGTCCTCAATAGATCTAGAAAATATGACCACATAACCGCTGTTTTAATCAGTCTACACTGGCTCACAATGAAATTTTGCATTGATTATAAAATACTGCTACTGACATATAAAGCACTTAATGGTCTCGCACCACAGTATCTGAGTGAACTTCTGTACCAGTATGATCCTCCATGCCTACTTAAAACAAAAGATGCAGGCTATTTGTTGGTACCTTAAATAATGAAGACTACAGCAGGGGTCAGATCTTTCTCTTATAAAGCAGTTATGAAACAGCCTTCCAATTAGTGTTCAGGACTCAGACACAGTCTCAGTGTTCAAGTCGAGGCTGAAAACATATTTATTTAGTCAAGTCTTTTATTAGTAGATTTTTCTTATGTAATGGAGCAGATCTGGAGGGAAGATGGATATAGAGTGTTTGGTGAACGGGATATGCTGTCGGCCCCTCAATCTCACATGTTCACTCAGGTTTGTTGACGGTGATGTGATGGGTCGTCTCTTATTCCATAGATCCCTCATGTCTGTGTCTGTGATCCCTCATGTCTGTGTTATGTTCTGGTTCTCCCATTTAGCTATGCTGCCATAGCGAGTCTTGCCGGAGTTTCTGACTTGAGACTTCATTCAAAAAGTGACCCAAAGTCCTTCCACACATTTCAACATCCAGACATGTTTTTCGAAACAGGAAAGAGCCTTTCTCAACTGCTGCAATGAAATCAAAAGAATGTGATGTTCGTAATATGTGATTGTATTACGTATTATCTGGTTAAATGGCCAATGGACAGTTCCTAGAAGCCTACATCCAATCCTACAATCAAATCCCAGAGGAAGAATACATTTACTAGACCTCTGAGATTAACTGCGATTCTGTGTTAATAACTCATAAAAGGTGATTAAATCTATATTCATGGTCAAGTCATAATACATTAATTCTGTCTAAACTAATAACACAAAGAGCTTTTAATTGAGGTCTTTGATTACTAATTCACAGCACTGGTTGAAAAAACAGCTGAACTCTTTATTATTCTTAGAGCTAGTAGACCTTATTTTAGAAGCTTGGTGCTCTATAGCTGCTGATAGACTTGCAGAGTGAGGAGGAATTTAATTCATTACTAGGGTGAGGGTCAGTTACAAAAACAGCGGTTTTTCACATTAGCAATAGTTTTTAATTTCACTAATTTATCTCTAAACCATATGTGAATAACATAACTACAGTAAATTACACAGGAAGTGACCCATACTGAATGTAAAAATATTGTAAATGGGTAGTTACATTTCGAAATTATTAACAGCTTATTGCAAATGTGAGCATGGTTGAATTAACTTTGAGCACAGCCCTTGCAGCAGCCCAAGTGTGTAACCATGTTTGAATACAGCATATATATATATATTGGTTATTAAGAAAGGGCACTGAGGGAAATGTAAACTTTCTATGCTCCTGACACCAGGGAACCACCAGCCACGCCTCCCTCCAAGGCTCTAACTCTCACTTAGCCTCTCCCTGCTCTAATCACCTACACCTGCTCCCCGTTACCTTTCCCCTTTATAAGGTCCCGATTTCACCTCACCCACGGTCGGATCTACTCGTTGCCATGAGAGATCTACCAGACTTCCTACCACTAGTATATCACGTACTTCCATGTTCCTGGCTCCACTTGGAGGAAGCGCTCAAGATAGGTTTGCCTTTAACGGTTCACACTGAGGATCATCCCTGGACTACCCGCATTACGGATTATAGCGACTGTCCAGTTCGTGCTTTTCCTCAAGACCCTCTGCCTTGTGTATTCTAACTAATAAAGTGTCTAACCATACTCCGGTTTCTGACTCCTGGTCCACGCGTCACACCTGGATGCTTTTTATAGAAAATACCATGACCAAAATAAGGCCATAAACACACATAAGTAGTGCACATCTGGTAGCCCACATCTGGTAGCCCAAGGTGAAAATAACATAATGGAACACAATTAAAACCAGACTGATCAATTATAAAACAAAAAAATATATAAATATTCTACATAAACTAAAATTATGCACAATTTACAGTATATGCATTCTGCTGGATATAAAAGCAGTTGTTGAAAGCATGATCGGTTGAAAGTGGACTAAGGTGAAAAAATGCCTTAATGTTCTATTAGCTCAGACAATGAGTACAGGTACATGAGCATAGAACTAGATATTGTGTAAATCTTTCAGAAATATTTACGATGTTTTTAATCAATTATTAAGCTGGAGTCTAAGCAAACTGTTGACTGTGTGAAGTGTTCAAATGAGAGTACCATATATCAGCATTAATACCAAAAACATGTTTGTGCATCTGCACCAGCATCTTCTTTTTTTTTTACTCAATTTGTAACACTATATGAAAACATGAAGCAACACAAACAGTGAAGTATCCCTGCTGCATTCTGAAAGCCTTTCATTATCGATTCATTTCAAATAAATCAACATTCGGTGGTTCATTGCTGCAGATGTAACTCTATACACATATCCTTTAATTAATAAACAACAATATTTGAATTATTTATAGACTCCTCGCATGTCTACACAACCCAGGGCCTGAACAAGCTACTTCAGTTACGTTTTTATTCACCCTATATGACATTTGCATCTTGATTTACTTATCTAATTAACAGTGAGTTATTGTACTTTTATCATGATTTTATCAACTGAAAATAAAACCTTAAGACAAGCTTTTGAAAGAGTGTGTTAAGCTTTCCGCATTTTTCAGGTCATGTGATGAAGAGCTAAAGGAAAATGCTTTTAGTATTTTTTTAGCTCAAATCTAGGCTGTAAAGGGGAGAGTGTAATCTAAATTACACCAAAGGTTTGAACACTGTTTACATGGACACCATAAATGTGGAAAAATGAAAAACCTTGTGGAAAAGCAGCCTTTGAAGACATTGTAGTAACTCTGTGAGAATGTCTGCTTATAAGTGAAATTATAATTATTTTGTTTGTAAAGCATTTGAATAAATACAATTAAAATTTTATTAGTTATCACGTCATCAACTATTACTACTACTACCACTACCACATTATCAACTACTATATATACAGTGAGGAAAATAAGTATTTGAACACCTGTCTATCAGCTAGAATTTAGACCCTCAAAGACCTGTTAGTCTGCCTTTAAAATGTCCACCTCCACTACATTTATTATCCTAAATTAGATGCACCTGTTTGAGGTTGTTAGCTGCATAAAGACACCTGTCCACACCCTACATTCAGTAAGAATCCAACTACTAACATGGCCAAGACCAAAGAGCTGTCCAAAGACACTAGAGACAAAATTGTACACCTCCACAACACTGGAAAGGGCTACGGGGAAATTGCCAAGCAGCTTGGTGAAAAAATGTCCACTGTTGGAGCAATCATTAGAAAATGGAAGAAGCTAAACATGACTGTCAATCTCCCTCGGACTGGGGCTCCATGCAAGATCTCACCTTGTGGGGTCTCAGTGATCCTAAGGAAGGTGAGAAATCAGCCCAGAACTACACGGGAGGAGCTGGCCAATGATCTGAAAAGAGCCTGGACCACCATTTCCAAGGTTACTGTTGGTAATACACTAAGACGTCATGGTTTGAAATCATGCATGGCACGGAAGGTTCCCCTGCTTAAACCAGCACATGTCCAGGCACGTCTTAAGTTTGCCAATGAACATTTGGATGATCCAGAGGAGTCATGGGAGAAAGTCATGTGGTCAGATGAGACCAAAATAGAACTTTTGGGTCATAATTCCACTAAACGTGTTTGGAGGAAGAAGAATGATGAGTACCATCCCAAGAACACCATCCCTACTGTGAAGCATGGGGTGGTAGCATCATCTTTGGGGTGTTTTTCTGCACATGGGACAGGGCGACTGCACTGTATTAAGGAGAGGATGACCGGGGCCATGTATTGCGAGATTACAAATACTTATTTTTCCTCACTGTATATATATATATACATACAGTGAGGAAAATAAGTATTTGAACACCTGTCTATCAGCTAGAATTTAGACCCTCAAAGACCTGTTAGTCTGCCTTTAAAATGTCCACCTCCACTACATTTATTATCCTAAATTAGATGCACCTGTTTGAGGTTGTTAGCTGCATAAAGACACCTGTCCACCCCATACAATCAGTAAGAATCCAACTACTAACATGGCCAAGACCAAAGAGCTGTCCAAAGACACTAGAGACAAAATTGTACACCTCCACAAGGCTGGAAAGGGCTACGGGGAAATTGCCAAGCAGCTTGGTGAAAAAATGTCCACTGTTGGAGCAATCATTAGAAATTGGAAGAAGCTAAACATGACTGTCAATCTCCCTCGGACTGGGGCTCCATGCAAGATCTCAACTCGTGGGGTCGCAGTGATCCTAAGGAAGGTGAGAAATCAGCCCAGAACTACACGGGAGGAGCTGGCCAATGATCTGAAAAGAGCCTGGACCACCATTTCCAAGGTTACTGTTGGTAATACACTAAGACGTCATGGTTTGAAATCATGCATGGCACGGAAGGTTCCCCTGCTTAAACCAGCACATGTCCAGGCACGTCTTAAGTTTGCCAATGAACATTTGGATGATCCAGAGGAGTCATGGGAGAAAGTCATGTGGTCAGATGAGACCAAAATAGAACTTTTGGGTCATAATTCCACTAAACGTGTTTGGAGGAAGAAGAATGATGAGTACCATCCCAAGAACACCATCCCTACTGTGAAGCATGGGGGTGGTAGCATCATGCTTTGGGGGTGTTTTTCTGCACATGGGACAGGGCGACTGCACTGTATTAAGGAGAGGATGACCGGGGCCATGTATTATGAGATTACAAATACTTATTTTTCCTCACTGTATATATATATATATATATATATATATATATATATATATATATATATATATATATATATATATATATATACATACAGTGAGGAAAATAAGTATTTGAACACCCTGCTATTTTGCAAGTTCTCCCACTTAGAAATCATGGAGGGGTCTGAAATTGTCATCGTAGGTGCATGTCCACTGTGAGAGACATAATCTAAAAAAAAAAATCCAGAAATCACAATGTATGATTTTTAAACTATTTATTTGTATGATACAGCTGCAAATAAGTATTTGAACACCTGTCTATCAGCTAGAATTCTGACCCTCAAAGACCTGTTAGTCTGCCTTTAAAATGTCCACCTCCACTACATTTATTATCCTAAATTAGATGCACCTGTTTGAGGTCGTTAGCTGCATAAAGACACCTGTCCACACCCTACATTCAGTAAGAATCCAACTACTAACATGGCCAAGAACAAAGAGCTGTCCAAAGACACTAGAGACAAAATTGTACACCTCCACAAGGCTGGAAAGGGCTACGGGGAATATATATATATAATTCTTATTTTTTATAATAACAAATAACCAAATTTTTGATATGTCCAGTGTTTGTGTGAAGTAAAATTTATTTTGTGTGTGTGTGTGTGTGTGTGTGTGTGTGTGTGTGTGTGTGTGTGTATGTGTGTGTGTGTGTGTGTGTGTGTGTGTGTGTGTGTGTGTGTGTGTGTGTGTGTGTGTGTGTGTGTGTGTGTGTGTGTGTGTGCACATGCATAGAAGACATACTGCAACTGATCGTCCACTCATCAACACACAAAGAACCCTGTTAAGCTTCAGTTGGCTTCCAACTCGCTGAGGGTACAGGTGACATTTCCACACATGCTTCAGTAAAATGGCAATGCTGAAAGAGCCATGCACACACACACACACACACACACACACACACACACACACACATACACAGAAAAGTGGAGAAAAAAGATAGAGTTCACCACATACAAATATCAAAAGAAAAACAAACAGACTGTAAACTACACACAGGTATTCAGTATCTAGATGCACCAACACACTAATATGCACCAACACACACATGCGATGAAAATCAGTATAAGTGAAAATCCAGACACACTTGCTTACACAAACAAAAAGTCCTGCAAACAAAAATATTATGAGCGAGGTCAGAGGATAAAGCCAGTTTGTTTGTTTTTTTATGACAGGAAAGCTACAGTATCTGAAATAACTACTTTAAAAATAAAAACATCAAACCTTGATGGTCTATAACACCACAGCAGAAGACCGCAATGGGTTCCACCAACAATAGAAATTGAAGATACAAATTATTTTCCAGTCTTTAACTTCGAAAAATTCTGGGAAAATAGCCATTTCTGCAGTACTCAACCTAACCCAGGTATACAGGTGTTCCGACTGATCTGGTTGTGGAGTGTCTAATTATATTACAGCATAACGCTTAAAGGAGGTAAAACATTTGGAAGGAACATTTGATTGTTCATAATGCATAAAAGTAAGCATAGTAAATTATGCAGCAGTAGCAGCTCAGTGCTATCACTGACGGAAGGACGGAATGACGGACGGCTGACGGACGGACACACAATGCAACTTCTTCTGACCATCAGGGCCCACCAACCCCGAAGCTAGCTAGCTTGTCTTAGCCTGGGAAAAGGTTTGTTCGCCACTTCCAGACCAGTGAATACGAGCGGTACCACTGGCTTACAGCCTCTAAAGAGCGGTGCAAATTATGAGTATGCATCTCTGGTGAGTAGGTTCTATTTTATTTACATTGTTATATTTTTGTCATGTTATTAGACAGATACTGATTCTGAACTGCTCCAGATGATGTAGGTGCACAGATGTGGTTGTAGTGTAGAGGTTTGGAATTGTTTTAACTGGGTTTTTTGCATTGTTTTTGTATTATATTGATGGTTTCTATAATTGCAACGTGATAGTGGTGGTATTAAGAGGTGGATTAAGTCAAGTAAGTCCTTAGTTACCAAATGCACGGCCCGCCACTGATGTAAAGTTCCATAAAAGTAGTCCTTGTTCATAGAAATAATAAAATATAGAAATAATAAAATATAGAAATAATAAAATATAATGTTTTATATCAATTACAGCTGATTGTACAAACTGCCGAAGGTTGTGTAAGTTCAATCTCCTCGTATAAAAGCATTGCAAAAAAACATAATCACCTTGATCTAAAACCAAGGAGGTGATCTTATAATGCATGAGTAATAAACACAATAACACTAAACATGTGGCCTGTAGCTTTGTGTTAAAAAAGCACACACACTCATCTGAATTTGTAATACAACATGCTGCTGGTTGGCATTTCTCACTGTTAAACTTGACGTGCTCACGGTGCATTATGGGAATTACGGGCCAGTAATTAGCACACCTCGAAGCTTAACTGCTTCCAAAAAAAAAGGCATAAAGACACTTACGCAGAGCCACTCAGCAGTCCATGAGTCTTACTCAGCTGGTGCAGGACTATAGATGAGTGCTTAGAGGGCTGTTTAAGTTTGGTGTGTGGGGGTGTGTATATACATATATATATATATATATATATATATATATATATATATATATATATATATATATATATATATATATATATATGTGTGTGTATATATACAGTACAGACCAAAAGTTTGGACACACCTTCTCATTCAAAGAGTTTTCTTTATTTTCATGACTATGAAAATTGTAGAGTCACACTGAAGGCATCAAGGGCTATTTGACCAAGAAGGAGAGTGATGGGGTGCTGCGCCAGATGACCTGGCCTCCACAGTCACCGGACCTGAACCCAATCGAGATGGTTTAGCGGTGAGCTGGACCGCAGAGTGAAGGCAAAGGGCAACAAGTGCCAAGCATCTCTCGGGAACTCCTTCAAGACTGTTGGAAGACCATTTCAGGTGACTATCTCTTGAAGTTCATCAAGAGAATGCCAAGAGTGTGCAAAGCAGTAATCAAAGCAAAAGGTGGCTACTTTGAAGAACCTAGAATATGACATTTTTCAGTTGTTTCACAATTTTTTGTTATGTATATAATTCCATATATAATTCCACATGTGTTAATTCATAGTTTTGATGCCTTCAGTGTGAATCTACAATTTTCATAGTCATGAAAATAAAGAAAACTCTAAAAAAAATAAATCACATATAAAATACAGTGTATATTGAAATCTTAAATAAAAAAAATCCACATGTATATATTAGCTATCTACGGTTCCTAGTTAAAATCAATAATTAGATTTGTGATTATGTGGGGTGTGTGGATTATGATACATTATGATACACTGGAGGCAAGTACTATTTCTGTTTTAATCTTCTTTCCCCTTGCTAGACACATCTACTGGAACAGACACAGATGAGTGTGACAAGCTGAACTAAGCCTAACGATAGCCTTCCAATCTCTTTGCTCAGTGCTGCATTAATAAGTGCGAGCCATGCATCAAGTACAATGACATTAAAAACTCTCAGCACCAATCAAAGAAGAGTATGTGATTAGAGAATGGTGTTTGGAACTGTTTTCAATCATGAGATGACATTGTTTAAATTGTTTCTTTTTTAGGTAGCCTTGGAACATCTAGCAAGTGGGGGAGGTGGGGGGAGAGAAAGAGAGAGAGAGAGAGAGACAGAGAGAGAGAGAGAGAGACAGAGAGAAAGAAAGAAACAGGGAAGGAAACAGAGAAAAAAAGAAATAGAAAGAGAGTGAATGAATCTCTTAAATGTGCACAATTTATCACCAGTTCTTACATTGAGCATTTTAAAACCATTCGAATCAGCTAGCATTCATTGCTAAGTCTCAAATAAACAGAAATAGCATGTAGTCTTCTTAGAACATGGTCCTAAGGACCATACTAGCAGCAGTTCATGATGTTGTATCTTTATAATACCAATAATCAGTGTGTGTGTGTGTGTGTGTGTGTGTGTGTGTGTGTGTGTGTCCAGGGAGTAAGCCAAAATGGCTTCCTGCTCAATACAAACGTGTGCATGTTTTTTTCAGCCTAAGCAGTAAAAGTATACTGTTTAAATAGACTATACATCATGTTATGGAATAGAGAAGGTATATTTGAACACTAATATATGTATATTATACAGACAAGAGTATTGTAATACCTGACCTTTCCTGCCATATGCCGTTCTTCTCCAAACTGTTACCACCAAGCTCAAGGCACACAATTGTACAGGACGTCTTTGGATGCAGTATAATTACATTTTGCATTCACTTGAACTTGGAAAACCTGTTCCAGTGTGGCAATGCCCCTGTACACAAAGTGAGCTCCGTGAAGATATGGTTTACATGGGTTGGAGAGGAAGATCTTGAGTGGCCTGCTATAGAGCTCTGATCTCATCCCGACTGAACACCTTTAGGATGAATTGGAACACGGACTGCACCCCCAGTCCTCCTAACCTACATCAGTACTTGACTTTACTAACACCCTTGTGGCGGATGAACATTAATGTCAACACAGTCTCACGGCATTTGGTGATCTAGTCACAGATTTTAATCTATTGATTCATTTTCATGGACAAGAATTGTCCTCTTTTTTCGTGTCACTCAGCACGACTGCCTCCGTCTGGCTCCGTCTCTATAGCAATGGAGGCAGAGGATCATGGATAATGCCGCGAGAAATGCTAAAGGTAATCTTTTTTTCCAATTTTTATCAGATAATAAGGCAGCCTTAACCTTAACCCACGGTTTAGGTTTATACTGTAATGAATGTGTGTCTCTAATTAACGCAGTCTTCTTAATTAACCGTGATACTATATTTACTGTATTTTGACTGGAAGAAACCACTGACGATGGTTTATAATAGTAAGTAGCTTAACAAATATAAAACAATAAAAACAAGGATAAAGTCTCCTGATTAAATGCTGAGTAATAGTACTTGAAGATTATAAAATCGATAACAAACAAGAAAAAACAATACAGTGTCTGTGGTATCCAGTGGCAGAAAGAAAAGTTTGGCAGAGGCACCAAAAATACTTCCTATTGAAATGCATTACATAGAAAGTCGTCCTCAGCGACACGAAAAAATTCGTGTCTATGAACACGAATCAATAGATTACATTTCGTGACAATATCAAGAAATGCCGTGACACTGGGCTACAAATGCAAAAGCATTCTTCAAAAGCTTTTGGTAGCTGCTTTAGACATGGAATTAAAAAAAAGCAAAAAAGCACACTCTGTGCCCTATAAAAGCACATGAATCATGAGTTTGTCACAATGACTTTTGAAGTTTAGAACTTGTGTAATATTGCCACCCTTTTTGGTGACGTGATGCCCTGTTAGTTGTTCAAGTTGTGTTATTTCTTTACTCCATACAGTCTCCGCTAAAGGACATCTGTCTTCAGCACCCCTGTGTTCTCTGCTACACATTGGCAGAGCGGGTTGATTTATGTAGATTTATGGTTCATAGAGGATTTCAGTAATGACCTAGCAAAGATTGTCATAATTTTTTATATACAGGACTGTGAGTGTTTAAAAAAATCACAGAAAAACTAGGGGATATATATAGAATGTATACAGTATAATAATATAATGTATACACACTATAACACTGAATGAAAGATGTGAGGTGTTTATGGTGTTATCTTCAAGATGCTAATTGAAATAGCCTTCACTGTAAGAAACAATGTAATGCTGTAAAAATGTACAAATCAAATAATTTCTGAGATGTGTTACAGCATGCTTGTCACTACTCCAAGCTCACTGGTACACAAGCCCTGCTCACTGCTCATAGAGAGGGACGAGAGTTGTTTTGTGGAAAAAAGCAGTGAGGGTGGGAAATCAGGTGTGCCATATAATTCATTATCCCCTCTAGGCTGTTTCTCAAACACCACACCTCCGCCGTCTGATTGGTAGACTGTGGTAAACATAATAGGACTTAACACCAGGCACTAACAGGTGGTACATGTGATGGCACTCTTAATGCTTTACATCGGTGGAGCGTGGCATGAAAAGAGAGTAAAAGATAGAACAACATGCCCATTGGATGGTGTACTGTTTTTACTTTCACCTAAAAACTTTGGTTAATGTACAGTGCTTGCCAACATTCACCCAACACCACCTAGAACAGAGGTCTCCAGTCTTTTTTTTTTAATCTGCCAGCTAGCGGCACAAAGGATGAGAGAACTTAGTGGCTAAAGCACCATCTTACTGCTCAGAAGGCTGATGAGGTCCAAAGATTTAAGCAGAAGTCTGTGATAGTGGAAGGTGGGGGTGGTATTGAGTTATTTGAGAAACAGCCACAGACCCAACACATCACAGCTAAGAATAGGGATCTGTTCATTTTATTAGCATTTGGGACAGATCTCATAAGGAGGCATAAACTAGGTTTTTATTTTCCTTATGTATTGAAGTCCTGAGTGAAATCAGTAATCAGGTGTTGATGAGCGGAGTGAGGTTGTTTTAGCCATGACAGAGGGTACATTATGATGCTCCAGAGGAAAATCCTATTTGTTTGTAATCTTGTTCTTTCCTGTTAAAATACTTGCACATGCATTTGCACAATTATGAGTGTGACACCCATATTCAGAAGAACTAGTTTGCTTTGTGCTGCATTACAAAACAATGTCATGCATCAAACTCAGTGATATGAAAGCACCTTAGCACTAATCGAATCCAAAATTATTAAGCGTGTGAGAAAAGAATGGCATTTGGAATGTTCTCACAAACATGCATGGAGTAAGTCATTGTATTTTTATTCATGTGGGTACTGATGTGGAATAGTTTGCAAGAGAGAGAGAGAGAGAGAGAGAGAGAGAATGAAAGTATCGTATCTACGTAATGTAGTATGTAGATATTGGTTTGTAAATGTAAACTAATCTGTAGGATTAGATAAAAAATTGTTGTGAAGAATAACAACTATATAGTAATTAAATATACATCATAAAATATATCAGTATTCCTTACCACAACACATTTGAAAGAAAAAAAGATCAGCCTTGGAGCAGCTGAAAAACACTGCCAAGTGCCCTAAGAGTCTCAGACCATTGGTAAGAGGTGTTGGCAATACTAGCTGTTAATTGGCTTTTAATCATGCGTTTTGCACCCACATTCTTGAATGAGTCCAGTAGGTACAGCCAAGAATCAGCATTTCCAGTCTCCCTTTGCCATCAGTCACGATCGCATTGCCCCTGTAGATAACTTAATAGTCTACTGAGACCAGCACAGAGCTGTATAATGTCTTTGGAAGATAGATAGATAGATAGATAGATAGATAGATAGATAGATAGATAGATAGATAGATAGATAGATAGATAGATAGATAGATAGATAGATAGATAGATAGATAGATAGATAGATAGATACTTTATTCATCCCAAATTTACAGCTTCCAGCAGTATTTGCAAACATAGGCAATAAGGCATTTAATAAATACTACAAAAAAACTAAATACTAAAAATGTAGAGCTAAGTTAATGTATATGGCATAAATAACAATAAATACAGCATAAGTGTTTACTGACCATTGCAGTTAGTAAAGGTCTTATTGTTTTAGCTACATTTAAATTAAATAGTATGAACATTGTTTACCACAGGTTATGGTTATCATCCTAATTAGGTTAATAATAATAATAATAAAAAAAAAAACCCATTAAATTTACCTGTCAAATCTTTGGAAAAAAGCTTTTTTCAATGTTCAATTTATTTTCAAAAGTCTTTGTTTTTTTATATTTCAAATCTATTCCAGTTGTTTTACATCATATGTTTGACAGCCAAAGGAAAAAATGTGTTTAATTTCTTTCATTCATATTTTCTTTCACTGCATATTTTTTGGGCTGGTGCTAGAGTTTATAAATGCTATTGTGGCCTAAAGTTTCTCACTTCCAATAATAGCATGATCCTAAAAACAAGTTTTTATTTTCCTTGTATGACAGCAATCTTTCATGCAATTATTTTCTTATTGAACATTTATTATCAATAAATTTTATAAAGACCAAAACATACATTAATTGATTATCTAATGGCAGCTTTACATTGTTAACCGTGTTGTTACAGTATAATTAGTTTATTTCCTAACATTTTAACTTAATTAACATATTAATTAGTCTTAGACTGCATGGTCTGTCCCTGTGAATTAATTTTTACTATAGAAAAAATGTCACATTAGAACAAGTTAATTAGCAGAAAAGTCAACACCTTCTGACCAATTAGAATCAAGAATTCAAAACTGGTATAAGAAATTAAAAGATATATAAGAAAGTATTTCTTAGATATTTTGCAAGACATTACAAATCCTTTAATTAATTGTGCATTACTTATTGCATTTCATGGTTTTTTTTTTTTTTTTTGGGAATTCCAGAATTAGGTTTTTCAGCCTTGGGATATGAGCATGAGAAGCTTTTTATTGATTCTCTTTCATTTCAGGTTGCCTTTGATTAAAGCCTAAAAGACATGATTGTAAATGAACAGATGTGTCTCAGTAGGAGCTAGGACAGGACGCAAATTGATCTGAGATATAATCATTTCATCTTTAATCTCTTCCTTCCATTTTAAAAGTCCTCCTTGTCATGTTTTTTAAGAATTATTTCTTATGCAAGCCACAGTTGCCCCAAACAACTCGGCATACAGAGAGACAGTGTGTCCGGTAATTAGATTTACAAACACAGAGCAAGCAAGACAAGACAAGACAAAATGCTGACCTCAGAGGTAAAAGGTTAGCGAACAGAGGCGATTGAGATTGAGTACAGCTCCATGGTAAATCATTAATAACAGGACGGATCTTATTACGGTTAAATACACCTCTGCTTTTTTGCCAATTACTGTGCATTCATTTTATTATAGCTGCATCAAGACAAGACATTCATGATAAGAATTGATCTCTGAGCATCGCATGAGCATCAGTGCTGGAATAATAGAGGTGCACTTGCACCTGGGTAAATGTGATTAAAGCGAAAAATGCAACATAAGTATAAATTTCAGCGAGGGGTTTGCCCTCTATCATCCAGGATCAATAGCTATTGCGCTGAAAAAGACTGGGCCATTTTATTTGCCTGATTGTGTAACTGCTTTTGGATAACAGATTGTCTTATATTATGTGTCTCAAATGTCTTTAACAGGCAAAATGCCGGTGGATAAGCATTTGACAGGACAGAAAAAAATTTGATTTCACCAGATATCAGAGAATCAAAGACATTTTGCAATGCAAATAAAAACTTATCTGCTTCTCAGAAACAATTTAACACTCTATTGGAAGTTCTGCAATATTTACCACTAGCTAAAAAAAATTGCCATGTTATAAAAAAGAATGGTCAGCATACAGTACACTATATAATACTCTCATATACAACCTGTAAACACTTAAAGCCTATCTAAAATAATATACCAAAAGGTACCACATAGGCATCACTACTGCTCTTTAACAAAACAAACAAAAAAATTGATTGGCAACATAGACAACTCACACATTTGTAGTATGTATCATGTAGTGATAATCTTTGCCTAAAAATAAATAATAAATAGCAGCTAATAGCTGAAGTGGGAGATTTGTCCACTTGTTCCATTGAAGCGTTCAACAGGAATGGTATTTCTGAGGACATTGACTGGTGTTGGGCTGCATTTTATAATGGTGAGCAGTCAAAGAGAAGTCATCAGCTGTCAGAAAGAGAATCATAAACTCTTATACACGAGTAATGGCCTCTCAGAAATGAGTCCTTGGAGCACACTTTATTATTAAACAAAAGCTTGTAAAATAGCTTAAGTGCTCTTAACAGAGTTTTTCAGTTATCTTAAAAATGTGGGAAATAATTTCATGTAACATGTAACATGAATATTGCTGAGGCGACAGGAGCAGTTATTTGTACACCATTATGCGCATGCAAACAGAGGAGTATGTACAAAGCGCTCGCAAATGCATGGAAAATTAATGTTTCATTGATTCAGGCTGTAGCTATGTCCCAACCTGCTAAAAAGGAAATGCATGTTCAGTATGCTATGCCAGTTGATTATTCAATGTCCAGTTTTAGACCTTTTAACTATATCAATTTCACCTTCACTGTATTATGCATTGAAGCTGATTGCAATTTTTTTCAGGTTGAGAAAAAGTTTTAAAAAGTCACATTTATTGTGTTAATATAATTTCCTTTCTGTGGAAGCTAAATTGTGTCTGTGACATAGAGCCAGACTTGTGTGACAAAATACGTCCCAATTGACATGCATTATTAAAATATGTCACGGTCAGCAAATGTTTGGCCCACACATGACTGTCATAAACAGCTGATCACTGAACCACATATGGACCAAATCAAGCTTACATCTGCTCTGGCAGACCGGAGGCATGACACAGCCACATCTGAACTCAAACTGCAGCAAGTCCACATTAGCCTACAGTGTAATCCGCTTTTTAAGATTTAGATGGATCTAATCGATGAAATAGAATCTATACAAATGATGCTACTACCACCCATAGTCAGGAATCCAAGAGATTAAAATTGGTTCCCAGGTTGAAAAGGATAGCAAGTCAATCAGAGCAACAATATCCAATCATGTTCAGATGACTTATAATATAGAATATTTAAAATTTTTGGGATACAAAAACTGACTGCGCAAGTAATCGAAATATATTTTTGCTATTAACTAGAATAGCTGAAACTTGCTTTTCGTAACAGCAAAAAAAAATTCTTAGCGCAGTCACACTTGACCGATTAGTGTACATCGAAGCTGAACTGTGCTGAATGTTGGTGCTGGTCAGCAGGATTTGGCGTGTCTAAATGACTGATGGTGCTTATTAGCAGCTGAAGCCATAGGCACAGCACAGCGGTTTGCATGTGAATGGTGAATGGTGTGACCGTAGCATAGACAGAACTTTTACAAAAATGCTTTTCACCTACCATAATGAAGTATAGACAGTGCACTCAGAAAGTATTCAATGACTATTGTCTCACTAATATACAATAATATTAAAAACAAAACTCAAATAATTTAACACACATTCACTTTTTTCTACATTTTTTAATGAAGAACCCTGGCAATAACTATTGCCATCTCTACAAGCTTCTTGAGCTTGACAGCCTCTACTGTGTAATGTTGCTTCTGTGCTTCACATTGAACGATTACCCTTTACCCCAATCTTAGATCCTGAGCACTCTTGAGCTCTTGATCTGTTTATCTTACTTCAATCATGACAGAGCACCCTGACCCTTTTGCTTCAAAACATGCCCAAAATATTATGCAGCTATCATCGTGCTTCACCATAGAAACTGAATTATTTTGCTTCAGATGAAATACATGGTATTGGATTTGAATTTTTATCTTAGTTTCAACATACCATCTTTTTAATGTTGAGATTTATTTAGTTGCCTTCTGGCCCATTTCAAGTAAGCTATTATGTTCTCTATACATAGAAGTGCCTTCTATCCGATTCTGCATCATAAGTGCCAGATTGGTGAACTGCTGCAGAATTAGGAAATAATGTAACAAAATAAGTAAGGTGAAGAGGTCTTGCTATATTCTGAGTTGTCTGTGTATCTAGAAACAGTAAAATTAGGCAGTAAATAGGAATTCACTGCCCTTGTCTCAAGTTGTTTACTTTACTATCTGCTAGCATTTGTTTAGCATAGGTAGGGGGTTTTCTGATGCTTTTCATTTGCTGCTGTGGAAGGTTTCATTTGTAAATGGTAAAGATGTATTTCCCACAATTTTACACTTGTAAAATTATCCATCCATCCATCCATCCATCCATCCATCCATCTATCCATCCATCCATCCATCCATCCATCCATCCATCCATCTTACACTTATCCAGATTTTGGTTATGGGGCAGCAGTCTTAGCAAAGATGCTTATCCATATCATCCAGCTCCCACACAAGGAAACATCTCCCAAAGAAGGTATCTTGCGGCTTTCTAGTCAGATGTCGAAACAGCCTCAACTAGCTCAGACCAAGACCAGAGCAATGTCCAGAACTAACCCTTTTTGTGCTGAGATACATTGCCTCAGATTTAAAGGAACAGACCCTCATCCTGGCAAACTTACACTCTGCTACAATGTCCCAGAAAATGTTCAAGGTCACTGCTCAATAAAGTCAACAAGACCACATTATCCACTTCATCATCTGCACTCTCATGTCATCTATATTACGTCTAACAACAAACGCTTAAATCCTATAAACAAACAAAAAAAACAAAAACAAACAATCTTGTGATGTCCCCCTGACAGGATTCTTAATAACACTCAATTCTGGTAGTCTACTACACCTGTATACTGTAATAATGTATAATCTAGTGGAAAGTACACAAAGTCTACCCAGGAGTCTTAAAGAATAGTGATCAGTATAGGATATTATACTGTAATTTCTTAATAATTTAACAAATAACTACATAATTTATCAAAACTTACAGTACTGTACAAACTTTACAGTATTTTTAGCTGTGTAACAGTACACAGAATTAATAGTTCGGCAGGTTTATAAGTCATGGTTCGGTTCCATTTCGGTATGGTTAGGGGAAGAAATGCAAAACATAAATTGCTTGTCATTTTTTATTAACTCAGTTTATTATTATTAACATTTGTAAACATCAACAGTTTACATTTTTAAAACATTTGGTAGACCCCATTTGGTTAATAAATTGTGTGCGCGCTATGGATTCTTTAGCGTTTTATATCCAGTTTCAGGAATTTCCTGTACGGAGTGAGTAGCCACAGTGACACTGTGCTAACTCTAATTTCTTTTTTATACCCCTAGCATTGTTGTGTATTTAAGTTTATTAATAATAATAATACTTATATAATGAATGCACTCAAAGTGTGAGGCGGAGACTAAACAAAGCTGTGATCTGCCATTTAATAAGTTCCTGAAGGAACTCAGATTTTATCTATGTAAAAAGGATTGCATTCGGTACCTGTGTGTACCAAACCGAAAGCCCTGTACAAATTCTAGTACCATTACACCACTAGTATATATGCATGTGTATGTGGGCATGTGGACAAATGCCGGTTTGCAAGTGGAGAGCAGGGCATATGCTGCTACGTTTGCCTGCTGCACAAAACTTAAAATATTTTTACAATTTTGTCATATCAGCATCGGCATCGTAAGATCTAAAAATCATTGATTAAACCATAGTAACTTAGGGATCATCTGTAAATGTTTTTGCCTTTAGATCTTGTTCCTATGAAGCCCAGTTCGATTAATTGATCTTAGAATATCTGTCATTTTTTATGTACATTTTTCGAGTGTATTGGCTGTTAATACATGCAGAAACTATTTAGCAATACATCATCATAAATGTAACTTAGTATGTTACTAACTACTTAACAAAGTGTCTGGGGTTTCTCTAAATTCTGGCTTACATTACAATAATGTATGTATAAGTAATGTATGTATTACAGTAAAATAATGTATGTAAGGCCATTAAGGGTAGGGATGTGCTTGATTAATTGCATGTATGGATGGAGATTACTGTCAAATAGAAAAAATTAATCTCTTTCTTTTATCATGCATGGGATGACGTATGCCCTCACACTAGCAGTCATACCAATTTGATTCAGTGCTTCATTACAAAGTGCATACGATGCATCAAACTCTGTGACATGCAACACAAATTAAATCATTGATGATTAAATGATAGTGCTAACTATGTTGAGTGCTGTTGCTTCAGCAGAAATTGCTGTATCCAAATGACTGATCATTAGAGATGGGTACATCAGCACAGCTAGGCGGTATATGTCCACAATCGATTGTGTGCACTTACATAGTGCAGAACGTTGACAATGGTTTTTTTTTTTGCCGTTATGAAGCTCATCGTTCAAGAGCAGGTCAGAGGAAAGACCAAAGTTGCAACTACAGCTGATGCTGTGTCTAAAATTGTGTTCCATCTTGCACTAAGGCAGAAGAAACTGAGGCATCAAACTGTGTTTAAATAATACTCACTTGAGAGTGCTTCTAGAACTCACTGTGCCCTGCCCTTGCAATAGCAATTTGAATGTAAAAGAATCAGCCTAGCGTCCTGAAACCACAAAAACACAAATAAAAAAAATGTCATATTGCTTGATGCAACTAAAATCAAATGGATTTCCAGTTTATTTAAATGTAGTAATGCTATATCTATCCTGACAGTTAAAGTTTCATCTAAAAAAATGCTATTACTTTAGTGTATATTGGTTCTATTGGATTTGCAGGCACAATGGGTAATCATCTACTAAACTATTTATAATCAATGGATTTTTTTTTTTCATTTGGGGTTACTCAGAACACCACAAAATTGCAGTACCCCAGATAATTCACTGCATTGTGTAAATGGAAGATAGGAGTGTTAAGAGTAGAAGACTGATTCTGGAAAATGTTTGGATGACAGTGGGGAAGGTCAAAAGCCTAAGTACAGAGTGTAGAACATTAACAGATAAAAAGATTTAGATTATGAAAGCGCACACAAAAGCTAAAGAAGCAAACAGAGGCCAGGGTTAAACTGAATGGTTCAGTTAAACTAAACAGACATAACGGAATGAATCAGTGGTACACACATCAAGGTGCCAGAAATAGGAAAACAGAATCAAATTATATGAATTGTATGTGTAAACAATCAATCTAAATTTAATAAAGGGTGTCATTTGCAAGAAAAATATTGATCTAGGGCAAATCCAAGAAAATTTGCCAGACTTAATCACTGTATAGAATGTATTGTCATAGGTTTTGGAGGTAAAACAAGTTTTCCTAAGGTAAAAAACAAGTATGAAACAAGTATTCTGAGCCAAACATAAAGGCCATACCAAAAGATTGAGACGTGGCGTCTTATACCATGGCAGCACTTTAATATCACATCGATGTCAGTCTTGAGTCAAACTGTGCTTAGACAAGATGGTGCTCATACCAACTCAGATCCATTAGCATTTGCAGAATAGGTTGTTCTCACCCCTTGAAATGACTTTTTCATGGTGTTCCATCATATTTTATAAAATGAAGCCAGCTGTCTGAGATTTGGACCACGGAGGCTGCTAAGATTTGAGGACAGAGTGGCTTATCATCTAGTTTAATGAGGGAGGACCCAAGAGACAACATAATCTGCATTACCATCTGCACAAGGTCATCTTTCTGCCTGTCCCAAACCAATAGCTAAATCGTGTAGCCTCACTGCATTGCTGCTTGGCAAACTCTTCAGCGAGAAAGTGCCAAAGGTGACAGGCTTGTCCAAGGATCAGAGTCATAGTCCAGGGTACGCATTCAAACTCATTATCAGCCACCAAACAGGCATGCTAAGGTTGTATGCTTATCATACCCTAAATCTGTCATGTAGTCCCATGCCCACATGAGAGAGAATGGAAAAGAAGGAGGGAGAAATGAAGGATGAAAGTTTGAACAGCTAGACAGCACACCTCTGAGGTATCAGGAGAGGATTCTCTTTGTTCTCTCTCATCTCCTGTCATTGTTGCCTCGAGTCATTTTGTTGCTCTAAAGAGTGACTAAGCCTCTCTTGTCACACTGCCATAGCGAACATAGGGACTGATAGACAGGTAGCCAGGAGCTGTGCGGTGTTTCAGAGCAGTAATCATGCGTTGCTCTGGATTTAACCTACATTGCGGAGGAGGTATTTGGCATAGAAGAAACAATAAATATGTATGATATACAGCGTATTATAGCAAAAAGAAATAAAAAGACTATATGGTAAAGTCTATATGGTTTATACTTACGCTTATATAGCTCTCTCTCTCTCTCTCTCTCTCTCTCTATATATATATATATATTTTATATATATATATATATATATATATATATATATATATATATATATATATATACAGTGAGGATAATAAGTATTTGAACACCCTGCTATTTTGCAAGTTCTCCCACTTAGAAATCATGGAGGGGTCTGAAATTGTCATCGTAGGTGCATGTCCACTGTGAGAGACATAATCTAAAAAAAATCCAGAAATCACAATGTATGATTTTTTAACTATTTATTTGTATGATATAGCTGCAAATACATACTATAGCCTCGGCAATAAAAATCCACCACTGTGGACTCCTGAGAAGTCCTTAAAAGCCTGGGACACACCAAGTTGATGGTCGGCCATCGGGTAATGTTGGGTGGTTTATGAACGTCATTCCACTTAATTTTTTTTTCCACACTGTTACCCCTAGTTGGACAGTGCAAGCTGTTTTATGGCAAATTTTGCATGTTGGAGCTTGTTGGGGAGAAAGAGAATTTAGATGGGCTATTTAGCTTAGCGAATGAGCACGTAGAAAAAAAAGGAATTGCCTAAAGCAAACAATGACAGAGTAAAGAGGAAACCTACAGACACTTGTTGTTATACTTGAGACATGCCTTGTCAAGTTTTGTGCACAAGAAGACAACCAAGAGCTGCCAATGTGCAATTTGCAACTTGCCACATTAGACGACATGATTAAAAAAAGCTACACAAATCTGTTAGTAATGATCTTGGCAGGTGTAAACACTGCTTGCTTTATATATATTCACAGTTCCAGCTCCTATGGAGTCTTTGTTTGGATGTCGAATACAGAATACTGAACCCGTGTCATGTTCACTCACGAAACCGCAGAACGTACAAGCTAGTTGGCATCGACTGTAGTCTGTCTGATGTGATCTTGTGCAAAAAATGATTTGCCTTGACACAGGCGATGTGAGAGCTAGTTCTTTGGAATGTCTCCATCATAACCCTATCTGTTCAAGTGCTGTGGTATCAGGACCCTTTGCTCTGACCCCAACTTCCTTACAAGCTGGAATATGTATAGAAAATAATTACATTGTAATATAATGTGCCAAATAGAGATTTCATTACCTTTTTGTCTTTCATCTGTCTATTAAGCTAGGTAGTAACGGCATTGTACTTTGGATCGGAATGTCATACGTTCAAATCCCAGCAAATCCAAGCTGCCACTGCTGGGAGCTTAACCCTCAACTGCTCATTTGTAAGTTGCTCTGGATAAGGGCATCTGCCAACTGCTGTAAATCTAAATATATTGAACTGTTTAATAATAAATTTATGCAGTGCCCTGCTAATGTATTGGAACATGGCCAAATCTTAAATTTTTTGCTTTGCACTGAAGACATTTAAATTTAAAAACAAAAGGCGATAGATCACAATTTTAGCTTCCTGATATTTAAATCTAGTTATGCTAAACAACTTAAAACTTTACAAGACCACTCAATTTTAGTTGAACAAAAGTATTTGAGCAGATAAGCTTAAAGTAAATGAAGCTAAATTACAAAAAAACACATCAAACCAGTGACCCACTGATATTAAAGAAAAACATTGTATTCTTCATTAGTGATGCTGCACCAAAGCTTTTTTCAGCTGTTTGTTTGTTTGTTGGATTTTTTTTTCTTCTCCTCTTTAGCAGATGAAATGCATGATCAATGCGTTAGGGTCTGGAGTATTGATTTGGCTACCAGCTCACAACACACTTTCATCAGGAATTCTGTGTTCCTGCTTGCTTGGTTAAGATGTGCTTAGAACTAAGAGAGAGTTGTTTGATTGGTGAAAAGATAAAAAGTAGGAACAATTTTTTGAATAGAAAGCAGCTCTCTCTTTTTCTAGACTACCATTCTCTGTATCATAAGGCATCCCATCACAGACAAATATCATATCTTGAGCTCTTCATGTAAAAGTGAAATTAACTGCATATCTTTTTCGGATGAAATGGAATTGAGCAGCTCTACCTTGCTGTTGTTTCCAATAGAGAGTGTGATGAAAAAACACACAGTTTATGATATGTGGGACAGAAATAGATTGCAGGCTTCTGTTCTCCAAAGCATATTTGATTTTTTTTTTTTTATATGTATTTCCCACTATTCCACACATTTTGGTATGACTGCAACTTCACACTTTCACAACTGTAATTTATCAGAGAAGTCTCTTTCCTCAGTTGGATACCGATCACAGCGGTGTAGAGAGAGAAAAGGAAAGCAGAAACCTCTTGCCTTGTCGATTATTCCATGCACTATGACATAAGATTCGCCAAGACCACCTGTCAATCTATTTCCCAGTTAATTTGCACCAAGGTCTGTGCTCATACACCCACACACAACAATTTCCCTTGTTCTCTTTGCTAGTTATGGAATAGCAATCACTGTGTGCCAGTCTTCATCTCATTTCAGCTGTGAATTACTTTAGAGTCAAAGGGCATCTACATGTGCCTGGTTTTTTTTTTGTATGTCATGCATCAGAGTTAAAATAGCAGACAGTGTCTGAAGGCTTCTTGGCACAGTTAATTATAGTGAAAATACTTTGCTTTCTTGCTAGAATCCATGTTTGATCGCAATGCAATTATTTAGATATTTCAGTAGATGAGGTTTCTTTCTTACAGCTTCCAAAAATATATCGTCTGACTGTCTATGCAAAATGTCCCCATGTTTCAACGAGTGTGTGGATGTGTGTGTGTGTCCCAGCTGGGAAGTATTCCTGATTGTATTCTGATTTGGCAATCAAACTATATAACTCATCCCTCTGAGTGCGCAACAGCTGGTCCATGATATAGATATAGACAATATAGATATAGTTATAGCTTTTCATGTTAACTTATATAATGTTAATATCTTGGGAAATTATGTGCAATAATTTAGTGCAATAATAATAATAATAATTGTTACATGTGCAATAACAATATATTCCCCTAGGGATTAATAAAGAATTCTGATTCTGACATTCCTCACATCCAGGGTTTTTCAGGATCCACCCCAACACTAACCGTCCTGCAATTCCTGCCACAAGTAAATTCAATTTCACTTTATGCGCTTGTTCATTTACTCATTAAAAAAAATTTATTTAAACTGTAATTTCAAAGAAATGTAATTTATATCAAGCTGAGAAAATGGCAGGCATTATTTTCTAAAGCAGGTCCAAATAAGTTTCATCGGTTTCTCATTCGGCAAAATTCAGTTCGAGGATATTTTTCAAATGGAAACACCAATAATCTAAAATGTTTTACAGATATCAGCAGACATTTTGGAGAGGCAACTGCCAATCCATGCAGAGGAAAGTTACAGGATAAAATCTTATAAATGATGCAGCAGAGTTTTTCAATACACACTCCTCTAGCAACAATAATGAAAAGAAAAAACTGACCAAACAAATGATGAAAAGAAAAATATTTTTTATGTAATTTAGACATGATTTTGTATTTATGGTGGGGTACACATATCTTCTGTTGTATTCTTCTTTAATCCTGATTCCTCAATCACCCTTTAACTACAACAGCATTATAAAGAAAAAAGGGAAAATTATTTAATCAGTAGAATATTTAATTTGATTGTAATTTTCTTTGAGTAGAGTCTTCTGGTTTTCTCTTTGTTTTGGTTTTTTGTTGTTATTTTTTCACTGCTGGAAACGTGCTTATCTAACAAAAATTCATAGTTGTCCTAATGAAAGAGTATTCTTTCTATATTCCTTAATTCCTTAAATAGTAATATAATACTACCGAATATACAGAGCGGTACTGCCAGTTTCTGTTCAGACTTCACCAAACAAAATAAAATGTTTGAAGTACTCTTTTTTTACATCAAATGGCATCATTAAAATTGATATACAAATTAGAAAAATATACAGCATCCTTTTATCACATAGTTATAATAATGATTTGGCAAGTGTGTCTCATATTCGTCATTCGATATAGATTGCACATGATCTCAGTCATCTAATTTTTCTATTTCGGTCAAGCCTTTTCGGTAAAGTCATTTCCATCTACTATTCAGGAAATAAGAGATCTCACGTCTCTGGAGAGAGAGAGTAAGCGAGAGAGGAAGTGAATGCTATTTGAAATCACAGATGAGGCCATAACAGCAATTTGCACCTTCACCCATGTTGAGCGGTTTGTCCAGTATTTCCTTCTCACACCATCAGAACAAAGACAGCCACACTTCATCTTGTTAGATGTGCAATTATTGTGCCCTTTGGAGTAAAAAGTTAAAGGAAATTGACGGATGTTCAAAGAGTGAGTCGGATCAGTGAAGCTTTTTGTTTCTGTAATGAACTGAATCACAGCATGACAACGTTTAATAAGAAATTTGCTCTTGGCAAAATGCCACTGATTTGCCTCGCGTTGGTTCTTCTACCCGTACACTGGGCTGATATTGGCTCGTGTTCAGCATAGCTATCTCACAGGCCTTGTATATGCTTTTAAATGAAAAGGCAGCATTTGGCAGCATAAATGATGACAGAAAAATGATCCTATCAACACTAAGTATCAGGGTAAGGATAAGATAATGAACAGCTCACTAGACGAGTTGGGTCTTGGCAGCCCTAGTTTTTGTTTCTTCTACCACAGAGTCTGTGATAAAAAGAGAGAGAGATGATTTTAGCAAAAGTAATAGCTTGATGTCTCCTCCAGCTTTAAACACTTGTCCTAGTGTTTCACTCTAACCATGTTACTGTTTTCCACTTTTCCAACTGTGTGATATGTGTCGAGTGTCACGTCCACCCTGAATGCCATCCCCGCCATCACTGAAAAAAAGACCGCCTTTTTGTCACTCTTTCCTCGCACTTTCATTTTATGGTCATTATTTCCGGTTCTCATTTATCTCAATTTCAGTTATAAGGGCCACCTGGTTCTCCTTATTATTTTAAGTGTTTGCCTATCCTGCCTGCCCTTGGTCTTTATTGTTAATGTGTTAATAATAGACATGTTCTCCAATTAGAGTAAAAGTTTATGTTGTGGAACATCAGTTAGGGCACAAAGTACAGCACTCATGTACCAGAAATAAAATAGTGTTTATTGGCAAATGCTCTCTCACACACACAAAAACACAGACATACAGACACACACACACACACACAGACAGACAGACACCCGCACACACACACACACACACACACACACACAGAAAGATGAATTTGTCTTGGTGACCGAAGCTTCTAGGAGACCTGAATCTGCTCAATAAAAAACATAGTGTATTTTGGTTGGAAGATCTTGAGTGGACTGCTATATAGCTCTAACCTCAACCCTTTTAAACACCTTTGGGATAAACACATGCATTTTTTAGTAAAACACAACACCTTTTGTTCTAGTTGTTTATTATTAGGCTCAGATTACTTGCAATATTGTCTGGACATGTTTCTGTAAATGAGCTGTTACTATAGAAACTATAACACTTCAGAACCTGTGAATTATCTATGCTGCCTGTCTTTGGTTATCTGCCATAAGCCAAGACTTTTCGGGGGCTTCGTGTGTGCCTTAAGTTCTACTTGAATTTTTCCTTCTAAATGTATTTATCACTCATGCATACTGACCTACTGCACCAAACACCTACACTTTTACAGAAATTTGAAAGTATTTGTTAAAAGAAAATGCTGTGATTTGTTACTACAGAATAAAGTCCACAACATGGTGTATAATTTAAGATTACAGTGCACCATGTGTGATATAACATAGAGCACACAATCAGTAACTGGTGTGTTTCATAATTACAGAATCAAGTTAAATGTTGGCCCATTTGAGAAAAATAGATGTGAAGCCTAAACTGATCCTCCTCCAGCAGAGTTTGTATATTTGGATATAACGTTACTAACAGGAGGACAATAGCCATTGCAGGGTTATATTGAAGTACAGTTATAAAAATGTGGCATGTGAGGGTGAGGAGGATACAGGCAGCTTTCTAAGAGTTTAAGAGTTTTAAATTGTAATACACTTTTCAGTTATTTGTCTCCACTTAGAGCTGTTCTGGGTTCTTCTGGTTATCTCCAAAATATGACAGCACAAAAAGACAAGGCTATATAGACAAGCTGTAACAAGGCACAGGTGACACAGGTTACCTCCCAGTTCAATTACCTTCTATCCACTCAAAGCTAATGCTCAACCACACCCCTGCTGCCACAGTCATTAAGAAGAATTGTTTAGTTTAGTTTAGTTTAAATCCATATAAATAAGTGTCAACATTGTACTTTTAGTGTACTTTTTATGTGTTTATGTATTATGTAGCCATCTGTGGTAGACAAAGTAAAAATGTATTTCCTCATGTAAAAGCACAAGTACCAGCTGATTTATTAAAATTTACACATAAAAGCTTAAAATTCATGTATAAAAATTGTTTGTATATTTTGGCTTTGAAAGAAAGAAAGAAAGAAAGAAAGAAAGAAAGAAAGAAAGAAAGAAAGAAAGATGGTATGACAACAAACAATTGGCACAAAATTTGGAAACAAATTTTGAAAATACTAAAGGATTTCTATTATCATAGGCTAAAATCTGTAGTCTTTGACTGCTGGTTTGGGATGTTCACCTACAGCCAACTAATGGCCATTGTAATGATTTTTTTCCTCTGATGAAATTGTAGTGTCAGAGGATTTCAGACTCTTTTCAGCAGTGTGACTTTGCCTATGATAACCGTCAAACAAAGAACCAGTAGGCACGCCGAACCTGAATTAGTGCAACAACTTCAAACCTCCTCGGGGAAAATGTCAAAATGAGTCAGGTGGACAGTACAGCAAAAAGAGAAACTTATTGAGTTATGGAGGGAATTTTTTTTCTTGTGTGCATCAGTTTTTGACTGCCGTACAGTCTAAAATTATGACAGCTGAGATCTTACAGTGTAACGTGGGGCTTATGTTCATACATTTTAAGTATTGTTCGTATATTTTGCCTTTAAAAGAAAGTTTTAGCAGGCTTGCATTGCCCTATTATTGCATTATTGTAGCATCTTCTTTTCTGCGGTGATCATGAAGCAAAGCATACACAGACAAATATGCTAAAAAAAGTTGTGGGTGCTGCCATGTTGGAATGCTGTCAAGGTATTAGACCTCGGAGCAATCAAAGCTATTGAAAGAGTCTCCCACTTTGCATGTATGAATATTGAGTTGGAAGAAAACTCAGAGCTCCCAGTTCAAAATTGGTCTCATGAAAATGTTCTTGTTATTTTCATATATAAATATTTTTCAACATAAAATTCTTCTTACATTGCAAACATTTTGGCCTATATGTAAGGTCTTTTGCTACAGTAAGTACATATATGCTACAGGAATGCCACAGGCTTATATTGGTATCTATCTTGCAAACAAGTGTCCTTTTGTACCACTCAGTTATATTCATATATCATATTCAAATGGATTTCCTACAGACATGCTTATGTATAAAGTATATAGAAAATGCTATCAATCCCAGTTCTGAAAAAAAGCTGTGATTAAATCACAGATTTGGCCATGGTGCCATGTCTACAGAGCCCCTAAAGGGTAAAGCCTTTTCCCAACAGTCCAATAGTGCCAGCCTGTTAATACTAAGACTTGGACAATCAGTTTTTAGGATCTTAACTGCTGCTGTTACTGTGCTGCATCTGATTGTCAGGCTATAACATCTATGTCCATTAGATTCCTTAAAACCTTGCACCCCTTCACTCTTTCTGTGAGTGGGACCAAAAAAAAAAGCACAATACTACTATCACTAGGTCAGGTGTGGTGCTTGGCAAAGGTTTGGCACAGGGATGTAATCTAAGGTGTGATGTTTTGGAAGAGGTAGATCTTTAGACAGAACTGCTATCGAAAAAGTTCATTCCACCACCTAGGTGCCAGAACAGAGCTTATCTGACTGTGAACAACAGGTGTACTTATTATAGTAGATCATAAGATTTAACAGCAAAATATTCTCAAAAAAATGCAGCCGTTCATGTGTATTGTGACATCCTGGCCATCTGTTATCTTCTGGGAATAGTTTACTATTGTTTACTATTTTCAATCTCTCATTGTCTCTGTCCCTGAGCACTGCAGCCTTCCCACGTACCCACCTGTTCAACTTAGTTAGCATAGGGGACATTATAAAAACTAAGTGTGCTCATGTTTCCAGGAACCCAGCCATTAGGGTTGCACAAGCCAGTGCACTCTTAGTGCCGGTCCCAAGCCCGGATAAATAGGGAGGGTTGCGTTAGGAAGGGCATTCAGCGTAAAAACATGTGCCAAATCAAACATGTGGATCACAAACCTTAATTTTTATACTGGATCGGTTGAGGCCACCACAGGTATTGTTAGCCAACAGGGTACCGGTGGAAATTAGGCTACTGTTGGCCAAAGGAGGAGAAGGGGCGGAGGAAGACGTCTACAGAGACAACAGGAAAAGGAGAAGTGTAGAAGAGTGAAGGTTAGAGTTGGTACTTAAAATGTTAGTACAATGACTGGTACAGGGAGAGAGGTAGCTAATACGATGCGGAAAAAGGTAGATATGTTGTGTGTTCAGGAGTCCAAGTGGAAAGAGAGTAAGACCAGGAACATTGGAGGGAGGTTTAAACTGTTCATTTATGGTGTAGCCAGAAAGAGAAATGGTGTAGGGGTGATTCTAAAGGAAGAGTGCAGTAAGAGTGTAGTTGAGGTGATAAACGTGAAGCTGGAAGTTGAAGGGGTGATGATAAAGGTCATCAGTGCTTCTGCTCCTCAAATGAGTTGTGAGATAAAGATGAAAGAAAGATTTTTGAGTGAGCTAGATGAAGTGGTGGAGAGTGTGCCTAGGAAAGAAAGATTGGTGATTGGGTAGATATGGTTTTAAGGCGAGGAATGTGGAAGGCAGGTGGTGCTAGATTTTGCTAAAAAGATGGAAATGTCAGTGGTAAATACATATTTTAAGAAGATGGAGGATCATTGGGTGACAAATAAGAGCGGAGGAAGGTGCACACAGGTGGACTACATTCTATGCAGGAGATACAACCTGAAAGATATTGGAGACTGTAAGGTGCTCTACTGGCAGGGGACAGTGTTGCTAAGCATCGGATAGTGGTCTCTAGGATGGCTTTGGAGGTGAAGAAGAAGAGGAAGAGTAAAGACTAAAAGAAGTATATGATGGTGGAAAGGAGGAAGACAGTTATAAAGGGGCTCAGACAGGGGCTCGGTGGTGGTGAAGAGGTGCTGGATGATTGGGCAACTACTACAAAAGTAATAATAAAGACAGCTAGAAAGGTACATTGTGTAATAATCATAATAATAATAATAATAATAATAATAATAATAATAATAATAATAATAATAATTCAGTGAATTAACTGCTAACAACAAAGTTACGGGATGAAATTTTGGTCATTTGTCTACATTATACAGTAAACTCCATGGTAGAGATGTAGATTTATTCACTCTTCTCTCTACCCATTTACTTTGTTATAGGAAGTGGTTTAGTATTTGCACATTTAGTAAACAGTTGTACAGTAGTAGTTATGGATGATCTGCTGTGGTGACCCCTAATGGGAGAAGCCGAAGAAGAAGAAGAAGAAGAAGAAGAAGAAGAAGAAGAAGAAGAAGAAAAAGAAGAAGATGTACAGTAGTAGTTTTATTGGTGTCTATTGGAGGCCACAAATTCAGTTCAAAGTTTGAACTTAATTTAACATGAAATAGAGTAACACTTAATGTTATGGAGTTACAATATGGCAGGTATAAACATATTTCACTTACAAACATTTTTTCCCCCTCTTTATAAGGATATAGCACAAAGCACATCTTGTCATGTTTCTCAGAAACAGATCTTGCATATAATGCATGAAACAATAATGACCTCTTAATATAATCTGGTATTTTTGTTGTTGTTTTTATATTGTATTTTTTATTACTTACCAGCAGGGTTTATGCAAGCAGATGTTTATTGTTTGCTTTGGGCTCCTGCACTCTGGTCCTTAAATCTTGTCTGTCATCACTTGAACAGCTCTAATTAGTTCCTTTATCACACCTAATAAAAAGCAAAGCATTAAAGTTTATAAAGAGGACAAGAAAGCTCTTAGTCAGAACAAATGATGTGAGCAGAAGAGGGGGGGGGGGGGATAAAAGAAAATAAAAGAATGAAAAATATATAAGAAGAACACACACACACACACACACACACACACACACACACACACACACACGGATTTCACAATAATTTATCTTCTGAGCAGATACTGTATATTAAATACAGTGTTGTGAATTAAAAGTTACTGAAATAGTATTCCCAAGGTTCTCTGACAAAGTGCCCAGTACTAGAGCACCTGTATATCACAGAGGTGGCAAAGAGAAAATTGCACTATTGTGTGTGTGTGTGTGTGTGTGTGTGTGTTAAAAAAAAACATTATTTTGCAGAAAACACACTGATCAAAATTAGAGAACAACAATAACTGTAGCATGGAAAAAGATTACAAAAAAATATTCTGAAGGTTACAACAGTCAGCAGTTAGTAGGAAGTGTACAGGCCTCTGCTCTGAATGACTTGAGCACATCTGCGGCCACAGGACAGCACTAGTCTCTCACACTGCTCTGGTGTGATTTTGGTCCACTGTTCTTCCAGTCTCCTCCACAGTTCGGTGACTGTAGTGGGTTTCTTGCCCATAACTTTGTCACCAAGGATTTTCCAGAGGTTCTCTATTGGGTTGAGATCAGGACTCTGGGCAGGCCATGTCATTATTTTAATGTTTTCAGTTTCAAGGAACTGCTTTACCCGTTTTGCTGTGTGACATGGAGCGTTGTTCTGCATGAACACTGCAGGCTGATTGGGTGATGAACGCAGGGAAGGAACCATATGTTGTTGAAGAAGTTTCTGATAAACATTTGCATTCACTCTGCCATGTAGCTGTATAAGAGGCCCAACTCCTGCTGCAGAAAACATGCCCCAAACCATGACACTTCCTCCTCCACTTTTTACTGACTTCTTTACACACTTTGGGTTCAGTCTTTCTCCAGTTTGTCACCGAACATAATGTTTCCCATTGGACCCAAATAAATTAAACTTGCTTTCATCACTGAAGTGAACTTTGGACCAGTTCTTCTCTGTCCACACAACATGCCTTTTGATGCTTTCTGCTAATGAGAGGTTTGGTCACTGCAGACTGGGCTTTCAGTCCAAATGCTCTTAAACGTCGAGACACTATATGACGAGACAGATCCTTACCCTGTTTAGCGCTGAACTGGTGAGCAATTCCAGCTGCAGTGTGGAAACCATTGCCCATTGAGATCCTCCGCAGTATCCTGTCCTCTTTTGTATTTGTCTTCCTTGGACGACCAGCCTTCTTGGCGGACTTGAATTAGTTTGTGATGTTGTAAAGATTCAATATTCTTGAAATCACAGAACGACCAACTTGTCTTGTTTTGGCTGATAGGGTCATCCCTTTGGACTTCATATGGACAACCTGCTGCCGGAGGCTTTCAGTCACTTCAGAACGGCCGACCATCTTGCAGAGTCAGTGAAACTGGAAGTTAGGCTGCCAGTTAAATAGGGGTTGACAGATAATCAAGGAAATTAGCACCAGATACCAGATTAACACCAATAACTGGGAGGTATCTGAAAGTGTTCTCTAATTTTGATCTAATTTTGATATATATATATATATATATATATATATATATATATATATATATATAATTAAATATAAATGTAATGTAATAAAATAAATCAAATTAATGCTATATACATTTTTATTTATTGATTGAAATTAGTAATTAATTAAATTGCCACAAATTAAATTGTTTAAACAAAAATGAATAAATGGAAAGATTTGTTTCCATTTTAATTAAATATTAAATTAGTTTACATTTGCTTTTTAAATTACCCCATATGAGTATTACAGATGTGTATGTATGTGTATACAGGTGTGTGTGTTTACGTGTGTGTGCGTGTGTGTGTGTGTGTGTGTGTGTGTGTGTGTGTGTGTGTGTTTGATTGTGTGTGCATTTTACATTTCATATAAAAAATTTTAAAGATAGAATCTACTTAAAGGTTGTTTTTATTTCAGCATACTTTATCACGTCTTTATTCTTTCCATCCTTCATTCATTCACTCCCTCTATATTTGAGATTGTCCGGACTTTCTTCTTTTAAGAGAAATTCTTAAAGCTAGACATAAAAAGCTAAAGAATCCATTGTATTATCATTAGCCACTAGCCCCTTCCTGGTTAGCGTCTAATGCTAACGCTATGAATTCTTTAGCATTTCCATGTAAGCGCAAAACAAATCTTTTTTCCGGTACAGAGTGAGTAGCCACAGTGACACTGTGCTGTGATTTTTTATTAATAAGTAAATAATAATAATAAAATAAGTATATAATAATATAAAATAAGTATAGTTACACCTCAAGTCTCACCACTCTTTCCAAATTACAAAGCTGCAACAGATAGAACAGCTGAGGAAAAAAAAGATGGGCAAATGCCAGACATATATGTATAGAATAGATTGAAGATTGATGGTCACATTTGTTTTCTCTGCTTTACTGAGCCTAAAACACCACAGAAAACAGAATTTCTCTTCTGAGCAGATATTCTATATCAAATACAGTGCTCTGAATTAAAAATCACTGACTGGGATATTTTCCCAGCTTTCTCTGACGAAGCACTGGAGCACCTCTAAAGAACACAAGCAGTACAAAAACCTGTACCTGAGCACCTTGTCGAAAACCTTTATACTAAAGCAATCTCTTCAACTCCTCAGTTTTCATTTCATGCATTTGTTAAATAAAATGCTCCTGTCACTTCTGTGAATATATACGAATACTAAGCTTCTACTTATTACTACACTAGATCACACAATTGCTTATATGATAAACTGTGATTCTAGACCTACTGTGTGTGTAATATTCACATTGACACCTTTATGAGCACGAAACTTTACATGGGTTTGAAAAATATATAGGTTGGAACGAAAGGGTTTTTTTTTAGCAGCTTTTCCTTTTTTTTAATGTCCAGGGAGATTTGTGGGTGGGGGGCTTGTTATTTGTCATGAACATTCTAAAGTACATCAGATAACACTCAGAAAACAGCTAATCTTTTATCTGTGGTTTAGTACCAGCACAGCAGGCGAACACCCCATGTTTCATTGATGAGGTCCTTGACCCAGTTAAGGCGGCTATACAAAGGAGGGTACAAGCAAAAATATTTACGTGAAAAGCAGCAACAAACCGACAATTTTCCTCACCGTGCAACGCCCTCCTGCTGTCTCAGAGAATTTAATTAAAAAACTCAGTCGCGAGACGCTTATGTTGATCAGAAAAGGGGATCACTGTGTGCAGCAGGTAGAAAATCTATGTAAAATCTCAACGGGAGTTCTGTCAAATGTGAATACATAATCAAGCTCCAGCTAGGGGTAGCATGGATAAAATAAAAATCACTCATTGATTTGTCTATAGTAGTGTCTATAGTAAATTATAAAGAGATTTTGTTGTGTGTAAATACCTGCAAAGAGATACCACAATTTGTGTATCAGTATCAGTGTATCAAATACCAGTAGGACTTGCTTTCTTTTTCTTATTCATAATGGAATCTTGAACAAACTGGATCTAGGTAGGAACAGCGACACTGTGCAGGTGGATCCCTGACACGTTTGCATGGAGAGCAACAGCGCCAACGTTCTCGTTCAGGACCTGCGCAGCAACATCAAGAACACAAACCCCAGGAAAACAGCGAGTGTGTTCCTTACCTTTGGCTCCGGTAGCGTGGATATGCTGGACGATGGGATCTCCAAGAATCCCGGTATCGTGTTCCATTTCGCAGAGAGGGGCGAAGCTGTTCTCTGTCAAGACCTCAAAGGCCGGTGGCGGTGGAGGGGAAGACGTCCTAGTCCGGAGTTTGGCTTGCGTCTTCCGCTGCTGCAGCATCCAGGGTCTGTGGTGCCCCGGTGCCGGAGTGAACAATACCTGGGTGGGCCGCGCAGAGTTTAGGTGCTTGGAGCATTAGGTTCAACCCGAGAATTTACCTGGGGAAAGTGAGCGTCCGCCCGGGATGTTTCCAGCACCACTTTCTGCAGCTGGGCATGCTTTGCATGTAGGTCGCGAACCAGTTTCTCCACAGCCTTCAGCTCCAACTTGTATTGAAGATTTACTCATGGTAACTCATGGTTATTTAATTTAGACACAAAAATTAATTAAACATAAATTTAAACAAATACATTAAATTAATTGAATCGATTCTGTTAACAATTACTGCTACAAACTTTAAAGATGAGAAGTTTTTGCCCAGTTTTGCTCAGCAGAATTTTTCAACCTTGATAGACACTGTGGGTGACCAGCTATTTTTAAGTTTTTCCAGATTTCTCAATTGGGTCTGAGCTTTGATTGTGCAATTCTGACACATTCAGCTTCTTGGTTCAAATTGAAGCAATGTCAGCAGACCTGGGGTCGTTGTCCTGTTTGATCATCAGTTTATTGTAGACTGGGAAAATGTATGGGTTCATCAATCTTGTCTTCAACTTTGACCTGCTTCCATTTTTGCTGTTGACCCCATAACATGATGCTATCACCATGATGCTTCACTATGGCAAGTTTGGTATAAAAACTGTTCTGAACAGACCAGATAACTATTTTCTTTAACATGGGATTTCATATGGTGAAGCTGTATGTAAAATAGTAGTAGTTGAATGGTATTTGTGGCACATGTATTTTTTCAATCATATAATAAATTAAATTAATTAAACTATGGTTGATATTTTTCAAGAAAATTGTCCTGGAGCTCACTGCTTTTGTAGTACCTTCGTATATAAGCAATTTATTTTTTCATTAATTGTGCAAACAATATTGATTTACCTCATCAATATTATGAGCTATGTTGTGTACATTCATGGCTAAGCCTATATTAGCTCTAGGTTATAATGCTACATGATGTGAAAAGATTCATGCAGGGCATGTGGCAGTGGTTAAAAAAACTGCACTGCTGCTGGGAAATTTTCAATTATTAATTATAATTATTATTATTATTGTTATTTGTTTATGTCCAATAAAGACATTACAGTATGAGCTAAATAACAATATGCAGAGCATTTTCATAAAGTTCCTGCCCTATTATCTTTAGAATTCTTAGTAGTCAGCCAAAAAATCTGCACTGTTTTGGTTCAGTTTTGATTTGCTTTATAATTTTGGTTTGTTTTTATAGAAGATATGAGATTTGTAGCTGATCACATCGCATTTTGTAGTAGTATAAGTGGTTGTGAATTTCACCATATATTTGATATAATAAATAGACCAATCAGAAAAATGCTATTTTTCTCTTCCCAATAAACAAATCGATGGCTGTACAGTAGCCAGACTATGTGAGCTTTACATTGTCCCTAGGTGTTGAGAAATGTGTTGAATCATTTTCAAAGTATTTTCCCACTTTACACTTAGTGTTCCTGAAAATTTGGATGCTCCATATCTTTGACCAATATTAACACACCTTTGGTTGATTGAATGGATAAATAGATGGATGGATGGATGGATGGATGGATGGATGGATGGATGGATAGACGAATTAATGGATGGACGGATGGATGGATGGATGGATTGACAAATTAATGGATGGATGGATGGATGGATGGATGGATGGATGGATGGATGGATCAATGAATGGATGGATGGTTTTGCTCTGTTCTTATACTATTTTCCTGTAAAAGTTTTGGTCTTGGTTTCCCATATTAAGTCAAACTGACACTGACCTAAGAAAAATAACTGAAAATATAGTGCTTATATAGTGCATTTAAGAATAGATATTGTAGATTTTATAAGAATATATATTTTATATTTTTACAATGTAAAATTGTCCCTATAAGTTTATTCCTAATGAGTGAGCCAGAGGCAACAGTGGCAAGAAAAAGCTCTCTTAGAATATATTAGGAAGAAACCCTGAAAGAAACCCAACTCAAAAGAAAACCAAACCTCATCTGGATCACAGAATATTCATTGCCTTTCAGAGACAGGGATATGGAACGATGCCACGGTTGAAGAGATGTTTGCGAGCTATCTCTTTCCTGGGATTGCCTCCTCCCTCAAGACCCTTACATTACCCACGAAAACAATGCATAATATGTCGCCACTCATGGGTAATGCTTACGCCTCGGCAGGTCAAGCCACTGCGTCCCTGCACACCATGGTGGTCCTGCAGGTGTATCAGGCTGAACTGCTGCATTAACTGGATGTGGGAGGTGCTCCGGACGGCCAGTTCATGAGCCCTGCCGGACGGCAGACCTGGCCCTCAGAGCCACTAAAGAGACTGCTAGGCATCTCCGGCTCACTCTCTCGGGAAATGTCCGACAGGGATAGGGCCGTGTGACTGAATGTCCCATTCACTCCTTCAGGAGTAAGACACAGGTGGTGCTTTCCAGCAGTACCTTCCACCACTCTCTCATGGGGCTGCTCGGCGGGTGCAGCCCCAACCCCAACCCCAACCCCAACTCAGCCCCGTGAAGTGACAGATCTGGCAAAGCAAATCCTGACATAGGACGTTCTGGGGATCTGGCATTAACCCTGCCACTGAATGTGCATCTGGGCACAGCCAGCTCCAGTGAGCATGCTCCTCGGTCTCAACCAAGTCTCGTAGTGGTTCAGGAGAACTTGCCGCCTCCTAGAGTCGCTTCAGGGCACTGCCCCGGCTCTGCACCCAGTGTTATCCCACTCGGCCTTCTGTACATGAGTCCCCTCCAGTGATGGCTCAGGACCCATGAGTTCTCATGGAAGGGCAATGCTCTCCATACGATCAAGGTCACGTGGCGATGTCTACGTGCCTTAGATGTTGGAAGAGATCCTGGTTTCCTGTCTCAGGGCCCCATGTTGGGAGTTGTTAATGATGGATGCGTCCCTCACGGGGTGGGGAGCGGTCATGAGTGGTCACTCCACCCAAGGTCTATGGAAAGGGCCCCATTTACTTTGGCAAATCAATTGCCTAGAGATGCTGGCCATGCTTCTAGCATTAAAGCATTTTCTTCTGGGACAGATCACCAAATCAAAGGCTTGGTCCTCTGGAGTACCCCTCCAAGACATTTGCAATGCTGTGGGCTGGTCCAACCTGCTGACCTTCATCTGGTTCTACAACCTTGACCGCAGTGCCAGGAGCTCAGGTTCCTAAAAGCGACCGTCTCTAGGTTATGTATGTAAACCTAGTTCCCTGAGGGAACGAGACACTGCGTCTCTAAGCCAGACTGCTGGTGTCCCTGCAGCGCTTTCTTCTCCCTTACAAAAAGTGGCACTCGCCTCACTCCATGTGAGTTTTATACTTCCTGTTTAAGACGTCACCCCAATTTTTTACCTGATTACACACATTAGGCGTGGATCCCAAGACACAGAGCTTTGAAAAACAACCTTGTACATGTGGTCTCTGTTTGTGTGTTTATGGAGAGATGGACTTTTGATGGCAGATGAATAGTTCAGCATTTGCAGGAAGAATAGCAGCTTGGTAAGGCTAAAACACACCACGCTGTCATCTATCATGGTCAGAGAAGGTCAGTGTCCACAGAGATGAACACACACACAAAAAGACATGTGCACACAACCTTACACACTCACTTATGCACATGCAGGCATTTTACTGAAATGCAGTGTCATATTAAATATGCAGCCAATGCTCATTCCTTTACTATCTCTTACACACACACACACACACACACACACACACACACACACACACACATACACACCGCCACACACATACACATTATGGAATGACAGAGTGGTTTAGCAAGCATCTATGACAGCTCGATAGACTCTGCTAGTAGATATATTGCCAAAAAGGCCAAAAGGAATCCAACAATTTAGAAAAAGAGAACTTGAGGAGCAGAAAACTAGTGGAGCAATCTTTCCTGAGAAGGATAAAAAATTAGCAGATCAGAACTTATACCCAGAAAATAAAGAACTTATAGACTAGAAGTTATAGCCAGCAAAAATAACACAAGGGCACTTACAACTACAAGAAGAAAACTGTAAGAACTAGGAGCTTAGCCAGTAAAATAAAGGACAAGGGCAATACAGATAGAAAATGAAAAACCTGAAGAATCTAGGAAGTAAAGGACAAATGGTATCAAAAAAACAAAAACATTTTAGTCATGTACAACATTCACTCAACTCAGGAAGATCTTAAATATTCCAAAATGTATCTGCTCAGAAAGAAGTTAAACAGAAAGCTTCAAAATGTCAAAAAAAGATTAACTTAGCATGGTATAAAAAGTGCAGGTGGAAAATGCAACATTAATTAAAAGAACCACTCTGTACTGTAAATGTGGTGAGCAGAAAAGCACCTAAGAACACATACCATGTTGGACCTTGAGGCAGTTAGGTTACAACAACAGAATACCCTATAGGGTTCCACTTTTCCCATCCAAGAAAACGAATCTAAGGTTTCAGTGGGTAGAGGATAAAAACTGGATAGCTGTTTTCTCCTCAGGCACTGTCTGGTGTACATGTCCAGGAGGAAGAAAAGCTGGGTAGGGCAGGCAATGTTACCAGTTAGGATGGAATAGTGAACAGAATTTGTAAAAGGAGCCTGAGGTTATAGACGCATTGTTATTCCTTATCTATCATTTCTCCAAAATGCATTGACTACACTGACTATATGGACAAAAGTTTGTGAACACCTGACCATAAGTGCTTTTTAAACATACCATTCTACATTTAGTCTTTACAATTTTCTTTTATAATAACCTTTACTCTTCTGGGAAGATGTTCCAGAAGATTTTGGAATGTGAACACTCTCCTTTATTTTGCACTGCTGACCTCAGGTACTTAAACTCAACCACCTTCACCACCTCTTCTCCCTGCAACCGCTCCATGAGTCCATGGAGATTTTTATCTGACCTCATCTTTTAGCCTGTCCATCACCACTGCAAAGAGAAAAGAGCTCAGAGCCAATCCTTAACGTAGTCCCACTTCCACCTTGATCCAGTCTGTCGTTCCTACTGCACAATTCACTGCTGTCACACTGTCCTCATACATGTCCTGTACCACCCTCACATACTTCTCTGCCACACCTGATTTTCTCATACAATACCACAACTTCTCTCTCAGCACCCTGTCGTACGGTTTCTCTAAATCTACAAACACACTATGCAACTCCTTCTGACCTTCTCTATACTTCTCCATCAACATTCTCAAAGCAAATATTGCATGTACAGTTCTCGGTACTCTTCCTCAGCATGAAACTATACTGTTGCTCACAGAGGGGCACCTCTTCTCTCAACCTGGCTTCCACTACTCTTTCAAATAACTTCCTGTTGTGACTGATCAACTTTATTCCCCTGTAGTTACTGCAGGTCTGCACATCTCTCTTATTCCTAAAAATCTGTACCAGCACAAAAAAGTGATTGATATGTATAAGCAAGATATGTGTTGTAGCAAGTTAGCACCAGTAGTTTCTTTTATAATTTATCACTCTCAAAGTGTTCTGCTTCCTCAACCTGTGTCAACAATGCTTTGGGAACACCAAATGACCATGACCATGATTTGAACGTATGCTCCGCTCCCGCAGAGTGTTCTTCGAGGAGGGTGCTATCACTAGCATGCCTGTGACAAAGTGGAATTTGAGGTCATGGGATTTGCAATTGTACCTGGCAGAGGGAATGGCGACAAGCCTGTCCCTTTCTTCACACAGGAAGTTCCTGAGGTTTGCTTTCAGAGCCGAAGCATACTGATATCTGGTACTTTCTTGGTTAATATTAGCTTTATCAGAGCACTTGGCGACATGGCATCAAGATGTCGTTCTCACCCACATAAAGGAATTGTGGTTAAGACTAAATGCCAAGAAAAGTGTACGTTCTCCAGTACAGAAGACCACCTATCTAGTTGTGTTGTGGGATTTGATCACTATGTGGGTGCAGTTGTCTCCTGCTCGAGTGGAGTCTTCCTTACGGCCGTAAAAACAGGCCAGTCAATCACTGTAAAGCAGTTCCAAAGACTGCTAGGTCTGATGGCAGCTTGGCCTCCTATTTATGTGACCCCTGCAGCGGTGGCTCAGGAGCAAAGAGTTCTCCTAGAAGGGCAACCCACTCCACATAAACAAAATCACACGGTGAGCCTTACGGACATTAGACATGTGCCTGGATCAACTGCCTGGAGATGCTGGCTGTGCTTCCAGCATTGAAGCATTTCCTCTCTAACCTGAAGTGACATCATGTGCTGGTCCATATGAACAACACATCGACACAACATTCTCTTACATCAACCACTCTTTCCTCCCTTACAAGCTGACAGTACAGTTTCTTTTGTGGGCCCAAGGGAAGCTGCTCTTACTGAAGATAGTATACATCTTAGGGCATTTGAATCAAGGAGCAGACACCTTTTCGAGGCAAAGGTCGAGGCCCGTGGAGTGGAGGCTCCACCCGGATGTAGTGGAGCAGATATGGAAGAAGTTTTACAGAGCACAAGTGGACCCTTTTTGAAAATCAAGAGATCTTGCATTGGTCCATGGTTCGCTAACCAAGTAAACCTCCTTGAACACCCTCCCTAAGAGATTCTTTGCAGGTGGGATCTTGTGTTTTTGGAAAGGGGTGCTTTGCTTCACCCCCAACCTGAGCTTTGGAGGCTGTAGCCCCTGAGGAGGCAAAGCTCTTAGCTGCTGGTCTCTTAGCCAAGGTGGTAAAGACCATTCTCCAATTTAGAGCTCCCTTAATGAAGAGGTTGTATGTCGCAAAGTGGCACCTGTTCAATTTATGGTGTGAAGGCCATTTAGATCCAGTTAGCTGCCTGTTTGGCCCAGTGCTGCTTTTTTCTTTAGAAAAAGTTCGGCAAAGGGTTGTCTCCTTGCTGAGCAGTGGTTGGGAAAAACTTGCTGGTGACAGGGTGCGACCCAGAGTGCTTTCGTGGGACTTGCCAATAGTTCTTTTGAGCGCTTGGCCAAGGTATTCTAATAGTCAAGACTGTTTTTCTACTGGTCATCTTGTCTCTAAAGAGATTTGGGAACCTTTATGCCCTTTCTGTGAGCCCCTCCTGTCTGGAGTTCAGCCCAGGCATTCCTGGTGCCTTCCTCTAACCCAGTAATGGTATGTCCCCAAGGTGCCCTCGGTTGCCCCACAACCAGTCATGCTCTAGGCATTCTAATCTCCTCCCTTTTCAGGCCCCGACCAGGAGAAGCTTAAATGGGTGTGCATACATCCACCGAACTGCCTTGTAAAGAAAGTCGGACAAGCTGTTTGTTTGCTATAGTCCATATAAGAAAGGTCTCCCTGTGGATATGCAGGTGGATTGTGGATGCTATCCACTCCTTTTATGGTTCCTCTCCCTAACCACTTTCAGTGTCTCTAAGACCTTTTTCCTTTGGACTGTCTCTCCAAGACATTTGCAACGCTGCAGGCTGGTCTACCCCTCTGGCTTTTGTCAGATTCTATAGCCTTGACATTAGTGCTACTTCTGGCCCGTCTGTCCTTTAAACTAGCTGTGTCAATCCACACTAGACAGGGATTGGTCAGTCTGGCAGTATTGTACACTTGTTCCCAAAGCTTTGATGACGCAGCTGAAGTTCAAGGGGAAACATCTCTAGGTTATGTATGTAACCCTGGTTCCCTGAGGAAATGAGAGGCTGCATCTCGGTGCCATACACCTTGTTTCCCTGAGAGCAGTTTCTTTCCTACTGCAGTAATCATCATGCACTTCTGCTACACTTTGTACATTCTATATCCTTCAGAACATTAATTCTATATTTAATAATAATATTTTATTTAATAATTCTATTCAATTATCCTCTATATAATGCATTGTATCGTATCTTATTGTATTTAGTGTATCTATATGTCCTCTGTATATAAACTGCATAGAACCTTTGTAAAGTTGTACATAGATTGTACATATCCCATATTGTAAATTTGGGATATCTTCATAAAGCTCACTTTCAGTACACTGGCAGTGTTTTGAAGAAACAACCCTGGTTTAAATTTAGAAAAAAATTAAAGACTCTGCAGCCAAAGACATCTTATACAGTTTTGTGCCTTCAACTTTGTGGTAAAAGTTTGGGGAAGAATCACATATAGTTAAACATGTCAGGTGTTTAAATACTTCTGTCTAAATAGTCTTTGCTATATCCTTGATCTAAGCACTTGTGATTTTAAGCTTCTGTCCCTCTCTACTGTAGTTATATTTATTAGAGGGGAATGTATGTGTTCTCATCTGTAATTTGTAGTACAAAATCAATTCAGTGCAGTTAATGCACAGGAAGAGTTTTTTTTTTTTTTTCATCAGAGTGACAAGGTTCTGACCCCCTTTTCAGGCTTCCTGTTTACTAATGGAAATGTGTGCATAGAGATGTGTGCATTTATTAACCATGCATAGAGAGTATATACTAATTTTAGGGCTCACTCAATGCTGACACAAATAGAACTAATCAGGACAGATGTTGGTCTTAAAAAAATCAAATGATGCTTTTCCACTTGTGATAAACTTTCCACAACCTTCATATCATTAACACCGCCCTATTCTTAAACTATCCAAATCTTCTGTGTTGGATATTGAACTCCAGTGCAGGTTCTTAGTGTTCTTCTATCATTGACAGTTTTAAAATCATTCTTCACCCGAGTTAGTTAAATGCATGGTAATTTCATTTGAATCCCAGACAACTGGAAGTTGAACAAACCATAGTGTAAAAAGCGATGGTTAATCCAACCACTCTATTGCACAGTTAATATTTATTTACACAGTATGTTTTTATCCAAGGTGAGCAGCCTGGGGTGACTGTGGCAAAGAAAACTTTTGCCACACTGGTATAAGAGGAACGTCTCTAGGTTACGTATGTAACCCTAGTTCTCTGAAGGAACGAGACGCTGCATCGCAACCCTTTGGGAATGCTTGCGTGTTGTCCACGCTCTGAATCACATGTGTAATTTGTCCAATGGAAGGTAGGGTGATGTCACGACCAGTAAGCTATAAAAAGCACATAGAGTGAAGCCGGTGCCAGCTTCTGTAAAAAAGAAGCAGTGTGGCAGGGGACGCTGTGTCTTGTTACTACAGGGAACTAGGGTTACATACGTAACCTAAAGATGTTCCCTTTCAGGAACTCAAGCTGCATCGCAACACTTTGGGAATGAGAGTCCAATACTGACATGTCCCTGACTAGTGTGTATGGGTACAACTATGTCAAAGGACAGAGGAGCTAAGAGTGGCACAGCGGTCGAGGTTATAAAACCTGACAAAGGTCAGCGGGATGGGCCAGCTCTGGGTCAAGTGTGCTCTGACCCCAAACGAAGCGGGGCAACCCATAGAAAGACAGGATAGCGTCAATAATCCACCTGCTGAAATTCTGCTTATTAGCAAGGAAGCCTCTCCTCGGAGGGCCTTAGTAGACAGTAAACAGTTGCTCTGACATCCTGGAGGGACTCGTCCTATAGATGTGATGTCCAGTGCTGTGCCGGAAGCAATCGGTTCAGTTTTTCCTCATCTGGGGCCTGAAATGGAGGAAGATAAAATGCCTGGAGCCTAATAGGTCATGTGACGACCGAGGGTACCTTGGGAATGTAACCCACTCTAGGGTGCATGAAGGCACTGGCCATGCCTGGAATGAACTCCAGAAAAGAGGTGCCACGAAGAGGGCCTGTAGATGTAGATTGAGAGAGGAGATCCCTCCTCAGATGTATGTGAGATCCCTCCTGCAGTTATGTGTTATGAGGAGATCCCTCTTGCAGTTATGTGAGCAAGATGTCCTGAAGTCTCAGGGGAGCCAGAGCCACATCCACACACTTTGTGAAGGTGTTGGGTGAAAGAGCAAGGCCAAATGTAAAAACCCGATATTGGTAAGCTTCGGCCCTGAAAGCGAACCTCAGGAACTTCCTGTGAGAAGGGAGGATAAATACATGAATGTATGTATCATTTATACCTACCTTGACAAACCAGTCCTCAGATCTGATCAGAGACATGATCTGCTTTAGGGTCAGCATTTTAAACCTGAGTCAAACAAAAGCTGGACCAGGCAGGTGATGTTGGAGAAAGGGACAAGCCCGTCTCAAAACCCTCTGTGAGGTCCATTTGCGAGCCCCAGGACACATTGACATGCAAGCGCTCTCAGTCGACTCCCGTGAGAACAAAGGCTGTGTGTATCTCACCCATGATATAGCTGGGGCAGGGAGGAACACACAACCGGAAAGTGTGCTTAGCCTTTTAATTCATTTTTGACCAAAAAATTTGACAAACAATAGATATAAAATACATACAGAGCGCTTCATAAACAAACAGAAGCTGGTGCCGACTTAATCATAATAATCATGCAGATTATTGGTTGCATGATGTCTGTACCGTAGTAGTGTCTGGTGGTCGTACACATGAACACAGTTGACTCTGGTGTCCATGTATTGTGGAAGCTAAATATGGTGAAAGCACCATTTTTGGATCCGGAGAGGCCACTGCGAGCTACTGCCCCGCCGCCATATTGGATAAAAACTATATTTAGAAAACTAAGGACTAGAAAATAAAAGCTAGAGGACAGCAAGTTATAACTACGAATTGTGGCCTAAGGGACTAGCAACATCAAATAGAAAACTAAGTACCAGTGTACCAGCAGCTAAAGCTGATAAATTAGAACAAAGAGATGAAAAACTGTAATAAAAACCCTAGAAATTTAGGGCTCAAAAAGATTCTTCTGTAATATAGTAGTTCTGCAAATATATACTATATACGATTTACTAATAGCTATCATTTAAAAAGTATGAACTATGCACTAGGAGCTATGTCTTAGGAATTAAAAAGTAGAGTATTAATTGCTACAGATACTAGCAAACAAACAAATTACATGTAATAAACTAGAGGACTATGTCATAAAGCACTAGAAGCTATAAGTAAAACTATATCTATAATTAAGATATATACTGAGCTATATAACTGGGTAAAACAATAAGTTATATCTGAGAAATTGTTAATGAAGAAGAATTCAGAACTAAGAAACAAACTTCATATTTAGAAGCTAATAATACACTTATGATGATACAAGCATCATATATGAAATGGAGATTGGCTGGAACAACAGCTTTAGCAATAAATAGCAACAATTAGCTCAAACTAATATTTGTTTCCTGGTTTGCTTCTTCTTTTAACTTTCTTGATGTGTTTCTTGAAAATGTCTGAAACCAAGTTTGATGGTGTCAGGAAAAATGTTAGATTGTGTCAAGGTTTATGAATGAGGACTACGTTCAAAACTAATCACATGACTTTCCACACCTGATTTATATTCTCTGTAATGAGCACTTGTGTATATAAATCATGTTATTTAGCTTGGTTTTTTGGCTTTGTATATTTTTTACTGCAGATAACATTTTCCGCATTTGCACAACAGCTTTCCGCCTTTTGTACTTGACAGAAGGGGAGGGGTTGGGTTCGCTATGAAATAAAATTTGACCAGGTAGCACATCTAGAAATTCAAATTAGATTTTAAAACCACAGTTAAATGGGCCCTAAAGGGTCCCTGGTGGTCTAGTGGTTAGCGGCTCTCACCGCTGCGGCCCAGGTTCGATCCCCGGTCAGGAAACCAACCCCAGCCACTCTCAGTGCCGGTCCCAAGCCCGGATAAATGGGGAGGGTTGCGTTAGGAAGGGCATCCAATGTAAAAACATGTGCCAAATCAAACATGCAGATGATCCGCTGTGGCAACCCCTAATGGGAGAAGCCGAAAGAAATGGGCCCTTAAGCTGTTATTTAGGTAGGTAGGTTTTTTCCGCTATTAAAATTGCAGAAAGTCTTTCTTCCTCAAATTATATATTCTAGAAAATTGGATTTGAGTTGCTGTTCAGTACAAAAAACAAAACGAATTATACAAAACAAGATTAAATGAGATTCTGAGCTACAGCTCATCTATACATTGTTTATAGATGCCCTATAAAAAAAATATATATATATATACAGATCAGTCTTCTGTCAGTGTGCACACACATACACACACATACACACACACCTCTGAGCACTTATCTACAGTCCTGCACCAGCTGAGTAAGACTCCCAGACTGCTGAGTGGCTCTGTGTAAGTGTCTTTACGCTGTTTCGTTTGGGGAGCATTTAAGCTCTAACTCGCGTTAATTACCAGCCTGTAATTAGCGTTGGTGAGAATTCTGTGTATCGATGGCGTGTGTTCAGCAATGAACAATCATTCCTAACTCTGCTGTATGAGGATGCCTAAGAGCAGTGAATAATTGTAGTCATTTATATTCTTCAGGAGGTATCCGTGTCGAAACAGCAGTGTGAAACAAGAGGTGACATTTAGACTGAGCACGCTTTTCCACACAGCGCATGCAAGAACCAATAGAAATGCTTAGGGAGAGGTACAGCAGTAGGGTCTGAAGAAATATTATCTGAAAGCTCCATCCCGGATCACACACTATGCACCATTTTCTTATACAATTTATAAGTATAAAAATTACAGGGTGTGGTTTTATAGGAAAATATTGGAGACATATATGGTACAGTATAATAGTGTAACTATTTAAAGACAGCATGTGCCAAAGTGTTTTACTGCCCTTATACTATAGCAATTTGGCAAATAATCGAATTCCTTATTTATTCCAATTATTTGAATAATATTGGATTAATGTGTGAATAACTAAGTTAAAGGATGTGACATAATTAGAGAGAAAGATATATGATCGAGTGTGTGTGTGCGTGTCTCAAAGATGCTGACACACGTGCACACACACACACACACACACACACACACACACACACACACACACACTCATCTTCCATGCTTGCCTCACCCTTCTCTTTCACAACTACATCTTTCGAGACAGAGAAGCACACCCACATGCACACACACACACACACACACACACACCTGAAGTGCAGCAGTAGTGTGGGAGGATGTGTGAGCACTATTGCTTATTCACATTGCTATTTATGATTCTTATTGAGTGTGCAGATTACTTTAGAAAAAGCATGCACATATGCACAGGTGCACACACAAATGCACACACGCACAAAGGGTCTTTTAATTTAATGAATGTTTTAGCTGTTCAACTGCAGTGTAACAAGATTACAGTATCACAAACTGCACACAATGAAACATGATTCATATATGTTGTATAATGTGTACAGTGATTAGTCTTTTTACATACATACATATACATATATCTATTCCTTTTACCTGGCAGCTTCACACTGTCCTACATGCGCGGGCTCTCTAATAAACTCTTTTCTTATCCTGTCCATCAACGTCATTCCTAATTAAAATCTAAGCATCTTCAGCTTTGCTACCTCCCGCCCCGCCTCCTGTCTTTTAGCAAATGCCAAAATCTAAACCATACAAAATAGCAGGTCTCACCACAGATCTATAAACTTTCCCTTTCACTCTTGCAGATACTCTTCTATCACAAATCACTCCTGCCACTTTTCTCCACCCACTCTATCCTGCCTGCACTCTTTTCTTCACTTCTCTAACACACTCTCCATTACTTTGCACTGTTGACCCCAGGTACCTGAACCTCTTCACCTTCATCACCTCTTCTTCCTGCAATTGCACCACTGCACTGCCCTCCCTCTCATTCACACACGTACTTTGTCTTACTCCTACTGACTTTCATTCCTCTTCTCTCCAGCACGTACCTCTACCTCTCCAACCTCTTCTCATACACATCATCCAACCTTCTCTCTCTCATTTTCCTTATTCATGAGATCCTCAAAATACTTCCTCCATCTTCTCAACACATTCTCCTTACTAATCAACACAATTCCATCTCCATCCTTTATTGCTCTAACTTGCAGCACATCCTTCCCAGCTCGGTCCCTCTGCCTGGCCAATCGGTACAAATACTTTTCTCCTTCCTTAAGTGTCCAACTTCTCATACAGCTCCTCATATGCCTTTTCCTATGCTTTTGCTACATCCCTCTTCACCTGCTGCTGCATCTACTTGTACTCCTGCCTACTTTTTTCATCCGCTGACCAATTCTGTTTCAACAACCTCTTTCTCCTTCTGCTTTCCTGTACTTCCTCAATCCACCACCATCTCTCTTTGTCTTCCTTTCTATTTCCAGAAGTCACACCAAGTACCTCCACTCCACTCTACTACACTTCTCCTTTCCCTGCTGTCTCTGTAGACATCTTTCTCCTCTCCTTTTCCTCCTTCAGCCAACAGTAGCCCAATTTCCACTGGTACCCTGTTGGCTAACAATAACTGTGTCAGTCATTGGTATTTGATTTGGCACCCCATTTATCCGGGCTTGGGAACAGCTCTAAGAGTGCACTGGCTTGTGCAACCCTAATAGCTTTTTTTTTTTTTTTTTTGCTATGGTCTATACATATAAAATAAGGGTCGTATCGCAGATCTTTGGGCACATCACAGATGTTTGAAGGAAAAAGTTTTTTTTTTTTTTTTTTTTTTACATTTTACAGCTGACAGATTTTGGGCATTTGTGCCTGCAGTAGTTTGAAGTGTGTGTTTAGTGTTTTGGCCCGTAGCGAGCACTACAGCAAGTAAAAGAGAACTAAAAACAGGAGGAGGAGAAAAAAGATGTGTGTTGTCCTGGGAAAAGAGCAGAAGGCAGAAAATACTGTCAAAAACGCGATCAAATAGAATCTCTAATGCACATCAGTTCAAACATGCTCCTTCACTGCTCATTCTTATCCCCCTCTCTTCCTTTCCCATCTTTCTTTTTTATTTTTGATTAGTTTCCTTTTCTTCTTTCATCGCTGTCTTCTTCCTAGGCATGCCTCCTTAAGCTCTTTCAGCTACCCATTTGACTTTTCATATCCCTTCACCTCTCTAAAGTCATCTCCATGCCCTCACCCACTTTTTTCCCCTTTTTTGGGCCATGGACACATACAGGAGCACCCAGAATACACTTCATTTGTGGGTGAGCCTACTGGGCATTTTGTCATGTTTCCATTACTGTAAGGATACCATGTGGACTACTGCATCTTACTATATTTAATGAAAAGTTATGTGTACATGCAATGTCTTACATGTCTTGTATCTGCAATACAGTAGTACCACCTAGAAGGCAGTATAAGTCATTTTCCCACTGTTTTATGTATTCTTTACTTGAAGGGCACCTTAAATGGCACCTCCTTATCATAGGGACACACTAGAAGGCACTTCATCATGTTTCCTGACATATAGAGCACCCAAAAGGGCATTATCATGTTTGCTTGCTTGTGCAATAGGAGCACCTAGATGTCACTTTATGTAATTTTCCCACATGTAGATGAGGATATAGGTACTGGATCATGTATTCTAAAATAGAAGCACACACTAGATTGCAGTTACATGTCACCCTTGAGAAAAACTTTCATTTGTTATTTTTTTCTCCCCACTGTAAATGCAACTTAGATGACACTGAATCTAATATAAAACACCATACTGAGCACTTCCATCGTACGCCAACTAGGTCTTTGCTTGCAAACATATACATTAAATCCACAATGTTTCCAGGAATCTATCTGAGTTTAGTGATGATTTGAAATGTCCTGCAGCATTGAACAAACATAACTTCTTTAAAAAGATTGTCTTTTTCCTGGATATACTGAAAATACAGACTGCAGCCAGCTTTTCCTGTAGTACTGACCCACACATTTGGAAGCAGCAAGGAGGCATTGATGGCTGTGTAATTGGCTGGAGCAGGATGGACTTTTTCTGCTGTCACGGACAGAACCTTCTCTGCTGAATCTTCTCAACTTCTTAACTTATGTGTTCATCCCACCTGAGCTTCAGAAACGAGCTATCGCCCAAATGTCTTAGTGTCAATTTAAAGTAAGTCAGAGTTGTTCAAGTGGGAGTTTCCTGAACATCTCTTAATTTTTTACCTTTTTTCACCTTTTTTTCTCCAGCAAGCCTCTCCAAACATCTCATGGCATCAGGTTTAGCGCTGTCTCAATTTTGTCTTAGACAACAGAAGACAGTCACACCTGTCTTTCACACCCCATACCTTTTCTCAGTCAAAAAGGTTATGTTCAATACTAAAAACAGTCATAAACCCACATCACAAACACACACCCACACACACACACACACACACACACACACACACACACACACACACACACACACACACACACACACACACACACACAGAAAAGTTACTGACTAATGCTCATCTCTGTATTTTTCCCACCTCTGTCTCTCCCTCTCAATTTCACTTCCTTTCAGTATCTAAATTTGTCTCCCACTTTTTTGTTTCTCTTTGTTTCACTTTATCTCTGTTATTCTGTCTCTCTACTCATTGTCTCACACATTCTCTCTTTCAGTCTTTTTTACTTCTTTACGTCCTTCTGTCTCTTATTTCCCCCCTTTTTTTGTCTATAATTTTATTCTCTGTAGATTAATTTCTACCCCCTCTCTCTGTCAATTCAGCCTTTCTCTAATTCTCTCCATTTTTCTCCGTTTCTGCATTCCTCTGCTCCTGTCTCTCCCTTTTTTATCTCTTTTGTCTCATAATGTCTTGCCCCCTTTTTTAATCTCTCTATTTAATCTCCCATTCGGTTCTCATCTTTACTTCCGTCTTTCTGTGTCTCCTATATTTATATAATCACACCAGAAGCAGGTAAAATGGTTGGTGACTTCACTTCAGTGGCTGTGACTATAGCAACAGGGCATCAACTGGTTGCTATGGCGTTGAGTCCCCGCCTCACAGAAATGTTGCAATTAACCTGGATCACATAGACCAGATATTAATCCTCAAATCAAACAAAATAAAGTGTGCACATATCAGATGGCTTAGTGCTGTTCTAAGCCACAGAATTATGTCTCAATACATCATAGTGAGAAATGAACAAGATCAATAAAAAAAAGCATAATACAACAAATGGTTATGTATATACATAGCAGTGCAGGCAGTTTTAAAAGCAGATTAAAAAGTAGCAGTACACACTTTTATTTCTCACAAACAAAAACATGCAAAATGAGTGAAAACAGGTTTGGAATAAACATGAAAAAAAAAAAAACGTGTTAATGAGCTGGGTTTCATTGCTGAGAGAAATGAATGTTAGAACCATCCAAGGCTCACAATTTGGCTGCCGCAAGCGACAGTGATTTAAAGTTAGCAAAACAATTAGATGAAACACATTGACACACACACAGACCTCGATTTACTAAAGGCTTGTGTGTGAGAGTGTGAGTGTAAACACATAATCATTTGCAAGAATTATTGCCAGGATCTATAGAGGATTGCATCTTTTACATGATCGACTTGCTGTGTCCGTTTTGTGCATTTGCCTTAATGGCAATGCAATTTGTGCCGGTCCCAAATAACATTTTATATACAAAATTAAGGATGTTGTCAATGAAAATTATTCATTCACCAGTGTGATTAATGCAATCTGTCAGGAACCTAATCATGAAAACAAGAGCCATATACATGAATAGTGGAAACAAGGCAAAAACTGCCAGACCACAAAAGGAAGACAGACAACAGAAGCTTGACAACTTGGCAGTGAAAATCTAGAACTTACTACTCTGTAGTGATATTAATCAAGGTGAAACCAAGCTCCAAATGACTGATGTGCTGGGACTGATGGGATATGTAGTTAAGCTTCTAATGGGGCTAATGGGTAATTCTCTTTGAGTGCTTCCTTCAAAGCTTGAGTCTTGGACAGGCACGCATAACCTGAGGAAGGTGGGCTGCCAGTGGTGGACACCACGGAACTTGCTGCAAACTGTCACAGGGTAGAACACCTTCGAGGCCAGGAAAGGTCTGAGGCGGAGTGATGGCCTCTGCGGAGGTCTGAGGTGGAGCAGCGCCCTTGGCGGGATTCTGAGGCAAAGCGGCGCTCTTGCCGATGCTTGCCGGTGGTGCGATGGCCCCAGTGTGAAACCCAAGCGGAGCAACAACCCCCAGTGGGACTCATGAAATGAGCGGAAACCCAAACGAGGAACAACAACTGAGCAATGCCCCCAGTGGGGCTTGGAGACTGGGGATTTGGGGATTTGAGGCTGTAGTGGTGGTCAGCTGTTGTGAGTGGCCCTGTGGAAGCACCAAATATCTCAGCAAAGTGCCTGGTAAATCGGGAGTATGCACCAATAATGTCCAGATTGGCGTTCCACATCGCCTTTGCCGATGAAAGAGCCTTCCATGTTAGTATTCAGATTAGGATTGCGACCTTGGAGCGTTCGGTGGGGAATTTGGCAGGTTGCATTTTGATGTAGAGACTGACTTGTCAAAGGAAGCCGCTGCACTCAGTCGCTTTGCCGGAGTAGGAAGCCAGAGGTGCCAATGGGCTGTAGGAGGCTGGCGGTGCAGCCGCGCTAGCGTGAGCTGGAGCTGGTGCGAACGCCTCCCGGAGAGTGGCAACAAGTACCTTGAATGGATCCATGATTGGAGCTGGTTGGGGATCCATCAAGGAAGGTTTTGTTGGTCCGATCTTCTGTCACAGATAAACCAGGTGTCAGAAACTGGAAGTAAAGCAGATTGTCTTTGATTGGTCTAAACATGCAAACACAAGGGAGCTTGCGATGAGACTGTAGCAAATGGTAAACTTAACTGAGTGCTTCCTTTGAACCATAGCCAGGAGCATGGAAGCACAGGGAACAAGTGCGGTAGGTAGTCCAGGTGAGCTACGGTCGTAACTAGTAGATCGGGCGGTGAGTGAAGGGAAATAGGGCCCTTATAAAGGGAACGGGTAAATAGAGGACAGGTGATTAGTCAGAGGGAGAGGCTGAGCGAGAGTGTGAGCATTGGAGGGAGGCATGACTGGTGGCTCTCTGACAGATACAGTTTGAAACATCTTATGTTTTGCTCATGCGCAGTACAGGGACGTCATCCTTTTTTAGCCATTTCACTGTAGATGAGCGATTAAAATTGATAGTGTAGATGCAGCACATTTTTAAAAGAAAAGGCATTTTCAAATTGATCAGGATTAGTGAAGACGTAGCATTAAAATGACAGTTTTGTGTATAAATGTTTATTTAAAAAAGGTCAAATACAGAAGCCAGTTACCTTCATTATTTTCTATAACTAAGTTTTTTTAAATATCATTAAATTCATTACCTGGTTTGTCATATTTACAGCATCTAAGCAGAGATGTTTTTGCTATGATCAAACTTGCAAAGTTACCTGACCATAAGATTTCTATGTGCTTTTTTACACTCCACTTGTTCCACTAGATTTTGAAGTGTTCTGTTCAAGCTTTGTGCTCATTCAGGCAAAAGGGCATTAGTAGGGTCAGGTACTAATGTAGGGTGAGGAGGTTTGGGATACAGGCGGTGTTCCAATTATTCTCAAAGGTGTTTAGACGGTCATTAGAGCTCTAAAGCAGGCTACTCAAGATCTTCACCTTTATCCATGTAAACCATATATTCATGGTTATCTTTCACTCATACATGCTATTCTTTCCTCATACATGAGTTTCTCACAGGAAACAAAATGATCTCACTTCCACACACACCCTATTTGGCAGATTTAACTCCTGCAGACTTTACCTCTTCACAAAGATGGCGATCCAGCTCAAAGGTCGACGTTTTGGCACTATTGGGGAGATCCAGCTCTAATAGCAGAAGGTGCTTGACACGAATCAAAAAGAAGACTAACAGGACACATTTTAGAAGTGCCAGGAATGCTGGGAGCACTGTATTTCTGTGCAAGATATGGATCCAAGCACAGACTTTTCTTTAGCAAAGGAAAGTAAGAAACTAACCAAGGTCAAGACAAGGAGCGCAATCAGAGCAAATCAAGAACTTGGGTGCAAAAGAAAGACACAGCACTGATAGCATGGTAACACCATACACTGCTAAGCCACTAAGGTAAAAAATTTATATAGAATTATGCACACACACACACACACACACACACACACACACACACACACACACACACACACATATATATATATATATATATATATATATATATATATATATATATATATATATATATATATATATATATGAAACTAATCATGGGAGAAAATCATGTTTGTATAAGCACAGGAATTGAGTGGGATAACAGAAAAAGAACTGTAAAATATGTAGGAGGATGCCCTCTGGCAACTTGGTGATGAATTTTCTTGGTGAAATGTGACATTTCCTGTCATTATTTATGTTCCTATCTGCCTACCATATTTTCTGACGATCTTATTTTCAAATTAGTTATTTCAAACCATCTGTCATTTACACTTGCATGTTATTCAACATCTGACTTCCAACACAAAAGTAAAAACATCTCAAAATCCTATTTTACAGTGTTGGACTTCAGTGTGGAAATACTTTGCTTCATTACTGCATTACACAGAAAATCCAAGAACTGAAAACCTGCAATTCCTGTGAATCATATTAAATGATTTCATCTGTGGTAGGAAATTACAACATTTACATTAAAAAGCATATACTATATACATGTAGGTTAATGTTTGTCAATGAGAAAATCGTTTTTTTAAAGCTACCTGTTTACTGTCATAAAATATTTACATATCTGATGCCTTTGCTGTTATAATAAACTACTCTTCTGAGCAGATTTTCCACCAGATTTTGGAGTGTGTTTGTGAAGATTTGTACTCATTCAGCCACAAGAGTGTTATTAAAGTCAGGTACTGATGTGAGGTAAGGTGAGGAGACCTAGGGTGCAGTCAGCATTCCAAATCATTCCAAAGGTGTTCAATAATGTTAAAATCAAAACTCTAAAGCAGGAGATTTCCACTCCAAACCATCTACAGCATATCTTAATGAAGCTGGCTTTGTGCACTGGGGCATTGTCATGCTGGAACAGGTTTGGGTCGCCTAGTTCAATTGAAAGAAAAATCTAATGACACCACATCCAAAGACGTCCTATACAGTTGTGCTTGTTTTTAGCTTTTTGGTAAGTGCATAGGGAAGAACCATATATGGCTGGAAATGTCAGGTGTCCCAGTACTTTTGTCCAGATAATGCAGAGTAAATTGCTATTTTTTTACACATTCATTGCTTCTTGTTTGTGTGTGTGTGTGTGTGTGTGTGTGTGTGTGTGTGTGTGTGTGCGTGCGTGCGTGTGCGTTTGTGTGTGTGTGTCTCATTGAAGGGCACTGCCACATATTTCTGTTGATTACATCCTTCTAGCATCTGATGGTGATTAGATCTATGGCACAGAAGTTTATTATGGTCATTGACTGCGTGTGTGTGTGTGTGTGTGTGTGTGTGTGTGTGTGTGTGTGTGTGTGTGTGTGTGTGTTGGCAAGCTGGCCGAAACCAGTTTAATTATATGCAAAATAACTATAAAATGTAAAATCTATCAAACATTATGATTTGTATTTGGCTAAAATATTGTTTATTCTGGCTAATATGTGTAGCTGGGTTTACACTTTACACAAGACATCACATCACTTTACAGCAGGCATCTATATCCAAATTTACTTACAGAAACATATTGTCAAGCTACTAATTTCCCACAGCTCATTTCCTTTTCTGTAAAACTTCTGACTAATCCTGTCTGCTCCTCCACTCACTATTGTTTTATATCAGAGTGCCATATTTTCAAGGGAACTTGATTAGATTGATTTTTCAGAATTAGCAATTTAATTCCATTCCTTTTTATTTGTATAGCACTTTTAACAATAGACATTGTCCAAAAGCAGCTTTACACAGAAAATGTGGTAAGAAATAATGAATTAGATTCTTTATAGTTCTTTATAGGTGTAAGTCTGCCCCTAAGGACCAAACTGGTGGTGACTGTGGCAAGGAAAACTACCTGAGATGGCATACAGAAGAAACCCTCAGAGAAACCAGACTCATGAGGGAACCCATCTTCACCTTGGTGGCACCGAAAGTCCATTTATTACAGCTAAACAATGTTGAGCTGTGCAGTGATGGTGTAGTCAGTGTAGCAGACTGTCGACATTAACTGCAGTCCAAATCCATCCTCAAAGCTCCTGTTCTTACTCTGTAATTTCATGGATCTCCAGGGGGTTGATCTGAAACATCCCCAGCTGCACAAAGTGGCCTCCAATCGAAGAGAACACCATCCAGAGGCAGACCGGGACGAAGCAGGTGGATCCGAAGAGAAGAGAGGGGCAAGAACAGTGGTCACTGGAACCTCAGGATGTTTAACTCAACTGAGACAGAGAGAGAGAGAGAGAGAGAGAAGAAAGAAGAGAGAGAAGAGGGGTAACAGGGAGAGCAGGATATACAGTAAAACCCCGATGGACGAGCATAATTCGTTCTTGAAAATTGCTCATAGGTCCATTTGCTCATACGTTTGAACAAATTTTCCCCATAGGAATTAATGTAAAAGTGATTTAATCCGAATTTAATTCCGAAACCTCATTCAATCACTTATTTCTGCACTTAAAAAGTATTTGGAGCCAATTTTAACAAAAAAATACACCGCAAATTACCGTAATGTAAACATATTTTAACACTTACCCATGTGGTAGTGGTTAATTGCACGAGGTTGTTTGCTCATTCCTTTGAAATTTGCTCGTGAAATAGGGTAAAATTTTGCGAGCAAGGTTGTTCGTATCTCCGTTTGCTCATACTATTAGTTGCTCGTACAACAGTGATTTACTGTAAATTATTAGGTATCCTTATTGTTATATAAAAGTTAAGGACACTGTGCATTTTGGGACTCCAGCAAGATTCACTATGACAGCATAAATAAAAGGAAGAGCCAGTAGGTATTACAGAAATGAAGGAATCTTTGGGATAAGAGACAGCCCACCACACCACCATCAACAAACCTGAGTCACTGTGTGAGAGTGAGGGGAGAACAGCATACAAATATCTCAGTTCACTGCTCCTTAACCTAAGAAAAATCTACCGATAAATTGCCTGACTAATTTAATATGTTTTCAGCTTCGACTTGAACACTGAGACTCCCAAAAAAAAATTGGAGGGCTGTTTCATAACAGTGGGGCTTTGTAAGAGACAGATCTGACCACTGCTGTAGTCTTCATTATTTTAGATACCAACAAATAACCTGTACCATTTTGGTCTAAGTAGGTGTGGGGTTTATAATAGTACAAAAGTTTGCTGAGACTCTGTAGTATAAGACCATAAGGTGTTTTATACATCAAAAGTAGTATTTTATAATTAATGCAAGATTTAATTGGCAGCAGTGTAGACTGATTAAAACATGGGTGATGTGGTCATATTTTCTAGATCTAGTAAGGAATTGCTGCTGCATTCTGGAATAACTAAAGCTTATTTATACACATATTCGAACACCCAGACAGTAAAGCATTACAGTAGTCTAATTTAGATGCAACAAAAGCATGAAATAGTTTTTCACTTCTACTGTTATTTACATGAGCCTCAAAGGAAAGACTAGAGTCAAAAATCTGATCAAGGTCTTTGTCTGCTGTACACACTGAGAAAAACACAATTTAGAGATGCTACGTAATCGGAAAGTTTACTTCTAGCTGCATGTGGTCTTAGTAAAAGTACCGTCTTAACCGAGTTGGCCAGGAGGAAGTTATCAAGTATCCACTGTCTAATGTCCTTTACCCACTCCTCAACATTGTTCAGCTGATTTCTCTCATCTGGTTTTGCTGAAACATACAACTGGGTATCATCACCATAGTAATGGAAGCTAATACCATGTTTACATATATTTTCATACAGAGGCAGCATATATAAAGAAAAAAACAGTGGACCTAAGACAAATCCTTGCAGAACACCAAACTTTACCTCAGAGAGTGTGGAGAACTTACCATTAACATCAGCAAATTGATAGCAATCAGTCAAATAAGACCTAAGCTAAGTGAGGGCTGTTGAATTTATTCCAACAATATTTTCTAATTTAGCAAGAAGAATATTGTGATCAATGGTGTCAAGAGCTGCACTTAGGTAGAGCAAAACAAGTAAGGAGACACAACCCTAATCAGAGGCCAATAGCAGTTCATTTACCACCATAACCAGGTCTAAATCCTGATTGATACATTTCATAATTATTATCCTTTAGTAGTTCTGAGCTTAATTGCTGTGCTACAACTTTTTCTAGAACCTTGAAGATAAAGTGGAGGTTTGATATTGGCCTATAGTTGGACAGTTGACAAGGGTTAAGGTCAGGTTTCTTAATTAGGGGGTTGATAACTGCCAGTTTAAAAGATTTAGGTACATAACCAGTGCTAATGGAAGAGTTTATTATTTTGAGAACCGGTTTAATTACTTCTGGAATTATCTGTTTAAAGAAACTTGTAGGCATTTCCTATAGTTGGGGAGGATCTCCATCCATGCTATTTGAAATACTGTCAATTTAGTTTGACATCATTTACTAATTTCTAAATGGTCTGTTTTAAGGAAAGTGTATGATCATTATACCATGGTGCTCATTTTTTCCTTTTAGGGGAGCTACATCATCTACAGTGTAACGGAACGTTGATTGTAAGCATTCAGTGGCCCAGTCGAGCGCTGCAGGGTCAGATAGAGATCTAATTAATGTTAATAACTCTGGGAGGTTATTGATAAAACTCGCTATTGTATTTGACGTGAATATACACTTAACACGGTAATGTGGCGAGGTACTTATTCTATTTCTGAGGCAGATTTTAAAAGAGATGAGGTAATGATCTTAAATAGCTTCAGACTGTGGGATTATTACTATATAATGAATCCAAATACAGTGGTACCTTGACCTACGAGTTTAATTAGTTCTGTGGACTAGCTCGTATCTCAATTTGCTCACACATCAAATCAATTTTCCCCATTGAAAATACTTAAAATGGCATTAATCCTTTCCAACCCTCAAAATGCCAACCTATTTTTTGTTTCATGTTATTAAATTAGGAAAATACATTTCTAAACAACAAATCTTGTATAAAAACATAATAGAAAGAGTATGTAAAGATATAATAAGGTTTTATGCAGTGTACTTACCTTGGAGATGAGAGGGTAGAGGAGATAGACGGAGGAGGATGGAAGACTCGTTTTTTGCTATCATTAATGTACACTACGTATCCCTAAACTTTTAATTTTTTACTTTTTCTTTTTTTCTTATCTTAATTTTTTTGTCACAATCTTTGCTTTCTGGATTCGCTTCACCATCCAGCAGCGGCGTCTCGAGCTCATACCTCAATTTTTTGCTTGCTTAACAAAGCAAAAAATTGACCAAGTGACCGCTCGTACCTCAGAAAACTTGTACATTAATTCATTTGTAGGTCAAGGTAACACTGCATTAGTACTGTATTAAATCAAGTGTTTACCACTATAGTGGGTCCTATAACATTTTGATTAATTCCTACTGAATCTAGAATGGACACGACTGCTGTTCTTAAGGATTCTTCCTGATTATCAAAATTATTTCAAAGTCACCAGCAATTAATGCTTTGCCTAAAGAAGTAGCTAGATTTGTGATGAAATCTGCAAATTCAACAAGAAAATCAGCGTAGGGCTCTGGGGGCCTATAAATAATAATTAATAGAGTTGACTGACTAGACTTGCCTTTAGATGCTAAATATTTTATGTTGGTATAAAAAACTTTGAATGTTACATTTGTGATTTTGTTTATTGTGTGATGCTTAGATTATTATAATTAATAGCTGCAACTCCGCCTCTTCTGCCAGGAGGACTCGCTTCAGTTAATGCTAAATATTCGTTTGGTTTAATCCACGTTTCTGTCAAACATATTACAGTAAACTCCTGGTCGGTAATCATTTTGTTTATAGTTAGTGCTCATGACATGAAAGATCTAATATTCAACAATCCTATCTTTAGATCAGAGGTTCAGACTGTGCATTCAGTCTTATTTAATTTAATGTTAATCAAGTAACTTAAACAGATATTCTGAGAAGTGAATGTCCTGGTATACACCTGACCTGTGCTGCTGGTGCCCCGAAAGGCCTAGATAATTTTACGTGCCTCAGAAAAGAGTCTCCAAAAGCCCAAGAGTCTCCAAAGCCCTTTTAGGTTTCTCAGCGGGTGCTGAGAAAAGCAAGAAGCGGAGAGGAATGTTGCTCCCAATGGCAATGCAAAGAGTCATCAACCACTCACTACCTAGGGCATCCAGACTTTCCCCTGCAGAACTTGGACTGCTCTCGCATTTACTAATTCTCTCTAGACTCTGGATAATACTCTTTTAATGCTAGAATCTTTTCCATTAGAGAAACAACTAACTTATACTGACTATACAGACCACACTCAAAACACTGAATGAGCTGGATGCTTGCCATATCAGAGAAATTACGTACTTTAATGTGATTAGTAGTTTGTCTTTACAGTTTCAATGTGAATGGCCTCCACTCCAAAATGCTCTTCTAAAAATATAAAAGATAAACACATTAGATGGGATGTAGAAAACACAGGAAGCCAAAGCGTTAATTTACGATTATTTAAGAGAAGAGAGAGAGAGAAAATTTAAACACCGACACAAACACGAAATCACACGAAAACACAAACAAATAAACAACAGGAAGCTTGGTCACACGGATCAACAGCACCAAAGAGCTGATCATGGTGAACGTGTTCCATTACTTATTGATTATTTATCATTTATTATATATTTAATATAATATTTATTATTTATTTATTCTTTCACTGTAATTTAGTGACCTTGACCATGTCAAAACAGTTGAAAATGAGTAGAGGAAGGTGTGTAATGCATTAAGTGAGCATCCATTACACCCACATATAAACCAACATGGCCGTCCTTTGATCTGTTCTTTTTATCTGTACATCCACTCCCTCTACCCATCTTATTGCAGACACATATTACGCTCTAATTCTGAGAGGTGTCAACCACCCCATCCTTCCAACACAGACACACACTACAGCCACAATGCAAATAACACTGCAGGTTACAGACCATCTCTGAATACTTGCATATACACATGCACCCTTTACAAATTACATTTACAATTGGAAATAACACCATGGGCCCAATCTGCCTCTGCAGGACTTTGAACATGGACGTCTCATCTGTACAATTTATACATAGAGGCACTTTTGTTTCTTGTATTTGTACTATTTGTAATTTCTGTGTCATCTCTTATAATGTATGTCATAGACTGCAGGATGAGTTACAGAGTAAGAATTTCATTGTATGGCTTAACAGAATTCCTGTTTCCTGTACTCTTGGATCATGGAACATAAATAAACAAAAATTTAATTTTAATTTTATGGTGTTTCTGGTTAAAAGGCTACCATAAAGTATACGGATAGAATTGAGCATGTAGTTATAGTTTACACAATTAGACATCTTATTCTGGACAACTTACAAAATGCTGAGTCAAAAAGTGCATTATGGACATGTTACTTCACTAGTTTTTTTGTTAAATTGCTTTTATCTTCATAGCTACTAGAGATTTTTGACTACAAAAGAACAGACAACCTGGGACAAAAAAAAAACCTTTTTGTATATGGGGAGAGCATGTATAAAAGCTTCAAAAAGACTGTAACCAACGTTCTGGGTCAAATCACAAGCTCTGAAGTCGTAAAAAAGCAATGCTTTTCTCTGTGCCAAAGTGTTACCCATTAGGTAGTATTAGCATGTCATAATTAGCCTGTTTATAAACTTACTTAAAGGGGTTTCGGTGCCAAGATTAAGACTCTGTCTTAAATGTAGCATTTTGGGTTTATAGTATGGTGAGTGCCAGTCCAGTGTATTATCTGTCAGCTATTTATTGTAAACAGTCTAGTAAACATGCCAGATTGTGTGTAGCAGCAAGAGGAAATATTCAGAAGCTCAAGAGATTCAGAGATTGGGCATTGATAAGGAGCCTGGCTCATTGCACAATGAAAACTAATGGCTCAAATTCCACTGACATAACATTTCATTTCCAATAATCAGTCACTGTAAAAACCCAAAATATAAAATAAATAAATGTAGTTCAAAAAAATAATTGAAGCCCTACAATTACCTTAATTGTACCTTACATCTGTAGTTGCTTTTGAAACTGTGCCTCATTTTTGTCGAGCTGGGAAACTTCCAAAAATACAGTATAATATAATTTCCAAGACAAACTGCACCATGAGGAATCGATGCACCATGGTTTGTGGCATTTTTTTAGGGAGCAAATTTTCCAGTGCACTGAAGACTCTAAACAATAAAAAAATCCATAAAATGGCCTATTCCTTGATGAGTGTCCTGACTAGTGAACTAGGGAGCTGATTGAGATCCCAAATATTGCCTCTAAAGACAGAAGTGCTCATTAGACATAAAAATATTCGTGGGTGTGTGATTTCATAATGTTCAGGGTCTGATGAGTAACTTAGTCCTCGCACTGTGATCTTCAGTGGCTATACTTGCATGTTCTGTGTTTCATTTTACCACTGAGGGCAGCTCTTCATTTACTATAAACTAAATGTTATGATATAATTGTTTATGGTTTATTATTATTATGCAAATAATGCTAGAAAGTACAAATAATTGTCATGTTTTGTGTGAAAAATATATATATATTTAACTAAAAGAGTGTTCTCTTATTTGTGAAGTTTACCAATTCATGAGAAAAATCCACTATAAATAAAAAAAAATAATAATAATAATTCGGAATATTTCACAGACTTGGGCGGCTCATTTGTTAAGGTTCTGAACTATTGCTTGAATAGTTCAGAGGTCAAATCCCAGCACTACAATGCTGCGACTTTTGAGTTCTTGCATGAATCTCATAATCCTCCAGTGCTCCAGGGCTGCAGCAGATCAGACCGTGTGTCCTGACCCCAGCTCCTTCCACAGTCGACATATGAAAGAAAGCAGTAGAGTGAATTGTTTTGCCACATTTTTTCAGTACAATTAAGCGGTTTTGTAGCCCTTTCCTCACTACTCAAGCACTTTATCTTTGACTTGCTCATTGATCTTTTATTTCTTAACATTTGACTGCATTCCTGGCTGTGTGCTCTCGATTTGCACAGCTTTTCATTCGGTCAACATTCATTTCATTCTTTGTGGTGTAAACCATTGACCGATTTTTTTTGAAAACACCAATGATTTTGACAAAGTTAAACTCCCAACAAAGAAAGATGTTCTCCTTTTCTGTCTAGAAGTTCGGTGGCAATTTGGCTTAGCGTCCCAAAGTAACAAGGAGCCAGCTTTTACTTCTGCAGCCGGACAAGTTGCAATCAATCCAAGTGTTATTTGGGATAAGGAATCTATTCCAACAGTAACATGTAACAGAATAATTCAACTAATTACGCGCTGCCAAGATGAATACATTAGCATAAAGAAAGTTCTAAACAGTAAAACAATAGTTCAAAAAACAAAGGATGATCAACTGACATATTTTACAGAGCAGACCATAAATAGCCTTCTGTAAATGTGCTGACATTTCTGCATGTACTTGTCCCAAGTACAAAAAGGTTCCTGTTCTTAAACACCAGTTTCTTTTTGATCAGAGAGTTCCAAGAATTAGTTGCATCAGCTTAGTTGATTTACCTGTAACAAAACAATTCATTAAAAGGGCTGAACATGCATGTAGGAGGCCTAGACTTCAGAGTTCCCTTTCTAAGTCATCTGATTCAAATGCTTCCTTAATGGCGTTTTCAAATGACAGCCAACACTTCGGTGATGATGAAGAAGGCGTTGAGGACAAAGCCGAGGACAGTTCTGCTTAGGATAAGGTATTCACCAAACCCAGAAAAGAGCACTTGTGGCTGAACCTCAATATATTGGCCACGTCACACCAGCCTCTGGCTCTGCACATGATGAAACCATGGCTTTTTTTGAGTACATCTTGAGCCAAGTCAAAGGTGGCTTCAATGAGATTCATGTTCTTGGTTGTGATGGAACGAACACCATAACTGTTTGGAAGGGTGGTATCCTGCAAAAATTAGAGGAATTAACAAGAAAACCCATGCAATGGGCTGTTTGCCTTTTTGCATTTCAATGAACTGCTGTTCTGAGCTCTCTTCACGCATATTGACGTGCTTGTTTAAGCCCCCATTCTTACACAGGTTCCATAGGTTCAATACTATCTATCTGACTGTGAAAAGCTTCCAGTGGTGTAATTTACACCAATAACATGTGACTTGCCTTATCACAGTCCAGAAGAGCTCAGAAAACTCAGTAAGGACCTGAGGTACTTGTTCCAGATATCTCAGGCCAGGAACTCGGAGCATTCCCGGAAAGGCTTGCCTCCATGATCCCTGGCAAACTAAACAAAGCTTGCTGGTTGACCACTGCAAACAGAATTCTAAGATTATACATTGCAACAAAGAAACCAACCAAGAAATGAATAGAAATAGTGACATTCATACTAACAGTCTATGTGGTGATGCAATACAGGGTCAGGACACAGTCTTCCATTGCTGATAGTCCTTGTCACGGATTTGAGACAATTCATAGGTCTAATAATAATAATAATAATAATAATAATAATAATAATAATAATAATAATAATAAGTTTAATTTATATAGCGCCTTTCCCAAGCTCAAGGACGCTTTACAAGGTACAATAGTTCAATATTTCAAGACAGATGAAATATAATGAACATACATACACATAAACATATTCGTCAGACATTTGCCCAGGACGAAGGATCACATGCAGCTGCATGAGTTAATAACAGAGACAACACAGACACAAAAACATACAGGACAAGAGAAAGAACACTACATAGTACATGAAACATACACCACATTTCAGAAAAATTAAGGACTCCTAACACATATGCATTGAATGATGGTGGAGGTTGAAAAGGTGGGTCTTAAGCCTTGATTTAAATTCAGACAGAGTGGTGATGGTTCTGAGTGCAATGGGTAAGGAGTTCCATAGTGTTGGAGCAATGACAGAAAAGGATCTGCCACCCACAGAGGATAGACGGTATCTAGAAATACATAAAAGTTCAGAATTTGAAGACCGGTGTGATCGTGAAGGAACATAGGATGAGAGAAGATCGGAAAGATGGGGGGGGGAGAGCATTTAGTGCCTTATAAGTGAGCAGTATGATTTTATATTTTATGCAAGATGAGACTGGCAGCCAGTGAAGATCAAATAATATAGGGGTAATGTGGGCAGATTTTTTATTGGAGGTTAACATTCTGGCAGCCGAGTTTTGTCTAGATACTTACCAAGGAAATAACAGGCTGCAGTACATTCATTCAATCAGACGAATGCATTTTTTACATTCCCAGAAAATGTTGTTCTCCCCATGATAACTGATTGTCGACTTGCTGTCCGTCAAGATGCACTAAATAAGATTCTTAGTGCTCTAAAAGATGAAGCAGGGAATCTTCATCACTTTATTCTATATAATATCGTTCCCAGGTTGAATTTTGATGCCAATTGTAGGAGCGCAAAAGGTTCAGGGGAAGGAACCCTCTCAGGACAACGACCAGTTCTAAACAGATCAGTTTATTTGAGCGGTTCACGGGACAATACACACACATCTTACAGACACCATCCAGCTCCCTTATCTCGCTCCTTTTATGTGCTCCCTCCACACTGCAAACAGTGAACACTCATTAGCAAAAACTCCCTCAGGTGTGTCATTCTTACTGCTTTTCTGCCCCTGGCCTTCATTTACAAACCGGCGCTCAGCCTCCTGGCATAAGAGGAAGTCGGCCACAGACATCTGTGCCCCTGGTCTGTGGATCACCTCGAATTTTAAAGGTTAAAGTGCCAGATACTAACGAGTGATCCGCTTGTTGGCATCTTTTATGCGATGGAGCCACTGAAGTGGGCCGACAGATAGTATCGGAGGTTGAGGACTGTTCACTTGACTCTCTATGGTGCTGTACCACCCTACCTGCACCGACAATTTGCGCCTAATGTAGAGCACCTGCTCCACCACCTGGTACAACATGGCCTCCAACCTAATATGGCGCTCTCTTTTTAGTGAGATCGGTCAGTGGGCTGGTGTCGTCCGAATACTTACAGACAAATCCCAGATACTAGCCAGCCAGCCCCAGGAACCATCTCACCTCCATTTTGGTCTTTGGCAGGTTGCAATCACTACCGTTTTAGTAATTTGGGGATGCCCATGACCTAAGTGGAGACCCAGGTACTGTACTTCCAGTGCTGTGAGCCCTGCCTGCCTCAAGGACCACTCTGGACCACTCTGCAGTGTAAATGCCGCTGCCAGACATTTTTAAAATTGTCGCAGCTGCGTGCCCCTACCCTGCAGCGCCAACTGACCGCTTTTACTCCGCACCAAATCACCCACCTGTGGGACATCGGAACCTCGGAAAATGAGTAGTGGGGGGGTGTCTTGCAGTCAAACCATCGGAGTATAAGCCCCCGTCTCCGTAAAAGGGGAATGGGAGAAGAGCGGGAAGTGACAGGTGAACCGAGAGAGAGAGAGAGAGAGAGAGAGAGAAAGCTGGAAGTAGTCGCAGGGGAATCGCCAGCCCCGGGGTATGTAGCCAAGTGGGGACGAATTGCTCCATCACTACAAGGTCAAGAACCTCTTTGGCACTCCTGTCCTCTTCCGGTAGCCACCTCGGCACGCGCCGCGGAGCTGCTGGGTGTACGCAAACTGTCTGTGCTGCTCCAGGGTCCGTCCCACTCGCTGGAGGATCACACGCTTCAGGACGTTGTAATCCAGCATGTGATCGGCAGGTAGTTGCTGGGCAAGCTGGGCTTCACCGGAAAGGAGCGGCAGAAGGCGGAGCATTCGCTCCGAGCCTGACCATTTTCCGGCGATAACCACGCATTCAAACAGTTCCAGGAATGCCTCGCCATCGTCCTTTGGGCCCATCTTGTTGCTTACTTGAAGATTCCATGGCGGTTCGTCCTGCGTTCCGTTCTGGATTTAAGCACCAGTGTAGGAGAGCAGGAGGTTCAGGGGAAGGAGCACTCTCAGGACAATGACAAGTTTTGAACAGATCATGTTATTTGAGTGGTTTACGGGCCTACATACATTTGCACATGCAAACAGCTTGCGGACACTATCCAGCACCCTTCTCTCTCTCCTTTTATGTGCTCCCTCTGCTCACTGCAAACAGAGAACACTCATTAGCAAAAACTCCCTCAGGTGTGTCATTCCTACCGCTTTTCTGCCCCCGGCCTCGCCCCTTATTCACAAACCAACGCTCAGCCACGCTCAGCCCACACCATTGCCAAACCAATGATTACACAGAAATGATTCTTTGGGAAAGCACTGATGTTTCTATCACTGAAAATACAGTATCCCAGTACATGTAAGTGTACTGTTAGTTCTAAGGACGGTATTAAACAAAGAGCTCATTGACAAACTTTTAGTTCCTGACAACACTGTGCCAGAATTGTCCTTTGCCATCTATCCGTGCCACACGGTCGCAGAAGAGCGAGTATGTGGCAGTGATGCTAGGGATGGCATCATAAGATCAACTTTACTTTCTAGGCAAGCTCTGCCTAAATTTCAATAAAAATCCAAATTTGCCAGGTGGGAGAGGAGCTGCACAACCACTTAATTGTACTTAATTTTCAAGTACTTGTAATTTACTGTAATGTACTGTAATTTACAAGTACAGAAGGCCTCCCTGGCCCTCCAGGGGCATATAACTGGCATTTTGAGGCTTAAATGTCAGTTTTCATCTAAAGGGACATCTCCTTACCCAAAAATATGGTTGTTTTAACCAAACTAAAATGAAACGACAATTTGGTATTTTCAGTCAAAATGTAAAAATTTTGAGGCAAAAATCTCACAGAAGATAACCAGTTAAAAAAAATGTATAGCTGTAATGTCCATGTGCTCGGGCCACTTTTGCCGTGTATAACATTTTGCTCCGAAAAAAACAGCAAAACGATGCATCCTAGAATGCAGTCCCACTGGACTGTGCACATCAACACAATAAAGCTGATAGTTCTTTCTTTTATTTAACTGAACAATGAATAATAAGTGAACGTAATGTGATTAATTCTAATTTGGACTGTTGTGTGCTGTGCTTACCGACAAACGTATGAATCTTAATGTAAACATTTCCATGCTTTAATAACTGTTAATTAAATTTTATTGGAACAGAGTGAGCCTTTAACCAACCAATGTTAAGAATAAGTACACTGTAAATAATCGACTGAATTAATGAACAGCAGCACAGCAGTTTTCTTTATACAGTATCCATCCATCCATTCATCTCTGTATTTTTGTCTGTCTACATAACTATCTTTTTGTGTCTGTTTGTGTGTCTGTGTTTCTGAAGATCCATCCATCTTAATGTCTACCACAAAGTAACAGTGGCACTAAAGCTCCAGGTTCATGACTAATGATAAATAGCACTAATCGGATTGTGTGTGCACGCATGGGTGCATGCATGCACATGTATGTGTGTATGTGTGTATGTGTGTGTGTGTGTGTTTTGGCTGCAGTAATGTGATTAGCAGAGTATCCACACTGAAACATGGCCCTTAAAATGGCTGAAAGCAACAGAGCAAAAGCCTTCCATGGTTCAATAAGCTCTTTGTTTTAGTAAACGCACACACAGACACACACACACACACACACACATATATATATATATATATATATATATATATATATATATATATATATATATATATATATATATATATATATATATATATTAGCCCTCTCTTACACACAGGCACACACACACACACACACACACACACACACAAAACACACACAAATTTAAAAGTAAATAAATGTAAAGGAACTAAGAGAAGAGAATTATTAGCGGAGCAGCTGCATGTGCTGTTGCTGTTATGTTGATGTGCTACCTGGCATGATTATCACCTCATACTCAGGCACATAGAGAACAAATCACAGCTTTATATAGCTGTATGATAAATATCAGTGTTCTGTCACACCTAACCAATAAATACACTGTATGCCCAAAAGTATGCAAACACTCGGCCATCACACCCATATGTGGTTTGTCCCCGAACAGAGAAAGTGACTTGAACCTGTTCCAGCATGACAATCCCCCTGTGCAAAAACTGAGCTCCATGCACACACAATGAGGCTAAGGTTGAAGTATCCTGCATAAAATCTTGAATTCATTCCAACTGAGCACCTCTGATATGAAATTAAATACTAACTGTGCTTCAGATCTCCTCACTCAACATCAGTGTTTAATCTCACAGCATAATGCTCTTAACAAAGCACAACAGCGACACCCCAAAATCTAGTTAACAACCTTCGAAAAGAGTGATTCTTATAATAACAGCAAAATGATAGACTGAAATCTTAAATGATGTTGGGTGTGATGTCAGATTGTGAATGTAATTATCCCATAAGAAATAATGGACAACCAATTAATCCGTTCCCGACCTCCACCGATACCCATTTATTAACATTTTTTGCTATGTTTTTAGCAGTATTATTACAGGTTCATAAATAATACTGTATATAATTGTTATGCAGCGTAATGAGCGGAGGCAAAGCCGGAGCACAGTTCGCTTTGGTTTACCGAAACCCGGAGAGTTTAACACAAAAACACACACACGGCAGTCCACAGAATCCCGACAAACGAGAGAGAGATATCCGTGGTACGCCCTGGAGGGGCGAGGTCCATGGGGGGGCGCACGGGAGGAAAAGGTAACCCGGGGTGCACTTTGGAAAGAAAGCGCAGCCGTGGAGAGCGCGTGGAGTCCGGAAAGGAAGAAACGCATAGGAAAACGTGTGACAGGGAAACACAGACAAACATGCACCAAACACCTTCACATACCAACAATAACCGACAAGGAGTGTGGATGAATGAGGGGTTTATATAGGAGCTGGGGATGAGTGAATGATGAGCCCCAGGTGTGCATTGTTGAAGCGGGGGGCTTCAGGGAAAGCGGAGGTTTTGACAGCCGCCGAAGGGGACGTGGCAGATGGATTTCTGACAATAATACAGTAAAAAGTATAAATTAAAAACATTACAAAAGTATCAAAAAAAAAAAATGCTCCACGTAGGTCGGGGTAAAAAAAGGTCGATAAGCAGGCATTTGGTGGTTCAGCGGGCGCAAATTTCGGTCGAAAAACTGTTTGCTAAGCAAAAAGGTTGATGTCCGAGCCGGTCGATAAGCGGGGTACCACTGTACTTTTAATCATAATGCGCATCATTTGAAATAACTGTTCACGAGCTTAAATTCTATAATATAACCACACCCATGTCTTCACTACCCTGTTAGAATAAGTGGTAAATATTATACAAATTTATTTTATTTTGTTTAATTTACTGGTTTTCTACAAAATAGTTAGGCAACTAGTCCTAATTCTCGTCTTAGAAGTATAATAATATGCATATTATTTTAAATAAAATGAATACATTTGGCCAGTGACAAAACACACTACAGAGTGAATGTCAAAAATGAACCTTATATTGATGTCCTTATGTCTTTGAAGCCCTGAGAGGGAGTTTTAGGGGTTATAGCTATTTCACACCTCCTGCCCCTGATTATGGCACATTCCTCACGATTTCAATTCCTTTTCTCTAGTTGCTCCATCACTACTGCATCTACTATTGAATAAGAGACTGGGAATTCACTGAGCGCCTCAGCTTAATCTAAATTAAGCCGTTCCTCCCTGTTGCTTCACCTTTATATTGAGTTTGATTCAATTATAACTTGTAGCTCATTACTAGATTGATTTTGTGAATAACATCAAAAGATGGAGAGAGACAAAGACGGAGAAGGAAGGTTAATTACTGCTGAGGGCAAGCAAGGCAGTCTTTTGAGCTGTGTGATAATTATAGCAGGATTGATTTTGTCGCTATGCTGAATGTTACGGTGAATTCAGGTAATGTGGCACACATTGGCCAGGCTGTATTTATTTCTTGATTTTAGTAGACTACAGACAGGAGGTCTTCCTGAACCTAAAACCTTCCCTATCTTGTTTCACACACAAGGTGAATATGTTTTGCTTTTACAATACTATATACACATATCCCAAAGGTGTTCAGTAGGTTTGAGGTCAAAGCTTTATAGCAGGCCACTTAAGATCTTCCACTCCAACCTATGTAAAGCATATCTTAATAGAGCTGGTTTTGTGCAAAGGTGCATTGACGTGTTTGAACAGGTTTGGGTCTCTTCGAAAAATGCATCAGAAGATGTCATACACAATTATGTGAATTTATCTTTGTGGTTTGGGGAAAACTATATATATATGGCAGGAAAAGTCAGTAGTTCCAATACTTTTGTAATTATAGTATGTAAGGCACTATAAGTGTTAGACAACGCTTTAATTGGAAATTATCCAGTTTACCCTGGGTGAGTTGAGGTGGTAGCTTAGTGGTTAAGGCATTGGATTTTGGATTTGATGGTTATGAGTTGAAATCCTTGCCACACCAAGCTGCTGCTCCTGGGCCCCTGAGTGAGGTCCTAAACCCCTAGCTGCTCCATAGTATGAATGAGATGAATGTAAGTCATCTGGATAAAGCCAAATACTGTAGATAAGCCACATTTAACTTAATACTGTACATAACATATGTATTTTTAGATATTTTAGGATTTTCTATGACATAAGCCTGCAAGTATGGGCAAAGTTTAGGAGTTTCCAAAGTTATTCAGTGTCCTATTTATCAAATCTACTAAGGGAAGCTATAATTTTACACAGAATTCAATATCAAATCTATACTTGTGCATTTAATAAGGACAAACAAATTGACATTTCATTATTTTAAGGTTTTCAGACAGCCTTGTTGTGTCACAATACTTTTTTGATTTGAACAACAACAAAAAAAGTTTAAACCAAATCTGGAGAGCTCCAAGTTATAAAGAAATATTGGCTAGCAGTTGAGGAAAGAGACAAGGGAAAGTTAAAGATTTTAGCAAGTGCACATCAGCATATGAGACTCAAACTGTAATGTAAATTTAATCAGTTCCTTCCCGTCGCTTCAATTAAAACTTGCACTGATTTAACAAATGTCATTTCCAAGAAGAATCCAAGAGAGAGGGATGTTAATTAACATAACAAGATGGAGAAAGAACAATCAAGCTGTGATTTAACCAAATAGATCAATGATCGTTACCATCAGGGCCTCTTATCTCTCTTTTTCTTTAACAATATGTGTTAATCATAGAGCTCATTTTAGACCTTTAATAGAAACAGATGGCTCATTTACCTATCTGACAAATTGCTTTTATTGAGTTTTCTAATTGAGATACATTAAGCTACATTTGAAAAGTTTCATTATTACTTGTTTTTGAAGTGCTTTTTTGTGAACTCTTTATTTTATATATTCATTATGTGTCATGTAACAGACAAAACATCTATAGTCAGAAACAAGGACAAAAGGTCAAGCAATCACCAAAAAGGATATCACTGAACAGGCTAGAATCAAGACAGGGAGATTAAAACAAGTTAATATTAAAGAAACAAAATCCTAATGCAAAGGCCAGGCCTGGCACCAACAGAGACAGGAACAACGGAGCATTTACTTTACTGTTACCAATGGGTTAAGTACATTTTTGTAATGGCTATGGGTGTGTGTGTGTGTGTGTGTGTGTGTGTGTGTGTGTGTGTTGTTTGGTATGCAAAGTAGTGTGCGTCCATGGAGGTCTTGTTTAAAGTCTGTGGTGTTTGCTGGAAAATGGATTTCTGACATTAACCTCATTCAATATAATTAATTTGTCACTAAATTTAGTCTTTAGAAGTTACTAAATTCCTTTTACACAATTATGCAACCTTGAATCATGTTCTGATAAAAAAAATTGTTCAATTGTAAAATAATCTTTGTAACCCACGTTGAAAGACAGATTGGAAAAATGTACCATCTTAATTGCTGACTTTCTACATTACAGAAGAGTGTGGGCTAACAAAAGAGATTGCAAGAGCACATGCGCCTAATCTCAGTGTTGCTTGCCTGTCATTCCTAGGAACACTTTATTATATATTGGCATGCTAAATCCTTCTTCAATAATTCTTATAGTATGTTGTATCAATCCAATGAAGCAAGTCTTTCGCAACTAATTACTTATAAAATAGCTAGGCTTATTTTCCATATTGTCTGGATTTGCTTTGGACCCCTTACTATTAAAACAGTTTTTCAAATAATTAAAAATGTTCATTAAAGTGTGTGTGTGTGTGTGTGTGTGTGTGTGTGTGTGTGTGTGTGTGTGTGTGTGTGTGTGTGTGTCTGTTCTTTCTCGTTTTCAATCTATTTGAACTCAGAAGCTCTCATAACATACAAAAATCTTTCCAAAATAACTGGATTTTTATAAATACACCATTTTCTGTGTAAATGCTCCAATAAAGGGTTTACAAATACATCTATTTGAAAGTCAGCTCTTAGCTCTTGGCGTATTTCTAAAACCGTAAATTGCTCAGGATTATAAATCACAACCCAAAACTATAAAATTACCAAGGCTGTGCTCCCCTGATTGCTTGGTTTCAGCTCCTGGGGATCTTCATTGTGTAGCCTTGCCCAGAGCCATAGAATTAAAACAAACCTATCCCTGAACTCTGCAGTCCACAAACACTTTTCAAACAATTGTGTCAACTTTGATAATGAGCAGAGAAAGTCTAGTACCTTATATAACCAGTCATAAATTGCAATATGCTGAAACCAGGTTGAACACACACACACACACACACACACACACACACACACACACACACACACTTATTATCACTGCTGTATGTATAATACAATATATACTATTAATCTGTTTTACATTTTAATTTTTTTTTCAAGGACGAAGAGAAAGAAGTGAATTAACACTTGTTTCTGTATAATAAAGGATGCTTGTTATAGGAAGAAAAAAAACACAAACGTTGCAAATTTGTACAGCTGTATTTTTTTTTTCCAGCTGACTGCTATAAATTGTTATGAATCTTGTTAAAAAGAAAAATAGGCCAGGGAACTTTATGATAATGCAGTACATACTGTAAAGGAGGTCATGCAGTAAAGTGTTTATTGGTTATAACTGAATTAGCATTGTAAACTTCTCCCAGCTGCTTTCCTCTGGGCTTTTCACAGATTGCTGTCACTGGCTATTTTAGATAATGAAGCACAAATGTCACAAGGATTTTGAAATATAACCTTTGTTCATTATCAGTTGCTTTCAGACGCCTGCTGTATTATACATGTTTCCTTATTTTCTACTCAATCTCTGCTTTGACCACACTATTATTTGTCTTATATGCTATACATACACTCTATGGACAAATGTATTGGACAGCTGACTTTTCCAGCCATACAGTATTTAGTTTTGAAGTGATACCACAAAGTTGGAGACACACAGCTGTATAGGATGTCCCTGGAGGCCATAGCATTACATTTTCTTTTCCGCTATAAAACCCAAGCCTGTTCCAGGATAACAATGCCCATGTGCAAAAAGCCAAATTTATAATGTTTACATGTGTGTGTGTGTGTGTGTGTGTGTGTGTGTGTGTGTGTGTGTGTGTGTGTGTGTCAAGGCATGTCAAGTCAAGTTTATTTCTATAGCGCTTTTCACAACAGACATTGTCTCAAAGCAGCTTTACAGAATTTAACAGGTGTGCATTTATCCCTGATCAGCAGCCGTGGCGACTATGGCAAGGAAAAACTCCCTTAGATGTTATGAGGAAGAAACCTTAAGAGGAACCAGACTTAAAAGGGAACCAATCCTCAGAGTGCAATTATTGTTTTTTAAAAAAAATACAAAAACAAAACAGTAAGTGTAAGAACTAACTCACAAGAGAGAGATCTAACATGAGCACCGGAATGTCAAAATATAAGTAATGTTCTTTCTTCAGTCTTATACAGTCATTTCAAATTTTGGAATCAGGAGCTATTACGCAACTAAAAACAAAACGCTCAACATTTGAGATAATCATAGATTCAACACCAGTTCAATATGAAGTGAAATCCAAATGGCACTGGTACGTCTCTAGATGGTTCAGGATGTTTGCAGGCTTGGCATCTACTTATTTAAAGGTCCACAATTTTTATGAGGTGGGACACAACTGGAGCTGGCGCAACCTCGGGATGCCTCAGGATGGGTAAAGAAAGAGAAGCAGTGGAGAGGAATTAGCATAGCTGCTGTTCATAATAATACCAAGCACAAGGTGATAATGTTGATATTCACAACACCTTACAACATTGTATTATGGACCGTGCAATATAATGGATTGTTCAACTCCTTTTAGTTAAATTAGTTTTATTATCAAGCTACAGATATTATATTTTAGCAGCCCATCTAATAACCAGCTGTCAATGTTCTTATTTATATTCAAATTTCAGAAGAATTTTGCAGATACATATCTTAAATAACCTCTTAGCCAAGTTTTACTCTACTACTAAAATAAGATGGATGTATTCTTTAAGGCTGCATCTACTAGTATAATTATGTTTCTTCCAAATAGTTAGAATCTTGCATTCTAAAAAAGATGGGTTGAACGGATGTGTAATGACATGTGGCAGATGTTTCTTCAAAAGACTTGAGGGAATGTGATCAGACCCAGAGGTCTTCTCCTTCTTTTGCTTAAGAAAATTTTTCATCTCTCTAATAGAACAAGTTTCAACCATATGCACCTATCACCAAAGTGTATATTTTACTTACTTTACCACTTTACTGCTCACAAAACTAGAAAAAAAGAAAAGACAGTCACATAAACTGATACGAAAGTGGGCGTGTGGCTTTAATCTCAAGTTGTATGCATTTGCCAAACTGATGTAGTTCTGAGCATTATGTGCATTTTCTTTCCAACATTAATTGTCTTGTGTTGGCTATAATTAATTTTGTATATTGTGGCAGTGGGGGCGTGGCCGAGCGCCGGATTGTGAATGGAGGGCGAGGCCGGGGACAGAAAAGCGTTAGAATGACACACCTGAGGGAGTTTTTACTAATGATTGTTCTCTGTTGCAGTGAGCGGAGGGAGGACATAAAAGGAGCGAGAGAACGTTGCTGGATGGGGCCTGCGAACTGTGTGAGTGCACGCGTGTGCGTGTGTGTAGTCTGGTGAACGCTTCAATAAACTGATTTCTTCAGAACTGGTCGTTGTCCTGAGAAGTGTTCCTTCCATTGAACCTCTTGCTCTCCCACATATATTTGTATATATTTTTATATTTTATATTTAATGTCGTCATTCAAATACTGACACAAGCAAAAATCTTTAGGTGAGTGTTCTAAAAACAAAAGTACTTCACAAGAAGTTATTAGAGTCAGTTTGACACTGTTTAAAATACAAAAATAAAACTGTGAAAGCTAAATTTAGGTTTTATTAAAAATATCTAGGTTTCCCAAACCTGTTCCTGCATGACAATGCTGGTGCCTTTTCACAAAATGAGCTCCATGAAGATATGTTTGCATAGGTTGGAGTGGAAGATCTTGTGTGACCTGCTTTAGAGCCCTGACCTCAACCTTACAGAACACCTTTGGGATGAATTGGAACTCTGACTGCACTCTAGGCCTCCTCACCTCACCTATATCAGTACTGACTCTTGTAGCTAAATAAGCACAAATCCCCACAAGCACTTTCCTAAATCTAAATTTGAAATGGGATGTTCTAAAGCACAGAAATCTTATGGTCAGGTGTCAAACTTTTCTCTATATATTTTAATTAAAATATGATTGGTTAAATTTACAAAGATTTTATATGTGAAAAACTTTGCCATGCTTTTTTGTGTATATGCAGCCCAGTGTCAAATCATTTTTTGATATTGTCACGAAATGTCATATGTTGTTTTGTGTTCATAGACATGAATTTCCCTCTTTTTTTGTGTTACTAAGAACGACTTTTTATGTAATGTATTTCAGTGGGAAGTCTTTTTAGTGCCTCTGCCAAAGTTTTCTTTCTGCCACTGGATACCACAGACGCTGTAATGTTTTTTCTCTCTTTGCTATTGATTTTTTAATCTTTAATCACTATTACTCAACATTTAAGCAGGAGATTTTATTCTTGTTTTTATGGCTTTATATTCGGTAAGCTACTCGCTATTATAAACCATAGTCAGGGGTTCCTTATAGTCAAAATACAGTAAATATATTCTGCCAGTTAATTAAGGAGACTACGTTAATTAGAGACACACATTTATGACAGTATAACTTTAACCATATATTTTCTGCCTTATTTTCTGATAAAATGGGGAAAATATTACCTTTGGCAGTTCTGTTAGCATTACCCATGATCCTCTGCCTCCGTTGCTTTGGAGATGGAGCCAGGAGCAGGCAGTCATGCTGTGTGACTCGAAAAAATTAAGAAATTCGTGTCCATGCACACTAATCAATAGATTAAAGTCGGTAACTATATCAACAAATGCCATGAGACTGTGTTGGAATATGTTTCACCAATATTTCTTTAAGTCTACTGAAAGAACAAACAAAGAATTATGTACCGTACGTAATTTATCACCTTATTACCTTATCATATTATACTTCTGTAACATCATCTACATTTACATAACTCGAATCCTTCTTCTCCATTATCATGTTCTTTGCAAACAAAATCTCACTCGCAATGTTTGTTGCATCCTTCTAAAATACACCCACTGAAAGTGTATCATTTGCATTTAGTCATTTTGCATCTGTTTCCCTAATTGCCATGCTTTTGTATGCACTTGAAAATAAACTCGGTGCCTCGTTTCTCTTTCTGCATCTTTAATTGTCACCCAGGGCTTTTTAGCAGTTGATATGAATTGAGTTGTTGGTTAATTAGTGCATTTTGTACTATGTACAATATTCAGTTACTCACTAAACACATAAACTACTAGTAACTATGTTAGCAGCACTGCTGTGCTGTCAGTCACATCAATTTTATTCTGACAATGATAGTCCTACAATGGTCTATTTATGCCAGACAGATTCAAACTCTTTTCCATCAGAAATGTCTCATCCTCAACATCATGCACTCCTCACCCACTCTTTGAATGTCTTTGCTTTATGTAGACAGAAGACAGAAAGAGACCATCTTGTCCACTTAGAAAGATTGATAGAGTGTCTAGAACTATTCAACACTGAAGTTTTTTTTGCTAAGAATATCATACTTAATTCATGTAAACTCCAGCTGCCTGATGTGAAGTGTATGCCAGATCCTGACACACATCTCCTGCTATGGCTCCACTAACCTCCCGATCTGCCTCACTCATCCTTTGTTATTTTGCCCTGAATTTGTGACTCACCTTCTTTTGTTGTTTCAAAGTAGGTTTCTTCCTCATATCGACACAGCGGGTTTTCCTTGCCAGTGTTGTCCCTGGCTCAGTCATTAGAAATCTAAATGTACTGCTACATCACAACGTAGAAAAAGAAAAGACAGTGGTAGGATATCGCAAATCGGTTCTCATAAAATGACATTTTACTATTTTACCAATTTATTGTGTCAATACAGCGGCCATGTAATAATTAGGAAAACGTACGTAAGTACAGACATTTTTTCGCTAAAAGGTGCAAAAGTAGAAACAAAAAACATAATAAAACAAAAACTTCAAACATTCATACAAACAAAGACCATTCATACAAAAAAAGAAAATGTTCCAGACCTTATTATGATCTTATAACTACTAATTCATTAAAATCAGGTGAAAAGGACCAGGTGTAAATTTATTGTCATAGGATCCAGACATGGAAGTGCAGTGGTTGATAGATAACAGTCGATTTCAGAGGTTATAAACACTTGGGTATTGCCTGTGTATTGTGTGTTTTATTAATAAGTAATTATTTATTAAGGTGTTTGCTGAATATGCTGTTTTATTAGCACTGACTTAGTACATTAACCCTCATTAAGCTTTTTTATATAAGGTTTTATATGAGGGAGAAAACGCTTAATAAAAAAAATATTGTCTTTCCCCTTAGAATGCGACACTTCATTTTCTTCACACTAGAATATATATGTTGATAATATTTTTTTACTGTACTCTATTTATTATGCTTGAGCACATTCTCTGTTTGTTGTTACACTGTGTGTAGCTTAAAAAAGACAAAAATATTTATTCACATGGGTATTATGTAGGGCTGAAACTACTTATCGATAAAATCAATGATAATCAATAATGAAATTCGTTGTCAACAAATGCCGTTATTGATTAGTTGGGCTGCTCAAGTAACAGGTTAGTGTGACGGTAAGGTAACACAGCCGTCTGCGAAAATGTCATTTTAAATTAAACGCAAGGCATGGAAACATTTTATAGTAAACACAACAAAATAAAAGTGTACCTGGAAGTTATGCAAATCTGAATATGTGTGGGGTGGAAGTACCAAAGTGATGCACGAGCACATGAAAAGAAAACACACTGGTGTCATGGATGACGGTAAGCAAAAAAAAATGGTGTAGTTTAATGAAGTGCTATTGTGTAAACTGTTTGTTTGCTAACTTCAGGACAGGCGCACCGGATCTGTTTTACCATCACTCACCAATCAGTTCGATCACGACAAAGTGATGGATTCAGTCGAATTGCAAAGTACACTTCTACACATAAATCCCCTGAATTAGGGTTTTCAAGTTATAATTAGCAAAACATCTCATTTGTATTTTCTTTTGTTGTTAAATCTGATAAAAAATCATTGTCTAATTAATCGATTATCAAAATAACCGTTAGTTGCAGCCCTATGATTATGTATGTGATAAATTGACAACCTTTCACCTTGATAGTATTCATGAAATTCTCAATCATACTTTTGGTACATTAGCCACATTAAGTATCATAGAATGTCCCTACTGTGGTCATAATGAAAAAAAGAAACACAGTATATAAAGTCTTGCTCTTAAAAATAAAAAGAAAAGAAAACAATTTCTTTGTTTGGAGGAAAACTGATTCTCAGGAGGAAAAAACACACGTTCAGCTTTGCTTTGTTGTTTCAGTAAGTGCTTGCCCTGTAAATCTTATCAAATGTTTACACAATCATCAAAAGCGTTGCTACGAGGCAGGTGGGACAGCAAGAGGTTTTCTATAAAGTTATTCGTGGGAAACAGGAGCTTCGTAGGCGTCTCCTGAAACACTACTGAGAATGCCAGGTCAGCATTTGGAAGCTTTGTAAATCTATCATTAGAATCACCCAAGGGTAAAAATATAGAGGCACTGTTCATCTCTCTCTCTCTCTCTCTCTCTCTCTCTCTCTCTGCATGAAATATGCAATATACATATTATATGGATATTTTTATAAACTGAAGTTTGCATTCATGATAAAATTTTGTTATTTATATATTAACCAGACAGCACTTTCCCAGTAATGTTATAAAATATTGCTGGTGTTGTGAAACAATTCATATCTTGAATTTGGTGTAGAGGAAGGGGGCCAGTAGTTTTGCTCATGTCTGATATTACTGCTAATGTGATGCTAATGTGCATAATGTATACTGTAAACTAAGATGTTATTGCTTCTGTTTTATCATGAATATTAATAGGATTGCAAATGTTTTCAATTGCAATGTTCTACTTACAGCAGTCATGCCAGTGAAATCTATACACCCTCTGTCCAAGCCATGCTGTACAGTAAATCAATAAGAATCCTTCTGGCCAATCAGAATTAAGCATAAAATGTGCTGTGGGAAAAAAAAAAACAGGTTAAGCTCAGATGAATGGAAAGACATGAAGAGTGACAGAGAAAAAGTGAGATAGATATGCACATCAAGGGCCTGCATCAAATGCTCAGTCATAAATAGATTATAAATAGAAATATAAATTACAGCGCCTGTCATAAGTTTGGAAACACCTAGTCTGTTATTGTTTTTCAAAGACAAATTTGTGTTCCTTTTGTTTATATGCAACAAACTAGATAATTTAATTGGTATGAAACATTACTTTGACCAAAAAAAAATAGAAATGTACTGTAAAGATGTTAAACTTTCATTGAATGACAGCTTTACACACTCTAAACATTCAGCTGAAATACTTTGCCATGCCTCTTAAAATTGAATACAATTTGTGTGGATATTTCTTTCTGATCTTGCGATCCAATTAATTCTAGAGCAGTTCAATAGAATTTTGGTGCTGTGACTGGGCAGGCGATTACATGATATGTAACACTCCAGCCAACTGTTCTCTAAATAAAGCTTGGATGTAGCCTTCATTGTCTTGTTTAATTGTGAAGTTGGTTCCAATGAGCCACAGTTCAGACACTGATTTATGCAATGGTAGCCATGTTGGTTTAGTATTCCTTTAACTGGAATAGGTCTACAACCTTCATTGGTTCAAAATAACCCCAAACTATTAAACTTTCACCTCCATGTTTGTCTGTGGGGGTCTGTGAAGCAGTCTGCTACAGTAACATCTCTCCTGTTCACCATCTTACATAGGATCTTCTGTTAGAGCCAGAAATTCACATTTGGACTCATAATGTATGTTGAAAGAACATTCTCCCAGCCACTCACATTGATGTAGTTTGTTGCATATAAACAAAAGGAATGTTTCTATGCCTTAAATACAATAAATGACTCTATATAAAGATCAACTATTACATCTGGTCTTTCAGAATGTACAAATCATTTTTCTGCCTCTGTGAGTGAGTTTCACTTTTTTTCACTTCCTAATAAGGAGCTTAATGTAGTTTTCATTTTATTGGCAAAAAGATTCTCCACATATTCACCTGAAATGTTTACTGTAGGAGGTTGCTAAAAACAGGAGCGGGATCGTTGATGATGAAATAAATGTCTTTCATTTTTTTGCACTAACCTAAAGCAAGCCTCAAAGTCTGCCTACATTATTCACAACTTCACCTGTGCATCTGTCAGCCATAACTGTATAGTACTGATAGTGTAAAAACAAAATACAGTCCAATAGAGTACATTACAGTACAGTAAAGCTTTCCCTACTAATAATGTACATCAGGAATGTGGCTCAAGGCATGTCAAAGGCACACTTTTGCTTTAACAAATAAGTTGTTGGTGATTAGTCTTAACAGTATTTCGTGACATGCTGGATGTGTTATTCTAGGTAACTGGAACATCTCAGAATATTGCATACTGTCCAACATCCCAGGAGGCACAGAGGTCATGTTGGCTCGAGGTATTCCACATCTCATTACAAAATATTCCCAGTCTCCAGACATAGCCATGACAGAGACATCAGGCTACCTGCCTACAGAGTTTTTCTTATAAACTGACCACCAACACCAAAAAAAATGTTTTTATATTTCTTTCATTGGGTGAAACTATTCAGACATTACACTATAAACTAACAAAACCCCCAAAAAGAGCTGGCAGTTCCAACAAACCAAGTGAAAGTGTTTTTGCTAAGCTTATTATTTAAATAATAATTCAGTATTGTTTTTCAGTCATATCAATGTATATTATTTTTGGATTGGCATAAATAAGAATCAGTGACATTAGAAAGCACTGAAAGTGATGATCTTATCTAATCTCATCTGCATAAAGCTGTATAGTGCAGAGACAGTAGCTTTCTAGTCAGTGCTTTAGGCATCAATCATTGTGGCAGGCAAACAATCGGAATAGCAGTTGTAGTTTTTTATTATTTTAAATTTCCATTCTATGCTATGTTGAATATGAAAAAAGAGACACTCTGTAATGTCTTTTGGATAAAGGTGTAAATTAAATGAGTCTGACATCACACTATGGCATTTGGATGTCGTTTGGATTAGTTGTACTGTAATTGACACTTTGAACAAGCTGATGTACCAAAAAAGTGAGAAGATGATGATGTTTTTATAGAGAGCAGATTGTTATAAATCATCAAAAAACATGCACAGTATTTAAGTGATGTTAGTTTTTTTGGGAATCTAAACAGAATATAGCTATCGTTATATATCTATATAAAATATAATGCATGATATAATGCATATTTTTTATATCCTTGTTTTATAGAGCAGTTATTACACTCTAATAACTAAGAATTAGACTACTTTCCTATCGTACAGTCCTTGATATATATATATATTATATCTGAGGTTACATATCAAAGTTTAATGCAAATATGTATTTTTGTCGGCTATTGATAATACTGTTGAAAATGTAGCATACAGCCGTCAAGATTTTTGAAAAACTTTTACAAGAACTGTACCTGACAAAAAACATTGTTCTAAAAATACAACTGTATTTCCATGGTATGCCTGAACATTAGACACACAGCAATTTCACGTACAGCACTGTAACACCTCTTATCCACTATCTGTTAACTGTTCACTGAGCATGACAGTGAAACGTGGTAATGAAGGTGAAATTATGTACATTTTTCAAGCAAGAAAAGCAAACTAAAGAACACTATGTTTTAGCTTGTAAGTTATATATGTTATATAATGTGGCAGAAAGACAATAAAATATAAAACATAAAATAATGCAGTTGCTAGTTAATTAGGAAGAAATTGTATGAATTTGTGAGAGACTTGTATGAATTTGTGACCCATCCCACAGTTGGTGGTGCTAGATGGGCTGGTTTGAGTATTTCATACAAAACAATCCATGTTCCACTTGCAGACCCGGTTCTCAGCCAACACTTGGCTGGCAAACAGAGGCTTGATTTAAAGAATCCACAGCCCTGAAAAACAACTGGTAAAGAAATGGATGTTCATGCAGTAGCTCGAAATCAACAATGTTGTTCATATAACTCTTCCTCATGACACTACATTTTCCCTTCCCTTCACTCCAACCTGTACCTCCTGACATAACTGATTCTGGGTTCCAATCTATTAAGTCTATTAAGGTTTTAGGTCCAGGGTGGAGGCAGATGTGAAATCATTTACTCTGTGGTAGAAACATGTGGATTTGCTCGAAAACTGACACAGGCCAATATCTTGAATATTGCACCATCATGTTAATATTTAATCTAATGTTTTTGCTATACTACTACTGCAATACTGGTTGGACACTAAGTGCATTTCAATGTCTCTGTTCTTGTTCTATGATACTGACAATAATGTTGGGTCAGGGTGAGGACAAATTGCTCTGTCCTGGAACCACTTACTCTTGAGACATAAGAATCTTTTGAGAACTGGCACAGGACAAGAATCAGCACCAAAGCCTTGAATCTGAAACTGCTGATAGCTTGAGATTTTTTACACAAATAATAATCTCTAGAGTCTACAAAAAACTGTGAGGGAAAAAACAACATTAGATTTGGAATAAAATGGAAACCTGCTTGATCAGAGGGCGCGAGATTCAAGCTGACAGGAAGTCTATACTAACTCAAATAACTATTATTTACAGCGATCCTGAGCAAAACACACACCATTCTAAAATTTTAGGTGAATGTGCTACATCAGCAGAAGAGTTTTACACCTGTCAGTTTAGAAAACAGTCTACACTGTCAACATGTTTTTGTTTGACTGGACAGGAGAAAATCTGAAAATTAGACTGGGTGATGCTTTAGCCCATTTAAGTGAGTTTGTCTTCATTGTAGCTTATTACAGCATTTAAAGCAGTTGTTGCAATCATTTGATAGACAATGCACATCTGCAATGTGTGTATCAACTCCATCATATGTATTATACTGTTTACATCTACATGATTGTACTGCACTATAATTTGTATTTATTTCATTTAACCTCATTTCTATTTGCAGTACTGCTATGCCTCATGGTGTTTACCATTACCCATGTAGTGTAATCTTAAATATTGCACCATACCCTTCCTACTTCATGCAATTCAACTGCTGTACTGCAACTGCATTACTGGTTGGCACTTTATTGTCTTTGTTCTTGTACTCTGACATTGACAATAAAGTTGAGTTTAAACTAACTGTAACGTAATAAATGGAAAGAACCTCTGCTGTTGAATAAATGACTGACCTGAAAAAGGATTCATGTTAATGGACACTTTAATAATGGTATAAATGTGGCATGCTGAAATATCAATGTAACCTTTTCTTTTCTCACTCAGGTTGATAGATAATGAGCTAGAACTCCGAAAACCATGGTGAATGAAAAACACTAGTTTTGTCATTGCCTGCAATTTCCTCCTGTCCAGCCTTTCTTGTTTTTTGATTGTTGCTGGTGATTTGAATTTGGATTGTGTGTCTACTGAACCTGACTCCCATGTTCCTGGATTTGGATTACAGATTTACCTGCAAAAACTGATTTTCTGTTTTTTGGATTTGGATTATGATTTACCTCTCCTGAGCCTGACTGCCCATATTTTGGCCTCGGCTATGGATGTGGGCCAAGATTTTTCAGATGTGCACAAATAAAGAGACCCAGATCTTACATTCTTTTGTTGTTTGTTCTTTTTTACTTTTTTTATTAAAAATATAAGTAAACAAATATAAAAGACGAAATTTAAACAACACACATTTATTTACGACATCCTTTCTTTACTCAGGTATGAAAAAATTTAAATAAACTCCACCGAATAAGTATTCTTAATTACTAAACATTTGTTTACTGATGCACCAAGTCTGAAATCAACCACCAAAATCTGCCATGATGCTCACATCTTGGAAACAAAGCAAAGGTTCCATTTGGTGTCCTGATGATTTGCGTAATTTATAACACCATAATTACTTTAAAAACATTTACAATAATATTTTGTTTTATTCCCTTTATGCGTTTGTTTTTACTGATAATAAATATACATTTCCATAAAGCATTCAACGTTCTGTTGTGCAATAAAAAAAAAACACGCATGCTATATTATTTTTATTATTCTGATTCTATACTTTTTTGTGCAATAATACTCTATTTATTTTCTTTATTTTAAAAAATGTGCAATCTTTTAGTGTTTTTTATTTATTTATTTATTTTTATTTTTATGTGCAACTGGAAGCTTCTGTCACCAAAACAAATTCCTTGTAAATGCAAACCTACTTGGCAATAAAGGTACATTTTATACAGAAAAAGGTGTGATGAATCCCAATTAAATATATTTAAATTGACATAATCTTATGAGGTCAGGCTATTCTTTAGAAGTCATAATGTGAATAAAGGTATATTGCTATTTTTCCATCTTTTCACTGAGTAAAAGACATCAAACTCTAAGAAAAAGAAAAATGTTTTCTGCATTTCCAGCTCCTGTGTCATCTATTTTAGTGGTAGAATTCACACATAAAGTGACTCAGATTGTTTTCTGGGTTTTTTGCTATGTTATCTGTTGTTGCTGAACATGAGCAGTTGACTCCACAGATTGGGTGTTGATTTGACTCAGTGTCAGCATTGGTATTGCCATTCTGTTGGTATCTTAGAGAGTAAACATTACATTCTTAATATGGTCAATGCCAAAGCAGTAAGTAAATAGTTTGAGGCCTGTCTTCAGATTTCTGCAACATGGATTAAGCAATCAATCTGTTGTTGAAAAGCACTGTAAAACAAAAAAGTCTAACTCAAGACTAAGAACTGTTCACAGTGCATCTGTCAACTTTTAACCAACTAATATTACTACTATACATAAATCCTAGCTAGTAGTTTTGATAACAGTGGATATCACATACTCTGAGCAGATAATGCTAAGAACTGTGTCAAACATTATCCAGCTCCAGCCTTAGTATTGCAATCTGATGTGAGTAAAATCTAACTAATGTACTAAACTTGGCAGTGTGCAGTGCACGGTACAGCATGGGAAAACCACTCACTCGTACCAACAGATGGATGGGGATGTGGAATACTCTGGGCAAATAATGCAGAGGGGAAAACCTGACCCAGCAGCCAAGAGAATGAGGTTTTTGAATAGAGAGAATCGACTTCAATCCTGGTTTAGTGAGTTAATGTAATCCAGCAGGCTCTGTAGTGATAACATATGGCATTGTGAGCAAGATCCATTCACCCAGGCAAGTGGAATGTATACTCAGGTGGCCATTTTTGTTGTGGGGTAAATGGAAAGTGTTTACTGCTAAAGAACAACAACACTGACCTGTTAATTATGCTAACTAGCAAACAGTGTAGTGAGTGGTAGCTAATAAAATGGGTGATACTAACAACATGAAGCTGGAGGGTGGCACAATTTTTTACTATTTCTTTAGAAAAGTTATATTTTCTTTAAGAAATCACTCACTGTGGCAAAATAGATAAATCACCAGCTCTTTTCCCTTGAGGGGTAACCTGTAGCAGTTGACATTAGCAACAAATAAAATCAAATTGAATTATACAGATTATATATATATTTTTTTACTTATTAGCAATGTAGAAAAATATTTTACAAATATTCTATGATAATTCTACTCTTGTTTTTCCAGGGGTTTCCGGATGTTTCCAGCATATTAAATGAGAAATTAAGATAAAATAATTTTTCAAATTCAAAAGGTATAGTATAAAACAAATTATAAATGAAACGATTAAATGCTGGACACACAACTTTCTCACACTTTTTGTCTTCATTCTTTGTTACCTGCTCACTGAGCATAACTGGAAAAGGCCTTTATTTGTGTTCGGTTATGTAAGTTCTGCTTCACTGGAACCAGTCATGTGAATGCCTTTGCCTTGTTACTGTGTCATGTCCTCTGAAGTGTGAATGTATTCTGATCTGCTTTCATCTTTAACGTTCAACACTTTCAATCAAAGACGTGGTGCTCGAATCGGGAAACTCAAAGTCTGACCTAATCACTCAATACAAACTTGGCAGAGGGAAAAACAAACAAAAGACACACATATGTTTCTGATCTCACACAAAACACACACACACACACACACACACACACACACACACACACACAGAGATAGATAGATAACAGTCTTTTTTTGATAGCATGCAAGGAGCCATGTCCTTATATACACTTGTACTCCTCGTGAAAGTTTGTATGTTTAAGGTACATCAAATATTGAAACAAACAAATCAATGACACGACAAAGGCAAGCTAAAAAAAAAAACACAACACAAGCACACAACAATCGTTGCTATAAAACTGTAAAACCATGACAATGATTACAACCTTTAGAGCAAATTATGTGGTGTATTGAGGTGGTCTGAAAAAAAACAATTAAATGAGTTCTGGCATACAGGTAAAAAATTGGAATGGAGAAGGAGTGTGCTGGTACTTTTTTTAAGAAAAAGGGAGATGTGCAGACCTGCAGTAACTACAGGGAAATGGGAAAGAGTAGTGGAAACTAGGCTGAGAGAAGAGGTGACCATCTGTGAGCAGCAGTATGGTTTCATACCAAGGAAGATAACAACGGACACATTATTTGCTTTAAGAATGTTTATAGAGAAGTATAGAGAAAGTCAGAAGGAGTTCCATTGTGTATTGTATTAGGAAGTCAGGTGTGGCAGAGAAGTATGTGAGGGTGGCGCAGGGCATGTTTGAGGACAATGTGACAGCAGTGAAGTGTGCAGTAGGAATGACAAACTGGTTTAAGTGGAGGTTAAATTGCATCAAGGATCAGCTCTGAGCCCATTCCTGTTTGCAGTGGTGATGGACAGGTTGACGGACCTGAAAAGTCAGGTGTACATATAGTGTAGTTTTGACCTATGCAAAAGTAAGGCATGTTAAGGATTACTAAATATAGAATGAGTGTAATGAATAAAGGCTGGTATAAAGATTGCCAGCTGATATATTCAATACATTTGTATTTGTATTGTATTTGTATAATCGGTGTCTTTAAAATGCAGTTGTAGCAGTAGAGGCGTGGTCAAGCACTGGCAGTGAGGAAAAAAACGAGTCATGGAGAATGAGCAGGTAGCAAGTGATTGTCCACACTTGGTGTGGTTTATGGCACCATATTTATCTTTTTTGTCCATCTTCAATAGGCTGTCAGAAGCCACAAGCGCCCTGTATTGGTCCTGCAATTGATTTTAATTCATTTGTGTGTGTGTGTGTGTGTGTGTGTGTGTGTGTGTGTGTGTGTGTGTGTGTGCAAGCTTAAGAGTACCATTATACTTCTGAAAAGCACCCATTAATAAAGAAAAAGAGTTCTGCTCACTGTATCCCTTGTCTCCTGTGTGCTCATTCTCTACACCATCAAACTGAACTGTCACAGCAGGTTTCAAAATGCTATAGTTTTGCTTATGATTGAAATGCATGCAAAAAATTTATAATCTTGTAAAATATGTTGTTTTTTCAGTATGCCTCAAATATAGTATATAAACATTTACATTTATGCTATTTAGTGATGATTTACAGGTGTGTTTAAAGTCTCAGCGAGAAAACTACAATCTGATACTGGTGCACTAATTCAGAGACTGGGAATACTGCAAGTATTAAAATGATAATGGAGAGTAAAATAAATAAATAAATACAACAATAATAAAATTAAAGACACTTCAGAGCTTTTACTCAGTTACTCAGCTGTTTGAATAACAAGGAGAAGTTTATTCCACCTTGTAGGTTCCCTGTACCCTGAGATATAAGTTCTTTAAGATGTGGCTGCGTTTTTGGCTTCTTTACAAAGCATCAGTATAAAAGAAAAACCCTTTGAGAAGCTACAAGAAGCCAGTGAAGGAAGCATAAATTTGGGTGGTTTAAAAAAAAAAAGTTGCGAGGCTGCATTTTGGAGTAGTTACCAAGGTCAAATTTATGTATATATGTATATGTATATGTATATGTATATGTATATGTACACATACATATGTATATACAGTATACATTATGATATTCCAGTGCCATGTGGTTATGAAGGTCACCAAAATGCATAGACAGATACATAATGACACAATTTTAGACACCCAGAGCATCTAACCAAGGTGTGAACCTTACCCCTGACACACACCCACACGACTGAGTGATTAAGTGCATTTGGCATAAGTGACATTAATGAGCTGAATGTGTTTGTTCTTGAGCAGAAGGGCAGACAGATGACAGGAAAGGCAGCAGAGCTTGAATAATGACTTTGCTAAAAAAAAAAATCATTATATCATTACTGAATTACAGTACTGCTATGTGTGTGTGTGTCTCTGTGTGTCTCTGTGTGTGTGTGTGTGTGTGTGTGTGTGTGTGTGTGTGTGTGTGTGTGTGCTGATACAGTGTTGGGCAGTAACGCAGTTACTTTTGACAGTAACTAATACTGTAACGCATTACTTTTTAAATAAAGTAACTCTGTTACCGTTACTGTATGGTCCGTTGTCCTTTTTTAAATTAATTAATTTTGGCTGAAGTGTAGCCTACAGTCTAAACTGTTTACAGCAGAGATGATTGGAGGATGAGAACCACTGTAAACACGAAGAAGACGCACTGTGGGCGTGTCTCCGTTTATTCAGGTCTGTGCGGCAGTAATGGCGAGTCGATGCGATAGCAAGACGAGTTTCTCAAAGTGGAAATATGCTCATTATTTCACTTTAGTTAAGCATAAACAGCTTTTAGTCAAATGTAAGCTGTGTCTTTCTGGTTCGAAGGTCGTATCTACTGCAAAAAACAGCAACTCCAATCTGCTGAAGCTCTTCCAGAAACTCCATGCCTCAACAAAGCTAGAAGCTAACCTGGTGTTATGTTGTACAATGTTGATAGTTTTCATACTTAAGCTGTGAAAGGAACATTTTTAAGGGCTTAACAACAGCTTTAATGATGATTTCTTTAAAAAATTAACTAAATAGTTACTTTTAACAGTAACGCATTACTTTTTGGTGTAAGTAATCAATACAATTAATTGAGTTAATTGAATGAAGTAACGAGTAACTGTAACTAGTTACTATTTCATACTAACTAGCACAACACTGGGCTGATATGTGATTTTCATACCATATGGTCACGCGCACACACACACACACACACACACACACACACACACACACACACATATATATATATATATATATATATATATATATATATATATATATATATATATATATATATATATATATATATATATATATACTATATATGCAGTATATATCAGACATAAACTTATCATATCACACCTGAATTGCTTGTGTGCAAATGCTTCGTTTTCATTTTCATTTTTTGTATTTCACACACATGCGCTGCCTCTGGATTTTCCTCACGTCTGCTAATCTTCATTTCTGAACTCAGAGATTGGCTAGAGTGGATCTCTTTAATGTGTACATCTCCATCCCAAACCAAAGCATCTTCTAAGATCATGAAGAGTAGTAATAATAATAAAGAAAGCTATAATGATGCTGCCTTCATTCATACATATTCAGTATATGCTTTATCCTGGTCAGACATGTGGTGGTATCAAAACGTTTACAGACTAGCACACCACAAATCCGGTCGCCTTTGCCGAATGTCCTCGCTCAGACACCTTAAAACCTGGCAATAGAACTCACTATTGACGGTTTGAGCCCTGGGGATGAATTCTCGTTGCACAATGCTGCAAATGTCTAAAAAGGCGATAAGCATGCACTTGGTCGAGCTGCAGACCTGCCTCACCTTTTTTGTTCGTATATGATGGGCTCTTCCACTATGAAAACTGTTCCTTAGTCTCAGGGTCGTACCCATACAACCAGGTTTTCTCACCAGTAATGATCTTTTACATTAAGGACAAGTCATTCTTGGCACGTTGACAGAGTTCTTGGCAGACTTGAAGTTGTTTCTACTCCTGGGTCGAACTTAAAGATATTTCTGGACTGTTCTTTATGGAACACCAACAATAGGAGCAGGGATGTGGATCGTTTTCCTACGACATTTTCAGGGGTTGAGCTTGTTGAAGGTCTTCCTGACCTTAATTCAATAATTTTCTTCTGCACGTCAAGTGTGCATGCCACTCAAACACTTCCAACAACTCATTGCAGCTTCACTGTAAACTTGCTAAATGATGTCAAACGTAGATGTGGCAGATTTGCCAAGTCTTACGCAGAATTGTAAGTTTGCTCTTTGCTATGCCTTGCTGTCCACGATGAAATTGCAGATGTGGTAACGCACGTGGTCAGAA